>NC_053154.1:179393985-179731485 GCF_016835505.1 Polypterus senegalus
TACAAGATGATAAAGAAAGAATAACAAGAAAAGAAAAACAAATTCTGCGGTGGGTTGGCACCCTGCCCAGGATTGGTTCCTGCCTTGTGCCCTGTGTTGGCTGGGATTGGCTCCAGCAGACCCCCGTGACCCTGTATTCGGATTCAGCGGGTTAGAAAATGGATGGATGGATAAAGTAATAGAGTCCTTATTTCCTCTTTAAGCCTCTAAAGATGCATTTGTAAGTCTTTAAAGATCAGTCTGATGTTATAGCTGAAGAAAAATATAAAATTTGTAGGGGTTCTACAGTCCAATTATGAGTCACAATTACAGGATAATCTTGTGGAGATTTTTCTCTTCATTTTCCAAGTATATCATGTAGCTATGGCATTCTTAAGCCAGAATGCAGTGGCACATAGCACATCTAATCAGTACCAGAAACAAAAAGAAAACACACAAAAGTAGTGATTGTTGACCATTCTATAAAACAGTAAAGAGAATTACATTAATAAAAAAGAACCAATTTCCTCCTGCTCTCAATATAAAATACTAGTATTAATGATGCTGGTAAGTGATAAAGAAAATGCCTGATAAAAGTCTTGCATTTTTGTACTAGTCTGGTCTTTGTCTAATGGTAAAGTATTTCAGATGTTTGAAGGTTAGAAATAGAATGTTCTTTTATGCTTTACTCTTAGAAATGTGAGCAAACCTGTGTAAGAGGATCTAAGGTTACAATTAGGAATGCAGGGTAATAAGAAGTCTTAATTATAAGAAGGCACTAAATGTATACAGTCTACATAAAATTAAAAATATTTTAAAATCAATCCTAAAGAACATGGGCAGCCAATGCAATGATAATGATATTGGTGAGATACCTCTTTTTTCAGTTATCCTGATAGGAGTGCATTGCAATAATATAGGCAGTTAAAGACAAAAGCATGAATTAACAGGTCAGCATCTTGCAGTGATAGAAAAGATATAATTCAGTACATTTTTCTTAATTGAAACAGTTTTAGCAATATGATTTGAAGTTTAACTCTAAATGTAAAATGATACTGAGATTATTTACTTCTGGAGACAGACAGTGTAGTTTATTCCTAAGGTCCTCACTTATTAGTTTGCTGCCAATAATTAAAATGTCTGGTTTTCCCTTGTCAAGTTTAAGGAAATTATTACTCATCCATTTGAGGATGCTGGTAAGAAACTGAGTCAGAGGATTTATATTCTCAGAATTGTCTGGTGCTATCAACAAATAAGTCTGTGGAACATCTGCATATCTATGATAATTCACTTTGTTTTTGAAATTACCAGGCCAATTGGGAGCATGTAGATTGAGAATATTAAGGGGCCCAAAATAGATCCCTGTGTCACCACATACACAACATCATTAGATCTCTGGTGCATAATTGCCCCAAATGACAAAGCATATTCTTCCTGTGATATATATGAGTGAACCCAACTCAAGGAATTTGCAGAAAGTCCAACCCACTGTCTAAGGTGGTGAATAAGAATACTGTGATCAATTGTGTCAAATGCTGCAGATCTAATAGTAGAAGTAGAAGAACTGATAGATTATCTGAATCAGCATTAAAACATATGTTGTTGACTATTTTACTAAGAATGCAGTTTCTTTAGTATGATTTGAAACTTGACTGAAATTTTTAAACATTTTTAAAATGTTTTATTTAATCGATGTATTTAATTAATATTACAATACAACATTATATACAATTGTGTCAGACTTAATTCAAAATTCAGAATAATTTTTTTCTTCATATATTCATTTCTTGAAAAAGAACTTTTTACTAGAATTTTACTTAAAAAAGGCAGGATGGAGATGGGTTTAAAATTGTCCAAGACAGAAACATCAAGATTACTTTTCTTAAGTAGTGCCTTAACTACAGCAGTTTTAGAGAGTCAGAAAACATGCCAGTGTCCAATGAACAATTAACTATATCAAATACACTGATTCAGTGATTCAGAGACATCTTAGAAAAAGCCTGTAGGAACTGGATCAAGGACACAAGTGGATGGTAATAACTGAGTAATTATTCCATGACAATCAAGTAGGCTAATTTTAGTAAACCAGTTTTACTGTGTTCACTTTGTTGAGGTTCACCTAGATTTGTTATTGAAGTCTGTGGAACAGTCTGATCCAATGTCTTACTAATGTTACAGAGTACTATTTTTCTTACAATAATCAAATAAAAATAAATATTAGTTAATGGCAAAATAAAATATAAAGGTTTTAGAAGGTTTTATAAATAAGCTTTATTATCTAATCTTTCAAATCAATCTATAAGCAAAGAGGTATAATGACAGACTCAGCTATTTAAACTTTAAATCACATGGCAAACATATTCCTGTCTTCTTTCATTTAAGAAATATTGAGAGAGTTAAACCTCTTATATTTTAAGATGCAGAAAAATTAATGCACACATTTGTTTTTTAGCCAAATGGAAACTGTAATGCTTTACTAACTAGACTATCTAAGAAAGACATATATTGGCTGCAGCTAGTGCAAAATGTAGAAGAAGGTATCAAAATAGAAAATCTGAGCACATTTTACTGAACTTAATGTTGTTGCATTGGTTGCCAGTTTCCTTTAGAATTCTTAAACATTGATAAGGTTCTGGCCAATTTAGCTTTTTTTTTCAAATTTGAAATGTTTTACACTTACAGCACCAGTTGTAATTTTAGATTATTAAACATTGATTTGCTTATTATCCCAAGTGCCAAGCATGAAATAGCTGGTAAGACAGTATATTTCTTTCATACAATAAAATACCAGGTTTATACGGTTGACATTTAAAAAAAAAAAATAAATAAATTATAAGAACCCATTTCTTAAAATTGGCTTTTTCATAATTCTTTTTGAGCCATTTGTAGTAGATTTTAACAGGTATTGCAGTATCACATACTGATCAGATTTGGACCAATCACTAACCACTACTTTTCTTTTCAGTTTTCTGTTGTGACGTCTTATGCCACTGCCACCTGGTCAAAGGTCACTTTGGCTACTGTTGGAAGGAAATAAAATTCTCTATTACTGTTGACCTACTGAGGCCAACTTCTTCTAATCTTGTAGAGCATTGCAACAATACTGAATTAATTTAGCACAAATATGTTTTGTAGAATGCTCAGTTGGGGATGTTTTTTTGACCTTCAATGTTTATTTTCTCAAGCATTCCATCAGTTGGAGTCTAGCCATCTGACTATAGCAATGGGCTCTGTTTTTTACCCCTTTTTTATAGTAGTCTTAAAAACTTTGTTTAGCTAATAGTTATTTAAATTATGCATAAGGAAACTTTCAATCCCATGTCTTATTTCTTTATGTGTATTTGCATGTATATTGAGCAGAAGCACAGAATTGTCTTGCACACACATGAATAAACAGAATGAGTGTGTATCAGCAGCAGAGGAGAGTATCTGATGTGGTATAAAATAAGGTAGCAGGCAAGAAAAAGGTTTGGGGATGGCCATCCGGTATGCTGAAAATATCAGCAAGATAAAAGAAGCACATCTTTGCAGATCGGAGTTCAAAACTGAACTGAACTAACAGGGTGAGTGTGTTGTATAAATATGGTAGATAGGAGGAAGAGGTGGATTCAGGGTGGCTGGAACAGGAACTGATGTGGCAGGAAGGTGAATTCTGTGTACTGAAAGTGATTTCATCATGGTTGGCTAGAAGTGTTTTTTTGTGGGAGGACTGGTGGCGATGTCACTGAGAGGCAGGGCCTTCAGCTGAACTGCAGATGAACAATAGAAGAGAGGATCAGGTGAGAGCGCCAACCCCTGGTCTGGCTGATGAATAGCACTATTTGAATCTATAAACTGTTCCCCATGTGTGTGACACTGATAATTTATCAGGAGTGAAAAGCTAATCAAAGGCAACTGAAAAACAAACAATAAAATCAAGTTGAAACAAAAAGAAGAGTGGAGTGAAGATAATCATCTAGCTGGTATTAAAAGCCTGAACATGAATGTCTCACAGCAAGCCAGCTGAACTCCCCAGCAAGAGCAGAATTTCTGAAATCACTGAAGTTACTGAGAAAACAAAGATGATGAACTCCACACTAAATGTAAATTTGATCTGTTCTTTTTCTATTGAATGCACATTTCTATGTTGTGTGTCCTGCAAAATACTGTAGGTTTTCCTGTCAACATTACAGAAAGCTTACTTTGCCAAACATTTATAGTTAATTTAGAGTTGTTGGGAAAAATATGTGCTTTTCTTGACCAAAAATTAGATTGTTTTGACCATTTCTGATTTGACATCAGCCTGTCTAGGCCCCTCTGTAATCAGTGCATGGTCAAAATTAGGAGCACCAATTTAGCCTTTGGCACCCATATGACCAAACCTACTGATATGAGCACTCAGCAGTATATCTGTCAAACCTGAGAACAAGAAAATGCTCATAGCTTGTGACTCCATAGCGTGGAATGTTAGTTGTCCTAACACTATTAACTCAGCAGTAAAAGTAGCTGTAAAAGGCCTCCCAGAGGCAAAGGTATCTGACTAAGTCTAGATTGGACTTTCAGGCCGACAATGAAGTATCAACATTATTACAATACCTATATTGCTTCAGCAGTCTGAGGTATTAAAGAGGAACTTAATATGTTTGTGAACCAAAGCAAAAAGAAAATGTCAGAACTTAATCATTGCCAAGAATTTACAAGGGTGATGTAGTATTGCATTCCTTTTACTTCTGGTTAGAGATCTGGTGTGCAAATAAGAGCATATAATTTTGCAAATATTGGGGACAATTTTTAGGAAAGACCTGTGGCCTCATGCATAACACCGTGCGTAGAATTCACACTAAAACATGGCGTATGGACAAAAATGAAAATGTGCATTTGCACAAAAAAATTCAGATACAAAAATCTGTGCGAACGCCAACTTCCATGCTCTTCCGCTCCATAAATCCTGGTCAGCGTGAAAAGTGACGCAAGTACACACGCCTGCTGCCCCACTCCAACTCTTCACAGAATTATGGCTCTTTTAATAATGCAAATCAATATAAATAGCCCTTAAGTTCAGCGTTCTGTGAAGAGGCAATGGCAAAAGCACAGTGGAAAATAGAAGAATTTCAGTGAATACCAAGTGGAGGTGAGGAAAAACTTACAATATGTTGGTTTAAACAGTGGTATAAACAACAAAAGGAAGTTGATCGAGTGATATAGAGTGTCGGAAAAAATCGAAAGCTCAAGTTCACAAAGTCACACAGTGCCCTGTGGAAAGCGTACCCCCAGACACAGACAGACCGACACCAGAATGTCCAAAACACACTTCTTTTATTTTTATTCTTAGCACCACAATGCCTTCTCTCACCAACTATCTTCCTTTCTTCTTCTTTCTCATCTTCTTCTTCTTTCTCTCCTTCTCTCACCAACTCTCTTCCTTTTTTCCTTGACCTCCTGTCCTCCTCACAAGCTTTGTCTCCTTCCTCCCAACTCTGGCTCATCTACTGGAGGGAGGCTTCCCCTTTTATTTTGACCCGGATGAGCCCCAGGTGCTCCCCTTGACGTCACTTCCTGGTGTGGCGTAAGTGTCAGGAAAGCACCTGGAAGCACTCTGGGTGTCCTCGGAATTACTTTCAGCAGCACTTCCTGGTGTGGCGGAAGTGCTGCCATCCAGGCTTCTCTAACTGTCTGGGCGCCCCCTGGCGGTGGCCAAGTCCTCTCATAAAGAGCATCCCAGCTTCATCCCTGTGGCCCCCAAATAGCCCCGGGCGGCTGCCCTCTCGTGGCCGAGGAGTAGCATTGTCCAAGTCGGGGACTATCCAGGCGTCCCGGCCAGGCAGTGTCCCCGGTCATCTGTGACAGCCCAAAATAAAAAAGAAGTCAGATATCAAAGTCGCAGTGAAAAGGCAAGTCATAGCCCACCGTTTGAGCATCATATGAAAGCTTATTGGGGTACAGAGAAAAAAAAAATAGGTACACAGTGAGAAAAAAGCTCGAAATATCAACTTTAATCTCAAAATTTCCACTTTAATCATGTAGTTTATTTTGTCATTAAAGTAGAACATCATAAACTTCATCTTTAAATTGTTTAATTTACTAGTTTCTCAAATACCATTGCAACTAAAGTAGCACGTTAAATGCTTCGTTTTGTATGTGTTCTTCTACGTGCTCTATGTGTGTGAATCACTATGTGCTTCTTAAATGTGCTTTCTCTTCATCTGACAGGACATAGAATGCATTACATTTGTGAAATTACAGCTCTCTGAATAATTAAAATACTGTACTGAGATGTATACTTGATATCATTTTCATGATAATAGGAGTTGAAGCATTTTATTAAACATTGGAACACAGTGGCGCTGTGATAGTGACGAGCTGGCGCCCTGTCCAGAGATTGTTTCTGTCTCCGGCAAGATGCTTGCTGTGCTGTGAGCGATCTTCAATGAAATAATTTATCGCAGCGGTACTGTCTCTTTCAAACGTACTAACCTCCAATTCCTGCCCTTCCTTTTCTTTCTCCAAGTAACCAATCACCACGCAATCAGCTCTGTAATAGTTGTAAAGCCATCTGTAAGCTTAGAATTCAGATTCTTCAAAACTTTTAAGGAACACTGAAATATCTTGACATAGTGACATATGTTTAATAACTCTATCCATCTATCCTTCCAGTGTTGTGCCAGCAGCAGCAAGAATACAGCGCAAGGCAGGAACAATCCGTGAACTAGCTAGTGCTGCGACACTGTGTCCTCATATGTTTAATTATTAACAGTATAAATTATTTAAATGATGTTAACAATTTATCTGTATAATGTAATAAACACATTTTGCTGCATTTCATCTTAAAAATGATACCGTCAATATATGCAAATAAGCGCTTTATAAAGTGGCTCAGGTTGTGCAATATTATAACTGTATCACAAGTTTACAGTGAGGTAACTGTACTAATAAGTACAAACAGTTCTACAAGGAGCAATTGATGAACTGAATGAGTGCATTTATGAACTGCAATGTCCCTACAGGAAAGGCTCTGAAGCGTTTGTCGTATGAGAGCAGTTAAATAGACAGTACACATGGCTGAGGCAACGTGTGCTTGATGCTGTATACTGATAATTCTCTTTCCGATCAGCTGCTGTAGAGCTGTGATTCCACACTCAGATACAGTGGGATAAATACTCTGAATGCTAAAGCAGCTATGGTATTTGGAATAGTGTGGCCATTCCGTGGACCATTATATTGTTACAGGTTAATTACAATCAGATGCCTTAAACTAATAAACAATATTACGTTAATATCAGTATATTTGATAAAAACTGTGTCAGGGATGTGGATCTAAAAAAGAAAGGGAAACCACACTTGAACAAAAGCACTGCTTTGATGCTGGGTGCTGCCAAGCGGAGAAATTGCGTACGCCAAGCATTTAGCTGGTGTGAAACTGTGTGTGGCTTTATGCCAAGTTTATGTTTTATACATCACGATTTGAGTGCGGATATGGGAGTATGCAACATTTTTGTGCGTTTGCACCGTTTATACGTGAGGACCCTGAATATCTGAAGAGATGTAGTTCTTATCCTAACTATAGGGAATATTTTACTTTATGCCAAATATGGCTGAAAAATTGTCTGGCTGACTAATTTGAGCACCATCCAGACTGTAGTCATACCTGTTATTGTTTTGTAGCAGCTACCTATAAGTTCTTGCTGTGGGGAATCTTATCAATCTTATAAATGTGTCATTACACAAAGTTTAAAACAATTAGTAACCAAAAGATAAAGAGCATAATTAGATCAAGAGTTTAAATCAAATCCACCACTAGTATTATTAATGATATTAAAATGTAAAATAAATACTATAATACCAGTTGAAACACATTTTTGCAGAATATGCAAAATGCAAAATTGAACATTTAATAAAATAAAATAAACATTTAATAAAGCTGCTTTGGTAAATATTTACATTAAGTACAAAATCTGATTTGTGTCTGCTTGCTGAAATCTGGCTTAGTAAATCTGACAATATTTCTGTAGTCAAGGTAGCTCCAAATTGTTTTACATTTTCATAAATACTGATTGCAGAGGTGACCTTGGTATAATTCTATGCTATGAACTGCAAATTATGTTTAAAATTTGAGTAATATTTACACTACAAATTTTAAAACAGACTAAAGCACAATTGCAGTACTAATTTGCAGACCACCAGAGCCACATTCATTGTTCATGACTGAATTTGGCAACCTTTTATCTGATTTAGCCATAAATTACGGTCATGTAGTGCTGATTGACATTTTATATTCACATAAATGGGTTCTTATTATACGCTGTTGCTAAAAGTATTTCCAGTGCATGGCTAACTGAGAAAACAGTGGTTTGTTCTTAAGAAGAATAGCTGAGTCCCATAGCAAATTAAGACAAGAACAAGCACTGAAATGTGACACATGATTTTACCTATAAGTCTGTGGTCAATTTTATTTTGTTCTCCTGCAATCGCTGCCAAGATTCACCTGTTCCTGCTGGTCAGATCACAACAGGTGCCACCTAAACAAAAAATAAGCATCTATATGATCTGTAGTTATCATAATCATATTGGCTGTTTCCTCACTGTACTGTCAATTTGTCAATCAAACCTTAAACTGATCTTTTTAAACGTGTTGAAATCCTCTCACTCAAGACCATGATGAAAACAACAAACTTCAAACTCAACAATTTCCCCTTTATTTACCCACTTACTTCATCTATGGGGATTCATTGGAAAGCCTGGGTTCAGGGCAAGCTCAAGGGTAAATACCACTGCTAGGCAGCAGTGCGTTGAAGCTCAGGCAATTCACAGATGCCATTGAAGAGTTGGAGGTTTGAAAGTGAAATCTAAGACCTGTGCACTTGGATGGGCTCTGGCACTCCCAGTCATGGCACCCCAGGGCAATGCCTAGAGCTGGCCCTGTCTGGGTTGTATCCAGCTACTCTGCATTTGTCTAGCTGGCAAAAAACTGCTTGTGCTGATTTCTATTTTGAATTGGTATTATTATTTTCAAAAGCTCAAAAGTACTGTAAACTGGTAGGATATCAGCTTTTTATATGCATGATCTGTGTACATGACAAGTCAAGTCATGTGGGTGAAAATGCACTGATACAGTGCGTTGCCACACCCACTAAATGATGAAACAACTCAGGATCCCAGCTGGCAACCCTCAGGTTGATCTAATCCCACCCTCCTGAAATGACCCTCTATCTGCCGCAGCCAGGTGTTAAGTGGACGACCCCTTGTCCTGGTTCAGCCAATCGGGTCCCCAACAATGAGGAGCTTACGAGGACCACCCTCAGGGAAACGCGCCACATGGCCGTAGTGCTGTAACTGACGGTCCCACACAATGCAGGTAATGTGCCTCATTTGGGACCCCATGAGCATCCGCTCATTCGACACAAAGTCAAACCAACAGTACCCAAGGATTTTCCGGAGAGACATAGTACCAAAGGAGTCCAGTCTTCGTCCCAGGTCACTGGATAATGTCCATGTCTCGCATCCATATAGCAAGACAGGAAGCACCAAGACTTTGACCTTTGTCCTTTTGCATAGATAAATCGGGAGCACCACACACCCCTTTCCAGCAACCTCATGACCCCCTCATGCCTCTCCAATCCGTCTACTGACTTCATAGGAAGAGTCACCAGAGACATGAATGTCACTGCCAAGGTAAGTAAACCTCTCGACAAGGTCGACACTCTCTGCAAACAGACACACTGCTGATGGCTGTGGCCAAGAGGTCATTAAAGGTCTGACATATGCATGACATATCCAAGTACAGTTCTGCAAATTAAAAAGATTTAATTGGCAAAGCAGTCTTCTTGCTTCTCTGTGTATGAATTTTAATTTCAAACTGTTCATAAGTAGAGAAAAGTAAATTACAGACAAAGCACCGTGACATTTTTCTCCAACATCTTAGCATTTTAATGTGGAGATGGTGTTTTGTAACTCATGAGCACTGCTATTTTTAGACCCACACAGAGAAATATTTTTGTCTCATCAGACCACAGAACTGCTTCCCACATTCTTTTGGAGGCTTCTTAACACTTTTGATGTGTTTTATTTTATTTTTTTCCAGATTTGGCACCTTCCTTACTACTTTGCCATATAGTCCAGATTGGTGGAATACCACTGAAATTATTGACTAAATCATAGACTTTTCATGTCAGCGGTGACACTCTGCAAATCCTTAAGAGTTGTTTCTGGTCTCTTTATAGCTTCTCTAATATTCTTCCTTCTCAGCTGCTGGGTTTTGGGGATAATCTGTTTTTTTTTCTTTATTGTTGTTTTTCTTTTTCTTTTTTTAATTCAGTGTGATTTTATGTGCCCTCCATTTCCTATTAATTGTTTTAAAATCTCTCCTCAAAATTCTCAGTGCTATTAAAATTTTTATATCCGTCATCTGTCTTCCTTTCTTGGTACCCTCATACCATAATTTTACTGTTAAAAAGTAGGATTAATTTTAAAACATTTTTAAAATGAGGCAAACATAACATAAATTCTGTTTGATGTTGGACTTGTTGGAGACTTCAATGATACTCTACAGTAGACCAGAGATGTAGACAGCTATAGGTCATAGCTAGACATCCAGGGACATCAGTTTGAGATATACAGTAAAAGTTTCCAGGAGTTTTTTTTAAACCTTGTGGAACTGGATGGCAACTCTGATGGCCCTGACCAATTTGTTGCTCTAGGCAAGATTTTAGCAGTTGCCCCTTACAGCGTGGTCAGTTTCATCATAAGTAATTGTACTCATACATTCAGATAGAAACTACGATTTGTCTTTTGAATTTTTCTTTATTTTAAAAACAACAAAAAACAAAAAAAAGTATTAAAGAGGCAAGCAACATAAAACAAATAAGTAAAATATAGAGTAGTTCACAAAATACAATAATTAAAAATCAAAGCAGACATAAAAATACAACAATGTAATATAAATAAGGGTATCACACAAACCTCCATAATTCAAACCAGAGAGAAGTATACATAAGTTGTCTAAACATTGCTCTATAGTTTTACCTGTCTTCTTCCAGCAAATCAATAACATCGTCATAAGAATGCTGTTGTGACATAATAATGATGGAAAGTCCTGTGAGATGTTCTTGTGCAATCGAATACCTTAAGGATGTTTTAATGAGAATAATTTTAATAAATATCCAATGTAACCAATGGCCTCTGGTGAACTCTTAGCAGTATCAGCTACCACAAGATTTTAAGTGTAGGCACCACTTGGGACATAAAAGGCTCTTGAATGTTGTTGAAGCAGTCAAGCCTGAACATCTTTATTCTTTATTCTTTCTCTTCGTGTTAGTACCGTTGTTATAGTAATGTCCTCTGCAGTCCAAAAAAGGAATGTTACGCTGTTCCAGCCTTTTAAGGATGAGAGATGATAAATTTACCCCTGTTGTCTCCACTGCTACAATAAATCTCATGAAATGTTTTTTAAATTTGTGGCACATCCTCTAGTTCAGGGGTGCCCAATGCGTCGATCGTGATTGGCCGGTAGATCGCAAAGATAGTGCAGGTAGATTGCGTTGCATTCAAAAAAAATTTTTTTTAAACATTAGTCTATCATATATCCTCCCTATGGCATTTGACACTTGATTGACATACAGGGTGGCCAGTCTGAGATCTCTTTTCTTCTAACAAACTGGTCATCCCACTCATACGATCAAACACGCGAGCTACTGCAAAACTCTGGCTATGATCTAGTTAGCCTTCCAATTTATCTATACTAATAAAAGGCAAAGCCCTCACTCACTCACTCACTCACTCACTCATCACTAATTCTTCAACTTACCGTGTAGGTGGAAGGCTGAAATTTGGCAGGCTCATTCCTTACAGTTTAATTACAAAAGTTGGGCAGGTTTCATTTCGAAATTCTACACGTAATGGTCATAACTGGAACGTATTTTCGTCCATATACTGTACTGTAATAGATTGCAGCTCGATAGCCGTGGGAGGCGGAGTTTTGTATTAAAGCATTTAACCAATCACATTTCAGCCATCATTTGTTGCCAGGCAGAGAGAATAGACTGCAGCTCGATAGCCGTGGGAGGCGGAGTTTCGTATTAAAGCATTTAACTAATCACATTTCAGCCATCATTTGTTGCCAGGCAGAGAGGCTTTCACAATCCGTTGTGTAGGCACTCTAACACAGATTAAATGTCGATTAACCTGTTGCTTCAACCAATCAGATTTTGAGTTGGTGTCAGTCGGGCCCTCTAGCAGGCGTGTGGCAACGTCACCGTATTCAGACCCATTGATTGGATAGAAGCCGATATGAGGAACTCTATGTGGCCACTGAACACTCCGAGCGAAAGATCGTTGAGCGCACTACGGCCAACTCCATGGCAGGATTCTGGACAATATTATTTGCCAGACACAGACCAGATTTTCAAGACCACGAAAACCTGATGTTTTTCACTCTCATCGAGCCCCAGAAGTTTCGGGAATACAAGAAAAATGTCATGCATGCAGCCTTCTCCAGTTTAACACAAGAGCCAAGGAGCGCTTTTTGATCTGTCTCGGCTAAAAACAGAACTGACTGTAAAGTATGCCATGGATGATTTTGCAGGAAAATCTCCCACTGATCTCCTTGACTTCTTTCATCAGAAAAATCTGAATGAGAGCATGGGGCAGCTGTTCACATTGGTATATTTGGCGACGAGCATTCTCGTGTACACTGCTTCTGTCGAGTGGACATTTTCAGCCCAAAACTTATGCCAGAAATACCATAGGGCGGGTTCGCCTTTAAGCATTAGCTTCGAATGCGATAGAAAGGAATGTTTTGATGGAACTGAAGCGCACGGCTAATCCATACAACAGAGTAATTAAACTGTTTTTGAGAAAAGAGAGGACGATGGATTTGATTTACAAATAATCCGAATTTTTGGTGAGTAAAATGTTGCGATTTTCCTAAATAATATTGCAAGTTTATGAGTTATTATTGATGTTTTATATGTGATGTCGCAGCTGTGGCTGCAGTAGAATGGAACTTGTTCACCCCGGTTTGTCTATTCAATAAAGGCATTTATTGTGGCTACAGGAGTTATCTTTATATATATATATATATATATATATATATACTGCTCAAAAGAATTAAAGGAACACTTTTTAATCAGAGTATAGCATAAAGTCAATGAAACTTATGGGACATTAATCTGGTCAGTTAAGTAGCAGAGGGGGTTGTTAATCAGTTTCAGCTGCTGTGGTGTTAATGAAATTAACAACAGATGCACTAGAGGGGCAACAATGAGATGCCCCCAAAACAGGAATGGTTTAACAGGTGGAGGCCACAGACATTTTACCCTCCTCATCTTTTATGACTGTTTCTTCACTAGTTTTTCATTTGGCTACAGTCAGTGTCACTACTGGTAGCATGAGGCGATACCTGGACTCTACAAAGGTTGCACAGGTAGTCCAACTTCTCCAGGATGGCACATCAATACGTGTCATTGCCAGAAGGTTTGCTGTGTCTCCCTGCACAGTCTCAAGGGCATGGAGGAGATTCTAGGAGACAAGCAGTTACTCTAGGTGAGCTGGAGAGGGCCATAGAAGGTCCATAACCCATCAGCAGGACCAGTATCTGCTCCTTTGGGCAAAGAGGAACAGGATGAGCACTGCCAGAGCCCTACAAAATGACCTCCAGCAGGCCACTGGTGTAAATGTCTCTGACCAAACCACCAGAAAGACTTCATGAGGGTGACCCAAGGGCCCCATGTCCTCTAATGGGCCCTGAACTCACTGCCCAGCAGCATGCAGCTCGATTGGCATTCGCCATAGAATACCAGAATTGGCAGATGCACCACTGGTGCCCTGTGCTTTTTACAGATGAGAGCAGGTTCACCCTGAGCACGTGACAGAAGTGAAAGGGTCTGGAGAAGCCATGGAGAACATTATGCTGCCTGTAACATCATTCAGTTTGGTGGTGGGTTAATGATTGTCTGGGGAGGCATATCCATGGAGGGTCAAACAGAGCGCTACAGGCTTGACAAAGGCACCTTGGCTGCCATTAGGTATCAGGATGAAATCCTTGGACCCATTGTCAGACCCTATGCTGGTACAGTGGCTCCTGGTGCACGACAATTCCTGGCCTCATGTGGTGAGAGTATGCAGGCAGTTCCTGGAGGATGAAGGAATTGATACCATTGACTGGCCACCACACTTTCCTGACCTTAATCCAATAGAACACCTCTGGGACATTATGTTTTGGTCCATCCAATGCCACCAGGTTGCACCTCAGACTGTCCAGTGATGCCCTGGTCCAGATCTGGGAGGAGATCCCCCACAACACCATCTGTCATCTCATTAGAAGCATGCACTGATGTTGTCAGGCATTTATACAAGAACACAGGGGCCATACAAAGTGCTGCGTACAATTTTGAGTTGCTGCAATTAAATTTTGGCAAAATGGACTAGCCTGCTACATAATTTTTTCACTCTGATTTTTGGGGCATCTTTGAATTCAGAGCTCTGTAGGTTGATCATTTTCATTTCCATCAAACGATGTGGCATCCTTTCGTTCCTAACACATTACCCAGTCTATATCAGTATAGATATCCAGGAGGATTTCTTTTTCCCATTGAGATCTGATGTGTTTTCAAAGTGTTCCTTTAATTTTTTTGAGCAGTTTATATGTATATGCAAACTGGATTCCAAAAAAGTTGGGACACTAAACAAATTGTGAATAAAAACTGAATGCAATGATGTGGAGATGGCAAATGCCAATATTTTATTTGTAATAGAACGTAGATGACAGATGAAACGTTTAATCCGAGTAAATGTATCATTTTAAAGGAAAAATATGTTGATTCAAAATTTCACGGTGTCAACAAATCCCAAAAAAGTTGTGACAAGTAGCAATAAGAGGCTGGAAAAAGTAAATTTGAGCATAACGAAGAGCTGGAAGACCAATAAACACTAATTAGGTCAATTGGCAACATGATTGGGTATAAAAAGAGCTTCTCAGAGTGGCAGTGTCTCTCAGAAGCCAAGATGGGTACAGGATCACCAATTCCCACAATGTTGCGCAGAAATATAGTGGAGCAATATCAGAAAGGTGTTACCCAGCGAAAAATTGCAAAGACTTTGCATCTATCATCATCAACTGTGCATAACATCATCCGAAGATTCAGAGAATCTGGAACAATCTCTGTGCGTAAGGGTCAAGGCAGAAAAACCATACTGGATGCCTGTGATCTCCGGGCCCTTAAACGACACTGCACCACAAACAGGAATGCTACTGTAAAGGAAATCACAGAATGGGCTCAGGAATACTTCCAGAAACCATTGTCAGTGAACACAATCCACCGTGCCATCCGCCGTTGCCAGCTGAAACTCTACAGTGCAAAGAAGAAGCCATTTCTAAGCAGGATCCACAAGCTCAGGCGTTGTCACTGGGCCAGGGATCATTTAAAATGGAGTGTGGCAAAATGGAAGACTGTTCTGTGGTCAGACGAGTAACGATTCGAAGTTCTTTTGGAAATCTGGGACGCCATGTCATCCGGACCAAAGAGGACAAGGACAACCCAAGTTTTTATCAACGCTCAGTCGAGAAGCCTGCATCTCTGATGGTATGGGGTTGCATGAGTGCGTGTGGCATGGGCAGCTTGCATGTCTGGAAAGGCACCATCAATGCAGAAAAATATATTCAGGTTCTAGAACAACATATGCTCCCATCGAGACGTCATCTCTTTCAGGGAAGACCCTGCATTTTTCAACAAGATAATGCCAGACCACATTCTGCATCAATCACAACATCATGGCTGCGTAGGTACTGAAATGGCCAGTCTGCAGTCCAGATCTTTCACCTATAGAGAACATTAGGCGCATCATAAAGAGGAAGGTGCGACAAAGAAGGCCCAAGACGATTGAACAGTTAGAGGCCTGTATTAGACAAGAATGGGAAAGCATTCCTATTTCTAAACTTGAGAAACTGGTCTCCTCGGTCCCCAGACGTCTGTTGAGTGTTGTAAGAAGAAGGGGAGATGTCACACAGTGGCGAAAGATGTTCGCCGGCAGGGAGTGGCGGGGTACTAACCTTTCTCCTTTGTTTTCCAGAACTAAAGACGCTCCGCCATAGGACCTTGCCCACAGTACGTCCATTCCGCCCTTCCTCCGCCATCTTCCCTGACATCAGCAGTCCCGTCATCCCTCGTGCCTCCTTCCCAGCATTCCTCCACTTCCGGCTCCTCCTTTATAAAATGGCCGCCGACGCCTAGTATGGCGTCGTGCAGATGAACGTGTTTTGTTTTCTCTGTTTTGACCTGATTTTTTTTCCGAATTGTGGATTGTAGACAATATACGGGGCCGGAAAACCCCAAACCTTTTTGCTGCCTAGTTCTGAGTCTTTTACATTGGCGTAGCCGGCAGGATTATTGTCCGAAAGAGATTACTGAAGGACAAGACTTAAACGCAGTACTTCAGGGGATGAATGCCCAGATTGTCGCCCTACAACAGGCTCAAGCCGCTACCAACAGAGAGTTGGAGCAAACGAGGACCCAGTTGGCCGAGGCCCGGAGAGTAAGACCTGATCCACCTCGTCTTACGCCCCCGCCTCTGGTGCCTATGACCGAGGCCGATGATGTAGAGTCGTACCTCGGCATTTTTGAACGGACGGCCACCCGGAACGAGTGGCAGTGGTCCGAGTGGGCGTCCATTCTCGTGCCCTACCTGAAGGGACCCGCGCAGCGAGCTTATTACGATCTCCCTGAGGAGGAGGCCGTGAATTATGACCTCCTGAAACAGGAGATCCTGGCACGCTACGGCATAACGCCGGGCCAGCAGGTGGCTGAATGGAGATCCTGGCAGTTTGACCCAGAGAAGCCAGCCCGAGCGCAGGCGTTCGACTTTTGGGGAAAAATGGGCCGGTGGCTACGGCCCGCGGGTCCCCAAGCCAGGAAGGTCATGGAGCAGGTGGCCTGTGAGGGCCTGGTTAACGCCCTACCTAGCTCCCTCGCCCAGCAGGCCCGGCGCCACCCATACAAGGACATGTCAGGACTCCTGGGGGTCCTGGAGTGTCAGCTCGCGGCCTACCAAGCCGGGGGGTCCGAAAGGCAAGCACGTGGGAACCGACAGGGACGGGTGTCCCACCCCGAGCCCTTTCGACGCGCTGCGGAAGCGCCGCTGAAACCCAAAGAGAAACCGGCCTCTCCGCGCTATTACAAGTACCCTTGACTGACTTAACAAAGAAAGGCACTCCCCTTCATGTGGTATGGAACGACAAGGCGGAACACGCATTCAATGACTTAAAAAAGGCCCTAACGTCAGCACCTGTATTAAGGACCCCTGATTTTGGGTTACCATTTTTCCTCCAGACTTTCCTCCAGATTTTTCCTCTCGTCTTCATGACCTCTTGGTTTGGTCCTCTCGGTTTGGTCAGGTAAAAACTTCTCTTTTTCTTTATCTCGGAAGCACGTCATTTCTTCTGTCCATGTGAGTGGGACGTACTTCCGGTACAGGCAGGTAATGTCAGTACCGTATATAATGTAATAGGGACGCAGTGTGATCTGGGCCCGCTTTTAATAAATAGCGGGTGCCAAATCACTGCGTGCCTTACAAGAGAGGCCGAAACGGTTACAGAGTGGCCGGGGGAAGGGCCGGTTGAGCCGGAGCACCTGGATGGTGCTGTCTCTCGGAGCGATTCAGTCCTAAAGACCCCGACCCATGTTATTTATAAATCAAAGGGCGTGCAGACAGTAAAAGGGCTCTCTTTCACTAATAGAGAGACCCAAACTGTGGACAAGCCCCAGAGTAAACCGGACATCCCAAGAATAAAGAGGGGGTCTCCTGACAAAGTTGAGCAGCTAGCTGAGAGCTCAGGGGTGGCCGTGGAACCCTCCTCAGTGGACAAAGGGGCGGAGCGAAAGTTTCCAGACTGTTTCCAGACTCGCAGAGGAATACACACTGGAGGAAGGCGGCTGTGCTATGAATGCCGCCGACCGGGATATGGATGGCGAAGTTGTCCTGGGAGGACGTGGAATACAAATCCTTTTTTATTTAATATTCCCCCAAGGTTCTCCTGGAAATTTTCTGGACTTCGCAAGGACCCGAACAACAACTCCTCCTGGAGGAAGACATCCCTCGCGGGGCTGGCGCCCAATCATGATTCGTCACTGGGGGGGGGAGGAGTACTGTAAGATATGGCCGGCCATGTACCCCGGGCCAATACCTCCAGGCCGCCAGATGGAGCCCTCTTTGCAGCATAGAGGTGCCCCAAATGCCAGCAGGGAATTATGGACAGTGGTGTTTAAATGCATAGCCCTACTGGATACCATGGGGGCCGCCAGGAGTCGCTGCAGGGAGGCCCAGGGACTATTTTCCCTACACTCCGGAAGTACGTCCCACTCACATGGACAGAAGAAATGACGTGCTTCCGGGATGAAGAAAAAGAGAAGTTTTTACCTGACCCGGAAGTGATAGAAAGTCACATGGACTGAGGGACAAACACTTCCGGGTCAAGGAGTATAAAGGACTCTGGGAGATCCCAGACAGACGAGGTGAGTTGGGAGGCAGGGTGGCTAAGCATCTGGGAGGTTGGAGGATTTGTTATTTGTGATTGTTTATTGTTATTGGAGTATTTGGGAGTGGAGGGTGCTATGTGCACATTATTATTGTAATAAATATCTTTATTGGACTTTTACCTGGTGTCTGACGTGTATTCTGAGGGTACAAGGGTGTGAGCAAACCCTTAATCTGTCACAATAGATATTAGATATATAGATAGATATAGATAGATATAGATATAGATATAATGTGTGTGTATGTATGTATATACAGTAGATATAGATAGATAGATAGATAGATAGATAGATAGATAGATACAGTGGTGTGAAAAACTATTTGCCCCCTTCCTGATTTCTTATTCTTTTGCATGTTTGTCACACAAAATGTTTCTGATCATCAAACACATTTAACCATTAGTCAAATATAACACAAGTAAACACAAAATACAGTTTTTAAATGATTGTTTTTATTATTTAGGGAGAAAAAAAATCCAAACCTACATGGCCCTGTGTGAAAAAGTAATTGCCCCCTTGTTAAAAAATAACCTAACTGTGGTGTATCACACCTGAGTTCAATTTCCATAGCCACCCCCAGGCCTGATTACTGCCACACCTGTTTCAATCAAGAAATCACTTAAAAAGGAGCTGCCTGACACAGAGAAGTAGACCAAAAGCACCTCAAAAGCTAGACATCATGCCAAGATCCAAAGAAATTCAGGAACAGATGAGAACAGAAGTAATTGAGATCTATCAGTCTGGTAAAGGTTTTAAAGCCATTTCTAAAGCTTTGGGACTCCAGCGAACCACAGTGAGAGCCATTATCCACAAATGGCAAAAACATGGAACAGTGGTGAACCTTCCCAGGAGTGGCCGGCCGACCAAAATTACCCCAAGAGTGCAGGGGCGACTCATCCGACAGGTCACAAAAGACTCCAGGACAACGTCTAAAGAACTGCAGGCCTCACTTGCCTCAATTAAGGTCAGTGTTCACGACTCCACCATAAGAAAGAGACTGGGCAAAACGGCCTGCATGGCAGATTTCCAAGACACAAACCACTGTTAAGCAAAAGAACATTAGGGCTCGTCTCAATTTTGCTAAGAAACATCTCAATGATTGCCAAGACTTTTGGGAAAATACCTTGTGGACTGATGAGACAAAAGTTGAACTTTTTGGAAGGCAAATGTCCCGTTACATCTGGCGTAAAAGGAACACACCATCTCAGAAAAAGAACATCATACCAACAGTAAAATATGGTGGTGGTAGTGTGATGGTCTGGGGTTGTTTTGCTGCTTCAGGACCTGGAAGGCTTGCTGTGATAGATGGAACCATAAATTCTACTGTCTACCAAAAAACCCTGAAGGAGAATGTCCGGCCATCTGTTCGTCAACTCAAGCTGAAGCGATCTTGGGTGCTGCAACAGGACAATGACCCAAAACACACCAGCAAATCCACCTCTGAATGGCTGAAGAAAAACAAAATGAAGACTTTGGAGTGGCCTAGTCAAAGTCCTGACCTGAATCCAATTGAGATGCTATGGCATGACCTTAAAAAGGCGGCTCATGCTAGAAAACCCTCAAATAAAGCTGAATTACAACAATTCTGCAAAGATGAGTGGGCCAAAATTCCTCCAGAGCGCTGTAAAAGACTTATTGCAAGTTATCGCAAACG
The DNA here is from genome assembly GCF_016835505.1 of Polypterus senegalus. Lineage (NCBI taxonomy): Eukaryota > Metazoa > Chordata > Cladistia > Polypteriformes > Polypteridae > Polypterus > Polypterus senegalus. Next base: position 179,414,119 of record NC_053154.1, read on the forward strand.
CTTGATTGCAGTTATTGCTGCTAAGGGTGGCCCAACCAGTTATTAGGTTCAGGGGGCAATTACTTTTTCACACAGGGCCATGTAGGTTTGGATTTGTTTTTCTCCCTAAATAATAAAAACCATCATTTAAAAACTGCATTTTGTGTTTACTTGTGGTATATTTGACTAATGGTTAAATGTGTTTGATGATCAGAAACATTTTATGTGACAAACATGCAAAAGAATAAGAAATCAGGAAGGGGGCAAATAGTTTTTCACATCACTGTATATATATATAATGTGTGTGTGTGTGTATGTATGTATATGTATATATATATAGAGAGATATAGATATATATAGATATATATAGATATACATATATATATATATATAATGTGTGTGTGTGTGTATGTATGTGTGTATATATATATATATATATATATATATATACTGTAGATATAATATGACAGCAAGACTCATAACAGTAACAAAACAATTACATTGACAATCATGTTACGTTATTTTCAAAATGTTTCCTTTTCTTTTTCATTACTTCTTTAACACACTACTTCTCCGCTGCGAAGCGCGGGTATTTTGCTAGTATCGACTAAAGAAGGGATTTAAACAAAAAATGTTTGGGGAGAGTATGGGCTGAATGTGGAATTGGAAGAGGATTTTTTTCTCACAATGTCACAATCAAAGTGCGTTTGTCTGATCTGTCAATCTATCATTGCTATTCCAAAGAAGGAAAATGTGGAAAAGGCACTTTCGAACTTTCATAAAAGCTACGAAACTGATGTCCTTCCAAATAGCGATCTGAGAAAGAGAAAGGAGAGGAAACTAAAATCACAGTTAATCAGACAGCCATCATTTTTCACTCGGCTGAATTCAAAAGCTCCTTGACTGCATTATTTGGCTCTACTTATATATGTGAGTCAGCCTTTTCCCACATGACGATTATTAAATCCAAATAATGTAGTGACCATAAATGTATTGAATTGTTATTGTGCCATAAAGGTTATTCAGTTATGCAAGGTACGACAACATACATTTTATGTATAAAGTATACTCAGCACATATATATATATATATATATATATATATATATATATATATATATATATATATACAGTGGTGTGAAAAACTATTTGCCCCTTCCTGATTTCTTATTCTTTTGCATGTTTGTCACACAAAATGTTTCTGATCATCAAACACATTTAACCAGTAGTCAAATATAACACAAGTAAACACAAAATGCAGTTTTTAAATGATGTTTTATTATTTAGGAGAAAACAAATCCAAACCTACATGGCCCTGTGTGAAAAAATAAATGCCCCCTTGTTAAAAAATAACCTAACTGTGGTGTATTACACCTGAGTTCAATTTCCGTAGCCACCCCCAGGCCTGATTACTGCCACACCTGTTTCAATCAAGAAATCACTTAAATAGGAGCTGCCTGACACAGAGAAGTAGACCAAAAGCACCTCAAAAGCTAGACATCATGCCAAGATCCAAAGAAATTCAGGAACAAATGAGAACAGAAGTAATTGAGATCTATCAGTCTGGTAAAGGTTATAAAGCCATTTCTAAAGCTTTGGGACTCCAGCGAACCACAGGAGAGCCATTATCCACAAATGGCAAAAACATGGAACAGTGGTGAACCTTCCCAGGAGTGGCGGCCGACCAAAATTACCCCAAGGCGCAGAGACAACTCATCCGAGAGGTCACAAAGACCCCAGGACAACGTCTAAAGAACTGCAGGCCTCACTTGCCTCAGTTAACGTCAGTGTTCACGACTCCACCATAAGAAAGAGACTGGGCAAAAACAGCCTGCATGGCAGATTTCCAAGACGCAAACAACTGTTAAGCAAAAAGAACATTAGGGCTCGTCTCAATTTTGCTAAGAAACATCTCAATGATTGCCAAGACTTTTGGGAAAATACCTTGTGGACTGATGAGACAAAAGTTGAAATTTTTGGAACGCAAATGTCCCGTTACATCTGGCGTAAAAGGAACACAGCATTTCAGGAAAAGAACATCATACCAACAGTAAAATATGGTGGTGGTAGTGTGATGGTCTGGGGTTGTTGTCCTGCTTCAGGACCTGGAAGGCTTGCTGTGATAGATGGAACCATGAATTCTACTGTCTACCAAAAAATCCTGAAGGAGAATGTCCGGCCATCTGTTCGTCAACTCAAGCTGAAGCGATCTTGGGTGATGCAACAGGACAATGACCCAAAACACACCAGCAAATCCACCTCTGAATGGCTGAAGAAAAACAAAATGAAGACTTTGGAGTGGCCTAGTCAAAGTCCTGACCTGAATCCAATTGAGATGCTATGGCATGACCTTAAAAAGGCGGTTCATGCTAGAAAACCCTCAAATAAAGCTGAATTACAACAATTCTGCAAAGATGAGTGGGCCAAAATTCCTCCAGAGCTGTAAAAGACTCATTGCAAGTTATCGCAAACGCTTGATTGCAGTTATTGCTGCTAAGGGTGGCCCAACCAGTTATTAGGTTCAGGGGGCAATTAATTTTTCACACAGGGCCATGTAGGTTTGGATTTTTTTCCCTAAATAATAAAAACCATCATTTAAAAACTGCATTTTGTGTTTACTTGTGTTATATTTGACTAATGGTTAAATGTGTTTGATGATCAGAAACATTTTGTGTGACAAACATGCAAAAGAATAAGAAATCAGGAAGGCGGCAAATAGTTTTTCACACCACTGTATATATATATATATATATATATATATATATATAGTGGACTGGGACCCGGACACAGGCAGACGGACAACATAGTTCCACCACACACCGTTTATTTACAATTATTTACAATTTTAATGTGCACTACAAACCCCAGTGCCTCCAGCACTGATTCCCCCAATGTCCAGGCCACCCAGTTTCTCTGCCTTTCTCCTGGCCGCCTCTAGTCCTCCCTCCAGCTCCGTCCTCTTCCACCCGACTGCTGCCGATGACTGGAGGGAGGCGGCCCCTTAAGTAGGGCTCCAGCTGCTTTCCGGCACTCCCCTTTGGACACACCCCTGGTGTGGCGGAAGTGCTGGGCTCCAGGGTTCCTCAGGCACCGGGGCGCCGCCTGGCGGTGGCCACGGGTCCCTACAGGGCTGGGCTTCCAAGCCCTGTACCCGAGGCCCCCAACATTACCAGGACGGACGCCCCCTCGCGGTCTGTTTATATATATAAACCGTGCATCCAGAAAGTTTTCACAGCGTATCACTTTTTCTACATTTTGTTATGTTACAGCCTTATTCCAAAATGGATTAAATTCATTTTTTCCTCTGAATTCTACACACAACACCCCATAATGACAACGTCAAAAAAGTTTACTTGAGGTTTTTGCAAATTTATTAAAAATAAAAAAAACTGAGAAATCACATGTACATAAGTATTCACAGCCTTTGCCATGAAGCTCAAAATTGAGCTCAGATGCATCCTGTTTCCCCTGATCATCCTTGAGATATTTCTTCAGCTTAATTGGAGTCCACCTGTGGTAAATTCAGTTGATTGGACATGATTTTGAAAGGTCCACACCTGTCTATATAAAATCCCACAGTTGACAGTTCATGTCAGAGCACAAACCAAGCATGAAGTTAAAGGAATTGTCTATAGACCTCAGAGACAGGATTGTCTCAAGGCACAAATCTGGGGAAGGTTACAGAAAAATTTCTGCTGCTTTCAAGGTCCCAATGAGCACAGTGGTCTCCATCATCTGTAAGTGGAAGAAGTTCAACACCACCAGGAATCTTCCTAGAGCTGGTCGACTATCTAAACTAAGCAATCGGGGGAGAAGAGCCTTAGTCAAGGAGGTGACCAAGAACCCGATGGTCACTCTGTCAGAGCTCCAGAGGTCATCTGTGGAGAGAGGAGAACCTTCCAGAAGGACAACCATCTCTGCAGCAATCCACCAATCAGGCCTGTATTGTAGGTGGCCAGACGGAAGCCACTCCTTAGTAAAAGGCACATGGCAACCCGCCTGGAGTTTGCCAAAAGGCACCTGAAGGACTCTCAGACCTTGTGAAACAAAATTCTCTGGTCTGATGAGACAAACATTGAACTCTTTGGTGTGAATGCCAGGCGTCACGTTTGGAGGAAACCAGGCACTGCTCATCACCAGGCCAATACCATCCCTACAGTGAAGTATGGTGGTGGCAACATCATGCTGTGGGGATGTTTTTCAGTGGCTGGAACCGGGAGACTAATCAGGATAAAGGGAAAGATGACTGCAGCAATGTACAGAGACATCCTGGATGAAAACCTGCTCCAGAGCGCTCTTGACCTCAGACTGGGGTGACGGTTCATCTTTCAGCAGGACAACGACCCTAAGCACACAGCCAGGATATCAAAGGAGTGGCTTCAGGACAACTCTGTGAATGTCCCTGAGTGGCCCAGCCAGAGCCCAGACTTGAATCTGATTGAACATCTCTGGAGAGATCTTAAAATGGCTGTGCACCGATGCTTCCCATCCAACCTGATGGAGCTTGAGAAGTGCTGCAAAGAGGAATGGGCAAAACTGGCCAAGGATACGTGTGCCAAGCTTGTGGCATCATATTCAAAAAGACTTGAGGCTGTAATTGCTGCCAAATGTGCATTGACAAAGTATTGAGCAAAGGCTGTGAATACTTATGTACATGTGATTTCTCAGTTTTTTTATTTTTAATAAATTTGCAAAAACCTCAAGTAAACTTTTTTGACGTTGTCATTATGGGGTGTTGTGTGTAGAATTCTGAAGAAAAAAATGAATTTAATCCATTTTGGAATAAGGCTGTAACATAACAAAATGTCAAAATGTGGAAAAAGTGATGCGCTGTGAATACTTTCTGGATGCACTATATACTGTATATATATATGCACTGTATATATATATATATATATATATATATATATATATATATATATATATATATATATATATACAGTGATCCCTAAGCTATAAAGCGGTTCAACTTTTGCGGCTTCACTCCATCGCGTATTTTAAATGTAAGCATATCTAAATATATATCACAGATTTTTCGCTGCTTCACGGATTTCTGGACAATGGGTCTTTTAATTTATGGTACATGCTTCTTCAGTTTGTTTGCCCAGTTGATTTCATACAAGGGACTCTATTGGCAGATGGCTTAGAAGCAACCCAATCAGAGCATGTATTACGTATTAACTAAAACTCCTCAATGATATACGATATGCTTCCCATGAGGTGCTTGATTGTTTGCTTTTCTCTGTCTCTCTCACTCTCTCTGCCTGATGGAAGGGCTGTGAGCAGAGGTGATGTTTGCACAGAGGCTGTTTGCCTAGAGGATACGGACGCTATTCTAAAAAAATGCCCCTTTATCGCGGTGCTTCGGCATACTTAAAAGCCTAAAAGCACGAATTGATTTTTTGATTGTTTGCTTTTCTCTCGCTCTCTGTCTCTCTGACATTCTCTGCTCCTGACACACATTTTTTGAAGAGGAAGATATGTTTGCATTCTTTTAATTGTGAGAAAGAACTGTCATCTCTGTCTTGTCATGGAGCACAGTTTAAACTTTTGACTAAAGGGTGTTATTTCATGTCTAGAGGGCTCTAATAATGTTAACAGTGTGGGAGAGTTTATAAGGGCATAATATATATAAAAATAACCATACAAACATGTGGTTTCTACTTCGCGGATTTTCACCTATTGCGGGGGGTTCTGGAACACAACCCCCGCGACCCAGGAGGGATTACTGTATGTATATATATATATATATATATATATATATATATATATATATATATATATATATATATATAATTTTTAATGTAGGTAGATCCTTTCGACCTGGTCATTTTAAAAGTAGCTCGCTCGCAAGCCGAAAAAGTGTGGGCAACCCTGCTCTAGTTAAACAATCCTGATTATAACAGAAATGTGCTCTTTGTGGCTTAGATCTAGGGTGCAATCTAAAATAATGGAGAAATACTTGGATGTTTTGATTTTGTCCACTTTTTTCCAGTATTGTTTTGCTAATGGATTCTATTAGTTCATTTTGGATTGTGTAATGTCAGCACAAAACACAGCCTTGACACTACAAAATTCTGTCACATGCGTTTGAAATAAAACATTTGAGGAGGTTTAAACAAAAAATGATGCAGTATATTTTCATATGATATAGTAATCAACTCATATAAATTACACCTTTTAAGCAATGCCAATATCAATACAAAATAAAGAAAAATGACTTACAACTTTTATTAAGTTATGGAAATGGGAAAAATATTTCGATGTATAAAAATGATAATGTTGGATGAATGTTATGAAAAGTAAGCCATTTATTTATAGTTTACATTCTTACTACCTGCTGAATTTTCAAGAAATGTTGCAATAAATACTGCTGTAATCATCCCTTTGCTCAAATACATGCACAGTTTAAAACATACAGTAGATTATTTAAAGTTTCATCTATCTCTTTATCAGTTTCCAATCTGACAGATATTCTAAGGTAAATGAAATGAAAAAAAAATGGTCAATTGCAAGGGAGAACCTGTTGATGGCTGGAGACTTTGCCAAAAAATGTGTCAATCATAAGTCATTTATGGCTGATTTTAAAGTTGGGCAGAAAGTGTTGTGCTCTAAGAGGAATATTCACCTTAGCCTTCCAGCCTACAAGCACATCCATATTACCCCATTTCATTGTGATTCCCTGGATTATTTGTATTAATTTAATATTTTATACATTTTGTTTATTTTTTAATATCATTATTATAATTATTATTATGATAGTGTTTTATTTTATACCACTTTTAATTTGCATGTGAGCTGCCATTTTATTGATCTCCATTTATGTTGTTATGACTTTTGTTAGGTACCCAACCTATATTTGCTTGGTATCTGACAACATGACTGCCAGTATGAAACATGGTGATGCAGATTAAACAGCATTTAAGTATTTAGATATTTTCTCAATGAACTCTTCTTTTTTGTTGAGCTTTTTTGACCTTTGGCTATAATCCCATTCATTTCTTGATACAGGCTTTTAGTTCACATTTTTATTTTTTGGCACTACAATCTTGAGACTTCCTATGAGACACTGTTTAAGAAAAAAGTTGTATGCTTTTAGTGTAGTGCAGTGAAATTCTGGCACATGTATCAGTTTCAGCATAACATTGTTGGGTTTTTTTGCTCATATATGGTTTTTACTTAATTATAGCTCTATCAGATTGCAGGCACACTTATTGGATTCAGCACAACTGTATCAGTTTGTTGATGCAAATATATTGGTTTGGTGGCACATATTAGATTCAGCACAACTCTATTGCTTAGCTGGCACACATATTGGGTTCAGCTCACATATTCTTTGGATTCAGTATAACCCAATCGGTCAGATGGCGCACATAGTAAATTTAGCACAGCTCAAAATATATAAAGTTATAACATAAAAATGTCAGTTTTAAATTTATTGTTTACATTTTGAAAGGGTTTATCAAGAGAAATGTTTTTCCTCATATATGTAATTGTTAAATATATTAGGCATCATTTGATTAATGTTTTTGTAATACAAAGGCCATATCTTAACACAATTTCAGAGGAGACTTCCTTAGTAGTCTCCTTATTTGTTTTTGATTCATCACTCAATGTAATCCAACACCCTAATACACTTTTTAATTGCTTTTTCAGTGTCCCAAAAATCCTCTGAGACTCCGACTTCTCCTCATAAAGTGAACTTCTAAGTTTCAGACCTCCTTTCAGGAATTTATATTTAACATTTTATTTCCTATGTGCAGGGCCGGATTTAGACTTGATAAGGCCCTAAGCTATTTGAGACATGGGGCCCTTTATAAGTCCAGATATTCTATGTAAGTGCCAAATATGATTTGTTTTGGGGCCCCCCAAGAAGGCGGGGGCCCTAAGCTACAGCTTGTGTAGTTTATACATAAATCCTGCACTGCCTATGTGTGGTCCAGTTTCCTCCTACTTTCCAAAAATATGCAGTTGAGGTGGACTGGTGATACTAAATTGGCCCTAGTGTTTGGTTGGGTGTGCGTGTGTGTTCGTCCTGCAATGGACTGGCATCCTGTCCAGGGTTCGTTCCTGTCTTGTGCCCAATACTAGCTGGGATAGGCTCCAGCACCCTCCAAAACCCTGTTTAGGACTAAGTGTGTTAGAAAATGACTGACTTCCTACATGTAGTAATATAAATGTATGTATAATAAAGCCAATTACAACATCTGAATAAGCCTAAAACAGATTCATCTTTAATGATCTGGATGAATGTCTGCTGAATTCCACTTTATTCCACTTCTGAAAACTGAGCCAACCTCTTATTTTCTATTCCTAGTAAGATAATTTATATAAATTAAAAGACCCTTGTCCCCAGTATTGCTCCATCAGGAACACCAGCTTTTTATTTCCTTTCTGTTTTTAATGCTTTTACAGCCTCATTAATCCTTGCAGTACTTCTTTTTAATGGGTGTCTCCAAATTGCTGAGTACCTTATTAATATCTCTTTAATAGTCCCAGTAGCTAGATGATTCTTTAATACTCGGAACAAGAGTGAATGACTTGCAGTTGATATAAGGAGGTATCTACAAACCATGTAAGGATTGTGGAACAAATATATTGCAAGGAAGGCTAAAGTAAGTGTGATTAAGAGGTTGAAGAGTTTTGACATGCAGTGCTGTTGAAGGATAAGCAAAATTAGCTGAACAAGTAAGAAAAGAAGAAGTGGTGAAGAGAATGAGGAAAAAGTGTGGTGAAGGAAACAACAACAAGGAAGATAAGTTTTTTCAGAGCATATGTTCAAATTGTTCTATCATGGTGTGGATAGGAGGAGAAATGGAGTAGGGGTTATTCTGAAGGAACAGTATGTCAAGAGTGTTTTGGAGGTGAAAAGAGTGTCAGGCAGAGTAAGTGTTAGTGTTGTGTTAGTGTTAGTGCATATGCTCCACAAGTTGTGTGTGCAATGGATGAGAAAGAAGATTTTTGGAGTGAGTTGGATGAAATGATGAACAGTGTACCCAAGGGACAGAAAGTGGTGATTGTAGCGGATGTCAATGGACATGTTGGTTAAGGGAACAGAGGAGATGAGGAGGTGATGGGTAGGTATGGTGTCAAGGAGAGGAATGAAGAAGGTCAGAGGATAGTGGATTTTGCCAAAAGGATAGAGGTGGCTGTGGTGAATTAGTATTTTAAGAAGAGAGAGGAACATAGTGTGATGTACAAGAGTGGAGTAAGCTGCACACAGTCAGATTACATCCTATGGATAAGAGTCAATCTGAAGGAGATTGAAGACTGCAAAGTAGTGGCAGGGGAAAGTGTAGTTAAGCAGCATAGGATGGTGGTCTGTAGGATGACGTTGGAGATCAAGAAGAGGAAGAGAGTGAGGGCAAAGCCAAAGATCAAATGGTGAAATTTGAAAAAGGAAGACTGTAAGGTTGAGTTTAGGGAGAAGGTGAGACAGGCACTGGATGGTAGTGAAGAATTACCAGACAGCTGAGAAACTAAGATGTCATAAGGGTGACAGCAAGAAGGGTGCTTGGCGTGACATCTGGACAGAGGAAGGAGGAAAAGGAAACCTGGAGGCAGAATGGGGAAGTACAGGAGAGTATATAGAAGAAGAGGATGGCAAAGAAGAAGTGGGATAGTCAGAGAGATGCAGAAAGTAGACAAGAGTACAAGGAGATAAGGCGCAAGGTGAAGAGAGAGGTGGTGAAGGCTAAAAAAAAGACGTAGGATGAGTTGTATGAGAGGCTGGAAACTAAGGAGGAAGAAAAGGACCTGTACCGATTGGCTAGACAGAGGGACCAAGCTGGGAAAGATGTGCAGGTAATAAAGGATAAAGATGGAAATATACTCACAAGCAAGGAGAGTGTGTTGAGCAGATGGAAAGAGTACTTTGAGAGGCTGATGAATGAAGAGAACGAGAGAGAGAAGAGGTTGGATCAGGCATGTCAAACTCACTACCATTGGTGGGCCGCTTCGACTGCCATATGTGCGTCAACGGGCCGCACTGTAACAAATACTATTATACAAAGTTACTGTAGCCTACTTTCCAATACTGAAAACTTTAAAAAAATGTAACACTTAAAGTTTAAAGAAAAGGAATTTATTTCCATACACTCTCCGTACAACATTGTACAATTAGAGTCTTAGCCTCTTAGCTAGGTCCTTATATTATTTTATTATATTCATTGCTTATATAGGAGTCTTACAGTGTGAGATCTATTTATTTTGTCCCGACACTTGACATCTCTTGTTAGTAACCAGTTTGTCAATATCAGGCTTGAAATCTTGTGCAGCTGCAACTTTTATGAGGAATGAAAGGTGCGCGACAGTAAGTCTTGAGCGATGTGGGGTTTTGGTAGCTTTCATTAATGAAAACAATTTCTCAGAAAGGTAAGTGCTTCCAAGCATAGACAGTAATCTCGATGCCAACTTATGGATCTGCACATACGAGGGTGGCAGGTAAGCATACAAGCCTGGCACACTAACTTTTTTGTATTTTGCCTTCAGAATAGAATCTGGCTGCCGTTCAATCAATTCCATTTGGATATTCTCAGGCGCATTCTCAACGTTGTAAGAGAACAGTGCAAAGTCCTGTTCGTGTGAACTGAAATCACGAAAACGCTCACTGAATTCATTGCTCAGTAATTCAAGTTGGAAAAGAAATCCTCCAAAAATCCAGTTTTACTTTACTACATTTACTTCAAAGTTTATATTGTAAAATAAGCCGATATGCAAAAAGCCACCTGACCTACACTAATTTTACAAACTCAGAAAGTGCCTTTTAGCACTCATATTGTCCCTTTTAACTGTTGTCATCACATTTTCAGAAGGTTTTTGGTTAATGTTGGCATTGATGGTCTTCCACATTACCAAGACATTTTTTTTCTTTTGCAATTTCTCTCTAAGCTCCTTATTTACATTGGTGTGAAAAACTATTTGCCCCCTTCCTGATTTCTTATTCTTTTGCATGTTTGTCACACAAAATGTTTCTGATCATCAAACACATTTAAACATTAGTCAAGTATAACACAAGTAAACACAAAATGCAGTTTTTAAATGATGTTTTTTATTATTTAGGGAGAAAAAAAATCCAAACCTACATGGCCCTGTGTGAAAAAGTAATTGCCCCCAGTTATTGCTGCTAAGGGGGCAAATAGTTTTTCACACCACTGTATTCACTGCAGTTTGTCTTAAATTGCTTGCTTTTTACAAATTTAAGGGTGAACTTGTTCTGCATTGTACATAATACTGTATACTCTTAGATCTGTACTCCTTTGCTTCTTCAATGACACTTATTCATTAAGATCAATTACATCTACATTCTGAATCTTTCCTGATTTTTTGCCAAATAATAAATTAAGAAAGGCTTCTCTTTTAGCACACAGTTTTTTTTTTTTTTAAAGAGTCACTGATTATACAAAGCCTCTTCCTGTGCCCCTTCTGCTTTAGTCATCCATTACTATAACATTCCTCCATAACTTTGCTTTTTGATCTAAAAGTTGCATATTAGCATTGTTTCTTATGGTTGGAATTTATCACACACTCCTGGTATGGGTCTTTCTCCTTGCTAATTATAATCCTTACAAAGATGTAGGTCATCTCCTATTTGAAGCAGACTTATACTTAAATCTGCCTAATGAAAATGTCGTCCACCTTTTCAATTGGGTCTGTCTTTAATAAATATTTTATTTTTTGTTTATGGTTAATACTAAAGGTAGGCTATTCTTGACAAATGTCTTTTACATACCAAAAAATAAAAAAGTATAGCGAGTACTCTTAAGTACTCTTTCAAAACTTCATTTAAAATATGAAACTTTAGAATTCAGTTTCACAAATATGAATTTCTGGTTAAAGAGTTCACTCAGGGTGTTCTTGTTTCCTCCCACAGTCCAAAATCAAACGGGTTAGGAGGCTGGTGATACTAAATTGGCCTGTGTGTGTGTTTGCCCTGGAATGGAGTGGTTCTATCTCCAGGGACCTCATGTACAGTATATATGGTGCATATGCACAAAAATGTTACGTACGCCTGTTTCCACACTCACTTCATGACGTATCATAACTAAACTTGCCGTAAAGTGTGGACGAAAACTCAGACCCGACAGCAGGTGCGGTTATAAAGCAGCTTTATTTTTCAGAGTCACGGTGAGAAGAGTTTCAGAAAAACAGACAATCAAATATACATGACAGAGTCAGGGCTCTTCTGAACCCCGTCTGTTGGGTGGGGTCCAGTTTTATACCCCTAGAATGCGTGATTTAAGCAATTTAGACCTATGGCACATCCACCAAATATCAGCTCGTGGAGTATTCTGAGTAATCAGAAAAATTGATAATTTGGAAGCTAAAGAGGAAGAATTAACCGGAAAAGTTTGGAAACAAAAACGAGGATGAAATATTGCCAACATTTGTGCCACGAGAGGAAATGAGGTTCCTAAAAAAAACAAGTATAAATACCTTCATCAGGCTGGAACATCGGGGGAGTCATGGGAAGAGTAGGGGAAAAAGAAGGAAAGTGTAATGCAATTAGAGTCGATTGGAATAGAGGAAGAGATACAAAGGGCAAGTAGGCAAGGAAGGCCAGTAGGATCAGATATGTTAGAAAGAGGAAAAGGGACAGTGGCCAAATGTGGCCTAGCTGTAGCACATGCATAGCAATCAGATTGATTCACTTGTCTAGCCGAATATAATACCCATTGCAGCCAACGGTTCTGATCCCCATACCCAGTTTCAATCGAAAAAGTGGAAGAAAAGGTGGAAATATTCATGACCTTGACAGGGGGCGGGTTTGGACCAGGGGCAAGAGAGAGAGGTGTGTGTGGGGAAATGGGAGGTGTTAGTAACAGGGTTCTCAACCTTAATTTGAAATCTCCCTAGAGAATCTATTCCAGATACATATGCCCCTAAAATATAGGTTCCTGAATCATGTAAAGAAGGGTTCTTCAGAGTAATGGTTACAATGGTATTCGGCACATTCATGAGGGGTATGTCCTTTTATAATAGAAAATGATATTTCAGACCATACTTCTGGGCCTTATAGGGTTGATAAACCCCAGTCATCAGTTCCAGTATTAGCCAAAACCCAGTCCCACTTGTCACAGTTACTTCCGAATCCAGAGTTTGTAACAGTTACACACACATATTTGTCAGACCAGTTCCACTGGATTTGTCGATCAGTCCCACAGTCAATAATAGAACAGAAATCCACCTGAACTGATGTGGTGATTCCGAAAGGAAAAGTCAAGGTGACCAGAGCAGTCGACAAGGGGATGGAAAGACATAGTAGGACCACAATCAAGGGTGCCATCTTTTGCAATGTGAGATGTGAATCCAAGCAGGCAGTCCCTCAACTTTAACAGCGTGTGGTGTCGACAGCAGAACTTGGAATGGTCCTCTCCACGAGGGTGATGCCAATGTTTCCTTGAGTATCTCTAGCCAGAATCCAGGTTCCTAATGGAATCGGGGAGTCCTTTGATGGAGGACTAGTTCTCCAGGCCTGATTCACCTGCTCGTGGACTTCCTTCAGAGAAGCTCGGAGACCTGTAAGACTGGAAAGAAGATCATTGTCCACAGTATGCAGTGTAACATTACCTATGACCATGCCGACTGGCATGGGCGTCCGGTCAGAATTTCGAATGGCGACAGCCCTAACTGCCGATGTGTTCTTCCCCTTAATCCCATCAAGGCCAGAGGCAGAGCATCAGGCCAAGTTAAATTTGTTTGCTCACAGATTTTAGCCAATTTAGATTGCAAGGTACCATTGCATCATTCCACAATACCTCCACTCTGGGGGTGGTATTTGCAATAATGATGCACATTTATCTGGAGCCAGGTGGTTAATTCATTTATAACGGAATTTACAAAGTGTGTGCCATTATCAGTTTGTAATTTCTGCGGTATGCCCCATCTTGGAATGATTTCCTTTATCAAAGCTTTTGCCACAGGTTTGGCATCTGCATGTTTGGAAGGGAAAGCTTCCACCCATCGGGAGAACACATCAACAGTTACTAAACAGTATCGGTACCCCTTTATGGTGTTAATTCAATGAAGTCCATTTGAAGGTGTTCGAATGGACCCATTAGGTTAGGTGTAAGCGGGACTTACCTGGGTGCCCTTTCCTACATTAAACTTTTGACATAATGCACAGCGCCTGCAGAACTGCTCTGCATATGTAGAGAAACCTACAGCTTCCCAATGTTTTTCAACATCTTGAACCATGGTGTCTTTTCCAGCATGGTCTAGGCCATGGGCGATTTTTTCCATACCTGGGAAAGAAGCCTTTGGGAGGAAAGGTTTGTTAGTTTGCTTATGGGTCCAGACTCCATCAGAGAGGGACCCTTCTTTGGACCATTTTCTCTTTTCTGTGTCCGTGGCTGCACTCTGTAAAGAAATAATTTGATTATCAGTGTCCTGGTCATTTCTCTGTTGGAATAAAGAGATTGGTGTGTTATTATACGCAGCCCGTTTAGCAAGATGATCAGCTAATTCGTTTCCTTTGCTGACAGGATCTTGTTTTCCTGTGTGAGCTTGACATTTAACGATCGCTAGCTTTGATGGTTTCTTATGGCCTCTAAGAGGGATTCTTTTAGTTTTTGATGCTGAATGGGCTTGCCAGTACTGGTCTTGAATCCCCCGAGTTTCCATAATGCCCCATGATCATGGCAGACTCCAAAAGCATATCTAGAATCAGTATAGATAGTTACAATTTTCCCTCTGACAACTGACAAGCTCAGGTGAGAGCTATCAACTCAGCTGCCTGCATGCTTAAACTTGAAGAAATTTGGTTGTTTCCAGTAGGTCTGGTCTAGGTTTTATAACCTTAGTTATTTCATCATGACAGTTGGTAGAAGAGTAGCTGGATTTAAGGTGGAGCACCTTTCTATGGTAACGTTTGACAATGTACAGAGTACATTTTGATAGTGTATTGCCCTAGCAGTAGTGAGATGTGAGGTTTTAGCCTGTGCTAAAATGGAGTGTACCGCGTGAGGCACTTTTACCACTAGGTGGCTCATGAGCACTATATCTGTACTGGCTAGCACAGCCTCTGTTGTGGCTGCTACAGCTCTGAGACAGGTTGGAAGTCCCGCAGCCACTAGATCCAATTTTTTCGAAAAATAGGCTAAGCCTTTGTTTTTTCTCCATGGAGTTGTGTAAGAACTGTATTCATATATCCCCACTTTTTGTTCATGAACAGAGTGAATGGATGAGATAGTCAACAGTCCCAACGCATGCGCAAACAGTAGGGCACATTTTTTTTTTTAAGTCACATAGAGCCTTCTCAGCTTGATCATTCCATGCCACCTGACCAGAAACGGGGAGATCAGGGGTGATTGCTAAAGGTTGTAAAGGCTGTGCTCTTTCAGTGATGTTTAAAATCCATTGCCGGCAGTATCCTAGAATGCCTAATACAGACACAACCTGTGCTTTGTAACAGGTCTAGGAAGATTTTGAATGATGTTTATACCATCGCTAGAGAGAGAGAGATCTTGTTTCACAAGAAATGTCATGACCTGAATATTTCACAGTTGTTTGAATTAACTGCAGTTTTGTTTTAGAAACTTTATGGCCATTTTCTGCTAAAAATAATAACAATTTCTGAGTATCACGTGCACAATCTTCTTCTGTAGTACTACACATTATATCATCCACATACTGTATCAATACACTGTCTTTATCTGGCCTTCTACATTTTGAGCAAGAGCTTGTCCAAATACACAAGGGGCTTCAATATATCCCTGAGGCATAAGGGTCCATGTCCAACGGCGATTTTGGAAAGTAAAGGCAA
The DNA here is from genome assembly GCF_016835505.1 of Polypterus senegalus. Lineage (NCBI taxonomy): Eukaryota > Metazoa > Chordata > Cladistia > Polypteriformes > Polypteridae > Polypterus > Polypterus senegalus. The sequence continues at coordinate 179,429,860 of NC_053154.1, forward strand.
ACCAGAATTGAGAGTCGGGTGCAAGGAATACAAAATAAGCGTTAGCAAGGTCAATAACAGAGAAATAACGGGCGGACAGGGGTATCATAGAAAGAATACTGGAAGGATTAGGAACAATAGGTGCCCTAGGAAAAACTGCAGAATTAACTTGTCGAAGATCTTGAACAAAACACCATGAACCGTCAGCCTTTTAAACAGGTAAAATGGGGGAGTTGACTGGAGAGTATTTAATGTGAATGAGTGCTCCACGTTTCACAAGATCGGAATGTACGGCGGAGATGCCAGCCTCTGCTGCTGCAGACAGAGGATACTGGGCGCGATGCAGGCGGAAGGACGATTTTGGGTAAATCACCAGTGGCTCACAGTGTGCTATCCTTCCATAATCATTTTTCCCCTGGGACCAAAGTGCGTCGGGAAGTGAGGAAAGCCAAGAGGGATATGAAGTCTGTAATGAAAATATGGAAAAGGTGGGATGGCATAATGAACGGACAAATGGAAGGTCATCCTGAAGTAAAATCTTAGTTATTAAATGATCTGAAGTATCAAAAATACCCAGAGCAACGTGCAGCCAGTCCATCCTATTGAAACATTGCTCCACCCATTCACCAATTACGACCAAGTGAACAGTGATAGATTTGGCTAAGAAACATGGGGAACTGAACCTCCTAAATAGAAAATGCTTTGTGAATATGTCAGATGCACTGGAGCAGTGGCTTTGGTGGATGAGAAAAAAAATGCAAGGGATATGAAGGGTCTCTGGGCTAGTACCTGAAAAGAGAAAAGATTCTAACCAAGGTGTGTCCACTTCAGCAGGGAAGTTCTGGGCGACATGAAGAAAAAGAGTGTAGGGCTTTAAGGAGAATGGTGTGTGAGGAGATGTTGGGGGGAGGTTTGGCACAGGAATTTAGGAATAGAACAGTAAAACCCTCGTTCAGTTAGAGAAATAGAGATGGAGAGCTTAGTCATCAGATCCCTTCCTAACAGATTAACAGGGCAGAGCTGATTTAATAAAAAACCAGTGCATCAAAGTGGAACCACTGAAATGAAGCTGAACCCGAAGAGGTTTAGACACCAGCAAAACATGTGGTTGTCCAGAAGCAGTAAGTACAGTCACTGTATCGTTCGAGGCAGACTAGAAAAGCAGTTTCAGTGCCATTCACCAGCAAAGTCAATAAAGGATCTGTGTCCGCATGGCAAGTGAGCAAAGGCAACTGAAGAGAGTGGCTGGGGGTCCCTGTGAAAGGAATATCCTCAAGTTCAGGTAAGGAAGGCGGGGGGGGGAGCTGATGTAGGCAATTGCGGCAGAAGTGTCCCATAGTAACAGACAAGATGTAAGTGCTTGATATGAGGGGAGAGGCAGCTGAGCAGACGAAGAATTCGGATTAGGAAGTAAAAATCCGCGACCTCTCCTCGGCCTCCTCGGAAAAATCCACGTCCTTCACGTCCTCGACCCCTGCCTGAGGCGGCTCCACCTGCATAATAATTCATTTGTGCCGCGATTACCTTGGTCTGAGTATCTGACTCTTTTTGCTTAGTCTGTCATTCAGCATGTTCTGCGTGTCTTTAAACTTCATCAAAAGTGGCACTTTCCCATCCAAATACAGGACGTGCGTACTTTATTTTGAATATCACTTCTGAGTCCTGACACAAAAGGAGGAACTGCTGTCTTGGCACGGTCGTCTGGGCTGTCTAAGCCAGAATGGTTTTTCATCAAGTCCTGAAATGCGGTGTGCCCATTCATCTACCGTCTCATCTTTCTTCTGTTTGGCAGCTGAAATAAGGTACCAGTCGGTGCCCTTTTTATATTTTGCAGTTATTGCAGTTTTCACGGGTTCCCATTGGGCAAGGAAAGGATCCTCATTATTTTGTCCACGAGGCAATGCCTCATTCCACTGCCACTGTATTCCATTATGCTGCCCGTGATTGACAGTAGCCCAAGTAGTGCCCATCTTTCTGCATAGCACCTGGGTCCATTCAGCCGCACTGGGTTTATATATGTTGTCTAGTTGCTGCACCTGTTCCACAAACTTCAACCCACTGATTACCTTAAGATTAGGCAATTCGGACACTACGTCTTTCAGCTCTTGAATATCCCAGTTACGATGTATCATTACAGTAGTGGGGTTATCATTTCCTGGGGGTTGTGTGGGATCGTGTTGGGGGTTAGGGACCTAAATTAAAGAAAATGACTCAGCCCTCGATAAACCCCGTTCCACCCGCCGTCCGCTCCTATCCCCAGATTACAGCTTCAGGTGACTTCGTGTCCGTTTATTTGCATCAGCAGAATCCTACATCAATACGCCCCATGGAGTCCGGGATATGGAGGTTTTAACCCCGATCCCTTCATCAGACGGTTTGTATGCGTCAATCTGCCAGGGTATAGTCTCCGTCACCTTAGCAACCCGTTGAGACAAGAGTATGACCAGACAGCGGATGAAAAACTCGACCTCCCGTTTATTTAGACACACATTCTCTAAATACGCCCTTTCACCCCCATTCCTCAAATTATTATAGGAGCGTGCCACTCGCCCCTTTCTATTCCACTGCACAGGGGTGACTAGCTAACATTCACACTATGCCGTATTCCGTAGGGTCCCAAAGCCACTTTCCGTGAGTCCCTAGAACCCTCCTATTGGTCTGATACAGTATGCTCTCTTATTCTTTATTTTGCATATGCTTTTATTCTTTTTCTTTCTATATTTGTATTACTTCTAGCAAACCAGTCAAATTTAACTAACAGGAATCCCCTGATCTACTCACCGTGACTCCATCCACCTGCCTGGAAATGCCCGTGAAGTCGTGCCTCGTATCGGCTAGGAGGAGGTCAGGCACTCCCACGCAGGAAACACCCAAGGTAGGCCAATCCTACTGTTACCGAAGCTGGACCCGACCCGGCCGGAATCAGCTCCACCACGGTCCTCTGGACGATCCTGCTCGAGGAGCCGTCTGCCGTCTCCTGCCCCACGTTTGGGCGCCAAAACTGTGGACGAAAACTCAGACCGAACAGCTGGTGCGGTTATAAAGCAGCTTTATTTTTCAGAGTCACAGTGAGAAGAGTTTCAGAAAAACAGACAATCAAATATACATGCTAGAGTCAGGGCTCTTCTGAACCCCGTCTGTTGGATGGGGTCCAGTTTTATACCCCAAGAATGCGTGATTTAATATCATTATGAAATGTAACAGTCAATACATTTATTTTACACAAACCTTGAGCCCCTTTAACGTCCCTTGTAAAACTTGATTTCTTGGCTCCTTTTGTTATGGCGTTCAGATGTAAGCTAATGGAAAACGTGATAAGGCAGACTCATGTGTGGAATGCTCAGACCTTGAGTCCTTTGCACAAATATTTTTCTGTTTGCTAAAACAAAGCATGCTTTTACAATGTTTAGTAAAGCTAAAGCTAAAGCTACTTCTCAGACATGAATTAGTACAAGGGAACGAAGAGAACATTCAGTTTCCACAAAAGCCATGCACATTTTCACGCCAGGTCAAACCATAGCTTACGCAAATACTCTGCTTGGTTTTGCAAACTGGGGGCACCCAGCGTCAAAGCAGTGCTACTGTTCCTGTGTGGTTTCCCTTTATTTTTTAGGTTCACATCCCTGACACGGCTTTATCAAATACACTGAAATTAAACGCATATCAAGTTGAAGTTCAAGGCATCTGATTGTAATCAACCTGTATAAAGGTTCACTGAATGGCCAGACTATTCCAAATACCATAGCCACTTTAGCATTGTTCCTCTCAGTGCACCACTCTATTAACCCACTATATGTGAGTGTGGAATAACAGCTGTACAGCAGCTGATCAGAAAGCTCTATGGCAGATTGTTTCAAGAGCGGGGAGAAATATCTGCATACAGCTTCTAGCATACATCTGCCTCAGCCATCCACACAGTCTTTTTGAATTTCTCCCACTCGGCAAACGATTCAGAGCCTTTCCTGTACGGATCTCGCGGTTCAGAAACAATTTCATCCCAAGAGCTGTAAACGCACTCAGTCAGTCCATCAAGTGCTCCTGGTAAAACTGTTTGTACTTATAAGTACAATTACCTCACTGTAAACTTGCATTTGATGCCTTTAGGATTTTGAAGACCTGTCACTGTCCTGGACTGGTGAGAGATGGTGCCGACTGTTGTGGCACGCCATCAGCCGCTCTGGCTTTTTTGTTTCTTGTTAGTCCTGCTTTTTCCTTGGCTTACCTGCTCTTGTGATGCTCTTCTAGACTCGATGATTCGTTATGATCGACTCACCCTTCTGGCTCTTCGAACGAGTGTGGGGGTTTCTCAACATCTGACCCCTGAGTTCAGTCAAACCTTTGGCCGACTGTTTGAGGAAGTCCCAGCCTTTCTCATCATTGTCCGCGGCTTGGCCGGTCGCCGATGGAAACGCCGCCACCGGGGGAAGCGTGGAGGCACCAGGGCTCGGCTTCGAGCTTCCCGGATCCTCTCTAGGAACAACTCTCCTGGCTCCTAACATGAGGTAATGCTGCCGAATTGCCACTTACCCTCGGACGCTCCGGTGTACCTCCCTGCCTCGCTCCGTCACCGGGGGGGGGGAACTTTAACAACCTACGCCGTATCATGACGTTAATCATGTTAATGTCAGCCGCCACGGCTGGTGCGTCTCTGTTAACATCGTCCCAGCCGGTTCGTTTCTCTCTGATAAATGCCAGATCGGTTGTGAACAAAACTTTCATCCTGAAAGACTTTTTCTTTCAAATGGCCTGGATTTTTTATGTACCGCTGAAACCTGGATTTTACCGGGCGAGACGCTCCCACTCACTGAAGTTTTGCCTCCGGGATGTTCCTTTATCAACACGCCGAGAGCGCAACGCCACGGCGGGGGCTTATTGACTCTGTTTAAATCTGATTTCATCTGCAACCGCCCTTCCCTTCCCCTTTCATTTTCCCCTTCAACTTTTAAGCTCAATATGTTTGAACTAGTTTGTACTCCACTGCTGCTGTGCACACTCCTCTATCGCCCCCCAAAATATAAGGACTTTTTAGATGAGTTTGCAGCTTTCCTAGCTGATATTACCTGCAGATATGATCATTTCCTTTGTTTGGGTGATTTTAATATCCATGTTTGTTGTCCCGTTAAACCTCTAGCAAAAGACTTTCTGAACATTATTGACTCCTTTGGTCTCTCTCAACTAGTGAACGGACCAACACATGGACAGGTTCACACACTGGACCTGGTTCTTTCTCGCAGTCTCAAAATCAGTCACTTGGACATTCTGCCTCCCAGCTTTTCTGATCACTCGCCTGTTCTGTTTAATTTGGATTTGGTCTCTGTTGAGCATGGTAAATCCACCACTACCCGTCCCTCCTGTGTCATTCCCCCCTCTGCTGCTGAAGATTTTGCAGTTGCTTTTTCACCAATCTTCACATCATGTTTATCCACGGATGTTGATGTTTTATTGCAAACCTTCTACACTTCCTGCTGTTCTGTGATGGATGTTGTAGCCCTACTCAAACGGAGACAATCCAAAATTAAGCATGACCCATGGCTAAACGAACAAACTCCCTCCATCAGGCAAAACTGTAGGCGGCTAGAACGTAAATGGAGGAAAGATGGTCTCACTGTTACCTTCGACTGCATGAGAGACGTGTGGTCCCAATACCAGAGAGCAGTCAGAGGTGCAAGGAACCATTTTTCGCTGACATCATCACAAAAAACTCTGGCAATCAACGTGTCTTATACAAAACATTAAATGCTATCCTCTCTCCAGTTGCAACTGTTTTCTCTTCTGCCTCCACTGCTCTTTGTAATCAGATCCTCACATTTTTTTCTGGATATGGTCATGAACATTAGATCCCAGATCCCCATTTCTTCTTCTGGCTCTGTTGACTTAGCCGCTCCTACACATGGCTCCCTCACCAGCTTTGAACCCATTTCGCTCCCCCATCTGGAAAAAATCGTCGCCTCAATGAAGCCTTCGGGCTCTCCGGACGATGTGGTGCCATCCAGACTGCTGAAAGATGTGTTTCCTGTGATTCGAGACGATGTTCTAAAGATCATAACTAGTAGTCTATCCTAGGCTATAGTTCCTCCTGCTTTCAAACACGCAGTTGTACATCCAATCGTGAAAAAACCTGATCTTGACCCTGCCGTTCTTTCTAATCTTCATCCAATCTCTAAACTACCTTTCTTGTCAAAAGTACTCGAAAAAGTAGTTTATGAGCAATTAACTCATCACCTACAGGACCATCAGGTAATGGACCTTTTTCAGTCAGGCTTTAGGCCCCAACACAGCACAGAAACTGCACATTTACGTGTCCTAAATGACATCCTTTTGGCATTGGACTCGGGACTCCACATGATTATGGTTCTTCTCGACTTATCTGCCACCTTCGACACAATCGATCACGATATTTTGATCTCCCGACTCGAATCCTGGGCTGGTGTATCTGGCTTAGCCCTCGACTGGTTCAGGTCATATTTCTGTAACTGGACTCTCAGAGTCATGCTAGACGATTTTTCATCTGAATCAGTCCCACTCCCATGTGGGGTCCCCCAGGGTTCCATTTTAGGGCCACTACTTTTTTCAATCTATATCCTGCCTTTAGGTGCAATTTTTAGAAAACATGCAATTTCATATCACCTATATGCTGACGACTGCCAAATTTATTTCTCCCTCAAGCCAACTGACTCCACCAAACCTCTTCTCGACTGCCTATCTGACATTAAGGACTGGCTGGCTGTAAACTTTCTTCACCTGAATGATTCAAAAACCGATGTCATTGTTTTTAGCCCCGACTGCAAACTGACCCCACCTCTTGGCCTCGACTCTCTTACCATTCTAGTAACTTCGTCTGTCTCCAATCTTGGAATCAAAATGGATACGGTCCTGAAAATGGATGCTCAAGTCGACAGCACAGTAAAATCCTGCTTTTTCAATCTCAGGCGAATCGCCAAACTCAAGCCTATTCTGTCTAATCACCTCCTGGAATCAGTAATCCATGCATTCATTATGTCCCGGCTCGACTACTCAAATTCCTGCCTTTATGGTATCAGTAAAGCCACTCTTTCAGGACTCCAACTGGCTCAAAATGTGGCTGCAAGGCTTCTAACTGGAAGTAGCAGAAGCCAACACATTAAACCAATTTTAAAAACCCTACACTGGCTGCCGATTAGATTCAGAATCGATTTTAAGGTACTCCTCTTAACCTATAAGGCACTAAACGGTCTAGCCCCTGCCTATTTGAGTGTCTTGCTCCATCGTCACAATCCTCTTCTTGTTCTTAGATCCGCAGATCAGCTGCTCCTAACCGTTCCCAAGGCATGTTTTAAAGCTCGTGGTGAAAGGGCTTTCTCCGTCTGTGCACCCAGGCTCTGGAACTCCCTACCCTTAGTAGTTAGGCAAGCCGCCTCAGTCACCACATTTAAATCATGCCTAAAAACGCACTTCTTCACATTGGCTTTTATTTCTTAATCTGTCTCATTTCTATTTGCTTCTTTCTATTTCTCTATTTTATTGGGTCCTCTGACCTGTTTTTAGTATCTCTGTTTTAATTCTCTCTTAATGTTTGTTTTTAATATTTTGTTTTTAGTCCTGCTTCTTTTTTAACTGTACAGTGCTTCGGTCAATTGTAATGCTGTGCTTTTAAGCGCTCAACAAATAAAATGGTATGGTATGGTATGGTAATATTGCACAACCAGAGCCACTTATGCTTTCATATTGTATATTTTCACTGTTTTTTATAATATTATTATTGTTGTTGTTATTTTGCCATTTTGTAGGAAAATAACTTTATTGAGGATTTGCATATTGAATCTCATTGTACCATACAGTAACAATAAAGGAATTCAATTCAATTCAAAAGAAGGGAGTGCGAATTTACAGATGATAAAGACTGCCTTCTGAGTCAATTTAGATTTCCAGGCGCTATCTTCTTCGAGCTCTTGATGTAATTTTTAAGATGAAATTCAGTAAAGTATATATATTACATTATACAGATAAAATTTTAACTTCATTTAAATAATCCATTCATCCATCCATTATCCATCCCACTATATCCTAACTACAGGGTCACGGGTTCTGCTGGAGCCAATCCCAGCTAACACAGGGCACAAGGCAGGAAACAAACCCTAGGCAGGGTGCCAGCCCACCACAGGGCACACACACACACACACACACACCAAGCAAACACTAGGGACAATTTAGGATAGCCAATTCTTGTCTTTGGACTGTGGGAGGAAACCGGAGCATCTAGAGGAATCCCACACAGACACGGGGAGAACATGCAAACTCCCATGCAGGGAGGACCCAGGAAGCGAACCCAGGTCTCCTAACTGCGAGGCAGCTGCAATACCACTGCGGCACCATGCCACCCCATTTAAATAATGTATATTATTAATGATTAAATATGTGCAGTGTCATCGATGAGCTGGCGCCTTGTTCACGGTTTGTTCCTGCCTCACACTGTATACTTGCTGGGACTGGTGTGACCATGGATGGTTAGATGGATTGAATAATTAAACATGTACTATGAAGATATTTCAATGTTCCTAAAAGTTTTGATGAATCGGCATTCTAAGCTTACAGATGGCTTGACATTTATTAAAGAGCTGATTATGTGGCGATTGGTTATTTTGAGAAAGAAAAGGAAGGACAGGAATTGGGGTTAGGACGTTTAAAAGAGACAGTACTGCTGCAATAAATTATTTTATTGAGGATCGCAGCAAGCATATTTTGGAAGGCAGGAACAGTCTCTGGAAGGGGAGCCAGCTCATCGCTACCACTGTGCCAACATGCCTCAATGTTTTATACATGCTTTAATTTTTATCATGAAAATGATATCAGGTATACATCTTAGTATTTAAATTGTTCAGAGAGCTGTAACATCATGAATGTAATGTATGTGTCCTGTCAGCGTAAGAGAAAGCCCGTTTAAGAAGCACGTACTGTTTCACACACACAGAGCACATAGAAGAACACAGAATACAAAACTTTTAAAGTGCTACTTTAGTTATGATGGGAAACTATTAAATGATTTGTTTATGATGTTCTACTTTAATGACAAAATAACCTGTGATTAAAGTGGAAATTTCAACCATTTTTTCACACTGTGTCCCAGTTTTTTTTTCTTTTCTCTGTATGCTAATACTTTTCCATATGACACTCAGACGGTGGGCTGCAATTCGCCTTTTTAGGGTGACTTTGATATCTGACCACTTCTTATTTATTTCAGGTACTGTGCAACTTTCTGAACTTGAACTTTCAAGTTTCTCCGCCACTATATGTCACTCAAACAAATTCCTTTTGTTGTTTATATCACTGCTTAAACCAACAAATAGTACGTTTTTCCTTATCTCTACTTGGTATTTGCTGAAATTCATTTTTCCCCATGCTTTTGAATTGTCTTTTCACTGAACGCAAAACATAAGGGGCTATTTATATTGATTTGCATATTTAAAGAAGCATAATTCTGGGAGAAGATGGGGTGGGACAGCAGGTACATGCACATGTGTTACATTTCATGTTGACCGGAATTTATGTAGCGGAACAATGTGGAAGTTGGCATATGCACAGATTTATGCATCTGAATTTTTTCATTTTGAAGATGAGGGAATGGATTATCTTTAAAATTAACTCAAAATTATCTCAAATTCAAATAATTTCAGATAGTGGAAAGCTGGTGCGTGCACCAGTAGCAAAGGGTGCAAAAACAAACACGAGCAGCACTAAAGAAGGTCCACATAATAGTTATGGTGATATTTATTTTCTGAAAGTGTTACAGTAAATAGATTAATACAATAATAATGCAAGTTATCACTGAGGAAACAGAGCTTTCCAATTATGAAATCTAAGACTGGAACCCACCAGGAAATGCATGTACGTGTGAATCTGAATAAACATTCTTTACTTAGACCTGTTTACTTCATAGTGGTGAATTTTTGAAAACACTAACAGAAGTGCTGTGATGGTAAAATAGCTAATGTAATTTTCAGGAAAGAACTAGCTAGCTTGCAAAGTTTGGATATTCAGCAAAATTAGCAGTTAAGTGAAGCTATTGTAACTTATGGCATCAGAATGGAGGAGCTTGTGGCCAGATATGTGGAGCAGCCAAGACAGCGGCATCCTGTAAATGTACCGCCAAGCACCAACATTTACTATCCAGCCTCAAGAATGGGAAAGTTGTAGGGGCCGGGGAACTGAGGGGAGATAAAGAGAGCATCCTATTTCTAATCTGTCCTTTTAATCTTTATAATTGTAAGAGCCAACATAACAATAGGCTTTATAGCAATAACTCCTGGAAAATTTGGAAATTAAGGTCAAAGCTATCTTATGTAATAATATAAATTAAGACTACAAAATGTCAAAAAAAGTTCAGAAGCAATGTTTCCATTACCAAACAGTTAACTCTGTGAGTTGGAATGTTAAATGTCTGAGTCATGAATTAAAGAGAAAGGAAGTATTCTCTCATCTAACTGGTCTAAATGTTAAAATACTATACTTACAGGAGACCCACTTCTTAAGCAAGGATTAGTTTCGGTTGCACAAAGACTGGAATGGCCAAATATTCCATTCCAGCATTAAAAAGGAAACTAGAGGTGTGGGAATTATTATACCTGGAACAATCTCATTTGTAGCATCAGATGTAGTATCTGATTCTGAAGGGTGATATGTGATCGGCATGGGTAATTTATTTAACTGTAAAGTGATTTTGATAAACATTTAAACACACAATGTGGATGATGGGGACTTCATCCAAAACATTTTTGCATTCATTCCCAATGTGAACACTCATACAATTATAATGGCTAGTGACTTTAATTGTGTTTTAAATCTAGACCTCGATAGGTCTCCTGCCTTAGGGGCGATAACAGTGCAAAAACAATTGCACAGTTTGTAACCGATCACAACTTTTCAGACCCCTGGAGATTTCTAAATGCAAACTCAAGAGTATGTTCCTTCAACTCACCAGTGCATTACTGTAATTGACTATTTCTTTATAAATAACAATTTCTTGCCTATGGTTAAATCTTGTAAGTACAACACTATTGTTATCTCTGACTATGCCCCTTTGATCATGGGGCTTAAATCACTACGATTTTTTTTAGAGACAAATACATCCTCAGAGGCCTCTGCAGGAATGCTCTGGGAAACTGAGGGTTTTTTAAGAGGGCAGATTATTTAATATCTTTCCCACAAAAATAAATCAGAAAGTAAGAAGGTATAAGAGCTAATCAGTGAAATTACCAGAATGGATAACATGCGAGGTGTCCAAATGAGGCACTTCATACAGAACTCAACCTCTTGACAACTAAAGAAACAGAACAACTCATTTTTAAATCAAGACATCATTAATATGAACATGGAGATAAGGCTAATAAGATCTTAGCTCAACAAATCCACAAGCAAGAAGTCTGCAATGCTATGGCAGTAATTACCAGCATAGACAGAGACAAAATCATTGACCATAAAAATATAATGCACACATTTAGAGACTACTATACATCTTTATATTCTACTAAGTTTAAAGAAGACAAGACAAGAAGACACAACCTAATGTATTTTTGGATGCATTACAGATACCACAACTAGATTCTGAGTGCAGAGGAATTGGATAAACCTCTGGCACTCTCAGAATTACTAGATGCTATAAACTGACTTCAAAGTGGGAAAGCAGCAGGCCCTGATGACCACCTGTCGAATTTTATTAAAAATACTCAATTATTAGCTTTTATTAGCAAATACAGAAGCTTCAATAAAATTCCACCTTTTCACTTAGCATTAATTACAGTCTTTCCTAAGCAAAATAAGGACTTACTACAATGTTCATCATACAGACCAATCTTACTTTTGAATAATGATGTGAAGATACTCTCCAAAGTCCTAGCTAGAAGGATTGAGAAAGTGCTTCCTTTGGTATTATCATAAGACCAAACTGGATTTATTAAAGACAGACACCTAGCTTCCAATCGTCAATGCCTGTTTAATGTAATATATTCAACCACAAAGTCTAAGATATTACATTAAACAGGCGTCATGGATGCAGAAAAAGCATTTAATATGGCTGAATGGAACTACCTTTTTACTACATTGGAGAAATGTGGATTTGGCTCAAACAAATGTGCATGGATCAAACTACTGTATCCCAGTCCAGAAGCTTCAGTTTGTATTAACAACATTATTTCAGACCACTTCAAACTAGAACGTGGTACTAAACTTAGATGCCCCTTGTCACCACTGCTTTTTGCAATTGCCATTGAGCCACTAGCAGTTCACTGTCAAAATGCTAATGAGATAAAGGGGATTATCAAAGAAGGACTTGAACAGAAAATTTCACCGTATACATATGATATGGTACTATATATATCAGATCCACAAAATACTGTGCCTGCAAACCTAACAGCATTAACAGAATTTCAAAAGATCTCTGCTCTCAGAATTAATCTGAATAAAAGTGTGCTTTTTCCATTGAACTCTCTTGTACACAATAGATTGGACACACTCCCTTTTATCAGTTTAAATACTATGGGGTAAATATCACAAGTAAACATAAGGATCTTTATCAACAAAATTTTGCTGTCTCTATGGAAATACTGTAGCGGTGCCACATAGTTAGTGTTTAAATGTCAGTTCTGTGTGTGTCTCGTTTCATTGTCCCATTGACTGCGTGTATGGGTATCAGTTAATGTTGTCCCCGTAAAGGAAGACGGATGATGGGAGGAGTTCACAACCACTAATCTGGAAAGCACCTGTATATCAATCAATCAATTACTGCCGTCACGGACTATTTAAGGAGAAGAGAAGGAGACGAAAGGGAGAACTAGCACGAGAGAGAGAGAAAGAGAAAGAGGAGAACCAATACCGCATTCACGAATACAACCCGCCTGCCAAATCATTTTCATTGCGCTTTGATCCAGTTTGTTTTTCATTCATCCGGACTGCCTTTCAACCTGCTTGCCGCTGAAGACCCCGGGGTCGAATCATCATTCGCCACACGCCGAGGAATCACGGTGAGGTTGTTCCAAACGCCGGGAAATACAAACACTACAATTGCCGCTAATCAGTATCCGTATTCAGGACATTTATTCACGTTCGGACTCAAGTTCACGATCATTCCGTTTGCTAGTCATTTTTCGTTTGTGTGGTGTATGTTATATGTTACGTGGACAAGGGAGGGGATTTGTATATATATTTTCAGTTTTGCTTTGGGATTGTTGGGGTGGAGGAATATTTGGGTGTGCATTTGTCTTGTGGCGTGTCTTGTCTCATTTAATACATTTATTCCTGTTTAATTTTACATTCTGCCTACTGTGTCTTTGCATTTCAAACCGTCGATTGTGGGGAAAGTTTATCTGTGTAGGAGTACGGCTTGACAGGAAAGGTTTCTCAGTAAATTATCCAGGCCACAGGTCTTGGAGGTGTAGCTGCCGGCTGGGAATAAGGGGTCGGCCGTTACAATACTTCTGAAAGACTTGCATAGATGGTCTACCCTTCATCTCACTTTAGCTGGAAGAATTAACACTGTCAAGATTAATACCCTTCCTAAGCTTCTTTTTCTATTTCAGAGCATTCCAATATACATCAATAAATAATTTTTAGGAAGTTAGATTCAACCATAACCTCTTTTATTTGGAAGTCAAAACATCCACGTATCCAAATGGGTGACCCTATAAAGACCCAAAGCAGAAGGTGGCATTGCTCTACCTAACTTTCAGGTTTATTACTAGGTGGCAAATATACAAGCTATCAAAACCTGCACATTGACACAAATAGATGAACATACACAGTCTTAGTCAGCTATAGAAATTCAATCCTACAATACTTGCTTTGTACCCCAGTAAATACAAGTTATCTCCAATATACTAACAACCCAATTGTGCTTGATTCACTCAGAATATGGAACCAATTTACGAAGTACTTCAAGACAGAGAAGCTTTTATCTGTCGCACCTCCGCATGATAACCACCTTTTTCCACCCTCTAAAATTTATGCAGTTTTAATGTTTGGAAAACATTCAGGATTAAATCACTTAGAGATCTGTACATAGACAACGTCTTCGCATCCTACAAACAATTACACTCCAGATTTAACTTTCCAGCAACGCATTTCTTTCAAAACCTCCAAATTAGAACTTTGCTAAATAAACCTGCCTAATTTCCCCCACCTCCCACCTACTTCTATTCTGTAAACAATATTGATCAGTCTTGAGGACTCAGAAAGTATTTCCGTAATATATAAAACATTTTAAAGCCCCCACATTTCAAAGATCCCAGAGTACAGTGGAAAAAAGATCTCTCAACTCAACATTTCGGAAAAGGCGTTGAAGGCAGTGATGCACAGAGTTCACTCTAGCTCAATATGCACAAAGCATACAATTATTCAACTTAAAGTCATCTTTCAACCACATCTGTCTTATTTAAAATTGCCCAAAATGTTTCCAGGGCAAGATCCAACCTGCAAACGTTGTAATCAAGCGCCAGCCTCATTGGGCATTATGTTTTGGGGGTGCACCAAATTAACACCATTTTGGACCAAAATCTTTTAATGCCTTTCAGACAGCCTTGGTGTCACAAACCTTTCTAATCCATTAACAGTTGTGTTTGGTTCCAGATGGGCTTAAAGTGGAGAAGGACAAACAAACTGTAATTGCCGTTGCTACACTTTTGGCATGTAGACTTATCTTTCTCAATTGGAAGAATCCTAACTCAGCTCTTTTAAGTCAGTGGGTAACTTGGAAAAAAATCTAATTCTCACTTAGAGGATCTGTGTAAAATGTATTTAAAACATGTCAGGATCTAATTAATAACATTTTAGAATGAGCATTTATATTGAGGAAGCTGATTCTTATTTTATTTTTTTTATTTTTCCTACTATTAAAATTTCACTCTGTTGCCCTAGCTCTCTTTCTCATGAGTGGGGGTTGATTTGACTTGAACTTAGTTTTGTAAAATTTGACTTGCTTGTATGGAATATTATTTGCTTTTAATAAATTGAATAAAATGGTATAAAAAAAGAGAAAAGTGGATATGAAGATTTGACGGGCCAGCGGTATGGTCATTTTCCATTTGGGTTAACCAGGTGAATACATTAATGCATTGCATGAGGGGTGAAGCAGATGACATTTTGAGGGGGGAGACTTTAAATGCCAACCAAACACTGGAGTACAAAACAGAAAAATTAAGAACTGCCAGGAAATACATAAGAGTTGCATTTATGCCTGAATCAGAATAAATGTTTTTTAATCGTCTTGATTACCTTGCAGAGGTGAATCCTTTCAAAACACTATCACAGCATAGTAACTGGATTGATTTCAGGACTACATGGTTTGGGCTATGAGTAAAGATTGAAATTACTGCTTGAACTGAAAGGATGCAATCAGATGCCAGTGGTGAAGTAGATTTGAAAATAAACTACAAAACTCTAATTTGAAATTGTGGTGCTTCCTGTTTGCCTTGTTCCGCCATCTCATGGGGTCAGTTACCATCTACAAAGTCACACTATCCTATACCAAATGGCTGGAGGAATCCCATGCCAAACAGCTTGAGCGCACAATTGAGAAGGTTTCTTGGGCTACCAAGATGCCTCAGCAGAATAGGCCTATATGGGAACAGATTCCTCTCTCTGCCTATATCAAGTCTTGTGGAAGAGTGTAAATGCACCAAAGCAAGACTGGATATGATGCTCAAAGAATCCCACAACACCTTCATAAGAGATGCCAGCTTTGACAGTGGCAGAAGTAAAGGCCACCCTCAGACATCAGGAGATTGTGGGCCAAATCCAAAATGGCAGAGAGGGACTTGCTTTGTGTCCAAAAACAACCTCATGGCAAAAGGCTACATTAAATGAATGGTAGCATCTGGTAGTGGAGGAGGTGCACCACCAGGAGGAAGCAGACAGATGTAGCACCAAGGCCAACAAGGATAAGGTGGGATGGCATAGAATGACATAAAATCACATGGAGCAATCTGTGGAAAATGGAAACAAACAGGCTTAGACTCATTGCCAGAGCCACATATGATGTATTGCCCTCACCAACAAACCTACATCTATGTTATGCAAAGGGTCCAGCCTGTCACCAGTGTGCGCCTCTGGCAACCCTCAAACATATGCTATTGGGTTATAAGAACAGCTTAATGCAAGGAAGATATGCATGGTGTCATAACAAGGTACTGAGAAGCTTGGTCGCAAAACTAGAGAAAAAGAGAGTGTTAACCAACGCCAACCACTTAAATGCAAAGACTGTCTTCTTGTAACTAACTTACTTCATCCAGGAAAGGAAGAAACAGTGGACCAAGCCCTCACCTCCTGGCTCATGCCTTCTGAATACAGCCAGGGACTGGGAAATACATGTCAACCTAAATTAGATTCTCACCATGTGAAATCACATTCACCAATCTGCGCCCAGATTTGGTCCTCTGGTCTCACTCCTGCTATTGTGTCTTCATCGTCGAGGTGACAGTCTCTTGAGAGGACGCCATTGATGAGTCATACAAAACAAAAAAGCATCAACATGCCAATCTCGCAGCTGAGGCAGAGGAGTGAGGCTGGAATGCGAAGGTGCGCCCAGTGGAGGTGGACTGGAGGGGCTTTGTAGCCAGTTCTGCTACAAGGGCATCATAGAGCAGGTTGAAGGGAAGGCATTTAAGGAACTTGTCACTGTCAACGAAAGAAGCAGTCATGAAATGAAAGGGGACTGTATGGGCTGCCAAATGACCACTTAGTAATCAAGTGACACACACCCAGGTCTGATTAGCCTGTGGTGGGTCTATCTCAGCTGAGGGTGTGTTGTTGTAAAGGTCAAAACACCCTGTGAGGCTGGGGTACACAACTGATGATGTGTTGCACTAGTGAAAACAACACTAAGTGGTCATCATCAACGTCATCCCAACAATGAAGATATCTAAGACCTCACTCAAGACAAGTGCTTTGCTGAATCATCAGGGATTGTAACACCAAACACCTATTAAACAAATTGCTTTTGTCAGCTGAAACCAATGCATGCACCAGCAAACTGACCGAGCTGTACCGAATCCACTGTGTGTGCCAGATGAAACCAATATGTGTGCTGGCTAACTGATAGAGTTGTGCTGAACATGTGAGTTGGCAAACCAATACTGTATAATTGTGCTGAAGCCAATACGTATGCCTGCAATTCAAAAGTGCTGTGTGAAAGTAAGACCCCTATATGCATAGGCAAACTAATAGATTTACACTGAAATTGATACATGCACCAACATTTCAATATAGCCACAATAAAAACATGCAATGTTTTTCATAAATGATGCCTCATAACTTCCTGTGATTTTGGCCATTGCTACAAATTTTGACTGTATTTTGCACTTTTCTCTGGGGTCATTTCCTAATCCATTGTTTTAACTGTACTTGTCTGGACAAAATGCCTACTTTTCCAATGTTGGTAGTACAGCAAGTATGCATTGCCCAATTGTCCACTGTTGTCTTCTTTTTTGTTATGGGGAGGATTTTATGTAGAGGTGTGGTGAGGATTTTTTGGTGGACAGGGATTTTGTGGGATGATGACTTTGGATAATTTGTTTAGTCTCATGCCAATTGTGGCACTGGAATGGTCCCGTTCATGCTGTTTATCTATATTACTTCTGTTATTCAGTGTTAATAGTCAGACAGTAATGAATGGTGCCTTTAACTTTGTTTCCTTCCAAGATACCATAAGTCAAGTCAGCTTTATTTATATAGCTCATCTAGCACAACAACAAGTTGACCAAAGTGCTTAACAATAAAAAACAAATATCCAGCAACAATTAATATAAACATAAACAAATAAGTAACTAAAAAGCTATACACTGCATTTGTGCATAAGTCAAGACACATTTTAAGAATAAGCCCTTACTCTCCAACCAAAGCCAGTGAATAAAAATATGTTTTCAGTTTAGATTTAAAATTATAAATTGATTGAGAAGCTCTAATTTTGTACGGCAGAGTGTTCCAAAGCATCAGGGACATTCCTGCAAAAGTACAGTCACCCATTAGCTTCCGATGTGTCTGTGGATTGCATAATAATAACTGGTCTGAGGACCTGAGAGCCCTGCATGGTAGATATGGGGTAAGAAGCTCAGCAATATATGAAGGATCAGACCCATGCAGTGCCTTATACACAAATAATAACAACAACAACAACATTTACTTATGTAGCACATTTTCATACAAATAATGTAGCTCAAAGTGCTTTACATGATGAAGAAAGAGAAAAAAGACCAAATGAATAAGAATTCAAATAAGACAAAACTCATTAACATAGAATAAAAGTAAGGTCCGATGGCCAGGTAGGACAGAAAAAACAAAAAAAAAAAACTCCAGATGGATGGAGAAAAAATAAAATCTGCAGGGGTACCTAGGCCACGAGACCGCCCAGCCCCCTCTTAAAATTCACCCTACACTGTACTGGAAGCCAATGCAAGGTAGCCAGAACAAATAAGGTATGCTCTCCTTTCTTTGATGCCAGTCAACACCCTTGCAACCACATTCAGAACTACCTGGAGGAGAGACTGAAACGAAGGAAAATAAAAGCATGAATAAGCTTTTGTAAGTCATTATATGACAGAAAAGGCTTGACTTTAGTAATAGCCCTAAGTTGAAAAAATAGCTCTTTACAAAAGTTTATCTGCTTGTTAAAATTGAGTTCAGAGTCAAAAGTCATACCTAGATTTCTTACATGTGACCTAATATATGGAGTCAATGGTCCCAGATTATTTGCAATTATATTGGTAGATTTGAAAGGACCAAAAAGAATAACAGATTCATTTAGTTGGAGAATATTTTATGCCATCTAGGTATTGAAAAAATGAAGTTTTTGATGCCTTGTCTCCAGATTTTAAAGGAAAATAGATTTGGATGTCATCAGCGTAGCAGTGATAATTATGTTACAATTTCCTAGGATCCTACAAAGTGGCAACTTGTGCAAATGAAAAAAAAAGCTACAGAGGACAATAAATCGCCAAACTTAACAGCAAATGTCCTACTTTTCAGATAAGCTAAGAACCACACAAGGGCTGTATCCTTAATTCCCATTTGTTAATTTGATCAATGAAGATACTGTGCTCACCTGTATTAAAAGCTGCACTAAGACTCAAAAATGCAATAAAATGTACACTTTAAAAGACTACTCACTCTCCAAGAAAGATGATGTAGTTTCTTATTTATTTTTTTCCATCCTGGTAGCTGGATCATCATAAAATATTGCTTTAAAAATTCCTTTCACTATCATGTAGCAATATATCCAAAAGTTGCAGGAAGGCAAAGACTATCTAGACCACATCAGGCACCAACCTTGAACAAAGCAGTCTGATAAGAATGCCATTCCATTGTCAGATACAGTCATGTCACAACATAATCTGTGGAATATAAAGAAAAAAGAAGCTCCACAAAAACAAAGTTTTGGGGACCATCCCCATATATTGTCCAACGGACAAAAATAAAGCAGAAAAAATGGTTGAAATGATCAAAAGTACTGTAATGGCAGCAATTGACAAAGTACATGAAACAAAATGGAGTTTATATACAGTATGGGAATGAAAACAGGAAGTGGTTGGCAGGAAATTACGTCGAATTCAGGAGCCGGAAGTGACATCATTCTGAACACAACCAGAAGCGAAGTTATCCATAGTGGCCGGAAGTGATGTCAGGGCTGGCACCGGAAGTGCAGTCTTGGTGGCCATTTTGGAAATGGAAGTACTTATTTTTCCTCAATTTTCCTGTTGGGAGATTAAGAGATTCAGGTAAGTACCATGAGACAACCCTTTGTCTCGCGATGTTTCACTCATCTTTAGGCCTTTTGACTGCCTCCTAAACACACATGTGTGACTTGACTCCCCCTTCAGCTCAGACCCACTGGGTTGGGCGACCTGCACCGGGAGGTTGTAGGCACAGGATAGGGCATCCACGTTGGCCTGCAAGGAACCTTTACAATAAACAACACTGATACGATAAGGTTGAAGGTCCAAAAACCACCTAGTGACACGGGGATTAGACTTCCAGTGAAGGGACACCCACTTCAGAGCAGCATGATCCGTCACCGGTGTAAATTCCCGCCCCAATAGGTAGTACCTTAACTGCCTGATAACCCAGTTGATCACCATGACTTCTCGCTCTACCACGGCATACCTGGTCTCCTGGTCCAGCAGTTTTCAGCTGAGGTACATAATGGAGTGTTCAGCACCATAGATGCATTGGCTCAACTCAGCCCCTAATCCTGTGTCCGATGCATCGGTCTGGAGTATGAAAGGAAAAGAAAAATCAGGAGATTTTAAAACAGGTGCTGACGTAAGTTTTTAAGTCACTGAATGCAGTATCAGCATTATCATCCCATACCACTTTTAAGGGTGCTTGTTTCTTTGTCAAATTAGATAAGGGCGTAGCAATTTCAGAGAAACAAGGTACAAAACGGCGATAGTAGCCCACTAGGCCCAGAAATGCTTGAGCTTGCCTCTTAGTCACTGGGTGGGGCGAATTTATGATGGCATCAATTTTGGAGCATTGTAGTTTAACAGTGCACCCACCTACCAGATAGCCCAATAATTTGGCTTCTTTTAATCCAAAGAAACATTTCTTAGGATTAATGTCCAGCTTGTGCTTGTGTGGAGAGCACAGTTTTATCCTGCAATACATGTTCCTCCCATGTGCCGAAATAAATGACTACGTCATCCAGATAGATGGCACTAAATGAATTGTGAGGCTGTAGCAGTGTAAGCCAAAGGGAGAACAGTGTACTGCCAATGTCCACTTGGAGTACTAAAAGTTTTTTTTTTAGTGGAGGCCGTTAAAGGAATTTGCTAATACCCTTTAGTCATATCGAGAGTAGTTAGGAATTGAGCATTCCCAAGCCGATCGAGTAGATCATCCACTCGCGGCATTGGATATCCATCAAATTCAGGGACCTGATTAAGTTGTCCAAAGTCATTACAAAACCTCCACAACCCATTAGGCTTAGGAACTAAGACAATTGGACTAGACCAGGGGCTATGACTTTCTTCAATAACCCCTAATTCCAGCATTCGTCTAATTTCCAACTCTACTTCCGCCTCAAACGCCTGTGTTCTTAAAGGTCATTCGGGATCTAACTGCCACTCCCTCCATTCTCTCGCCTGCTATTCCAGACAGATGCCATAGCATTTGAACACCTCTGTTTTTAAAACATCATAGTCTGCGGCCTGCTCCTCAGTTAAATCATAGTAGGCTCTCTGTGCTATCCCCTTCAGGTATTGGGCCAGTAGGTACACCCATTCCGACCTCGGCCATGCGTTCCACTTAGCAGTTCACTAAAATGCCAAAATATAAGACTCTATATCATCTTCCTCTGTCAAGTAAGTTAACTATGTCGGTATTGACCGAGCGGCTTCTGTCCATACCGCAGCTGCACCGCGAGCCTCGGATTCAGCTAACTGGGTCAGAGTTTCGCCCATCTGCACCTTTAAGGTACACAGTTCGGCCATAATGGTGGAAAGTACAGTGTTCACATCCTGTTGTTCAGTCATCTTTGAAAAAATATCCAGCCGGCTACGCCAATTGTGGAAAATAAAGAAAAAAGAAGCTCTACAAAAACTAAGTTTTGGGAAACATCCCTGTATATTGTCCAACAGATAAAAATAAAGCAGAAAAAACGGTTGAAGTGATCAAAAATATTGTAATGGTAGCAACTGACAAAGTACATGAAACAAAATGCAGTTTATATACAGTATGGGAATGAAAACAGGAAGTGGTTGGCAGGAAATGACGTTGAATTCAGGAGCTGAATGTGATGCCATTCTGAACGGAACTGGAAGTGAAGTCATCCATAGCGGCTGGAAGTGATGTCTTGGTGGCCATTTTGGAAACTGGAAATGGATGGACTTATTTTTCCTCGGATTTCCTGCTGGGAGATTGAGAGATTTGGGTAAGTACCATGTGACAACCCTTTGTCTTGCAATGTTTCACTCACCTTTAGGCTTTTTGACTGCCTTCTAAACGCACGTGTGTGACAACACTTACTCATTTCCAAGCAGTTTAAAGATGTCAATTTATTTGGATGAATATCTGTTTCCCAACTGCAGAGTTAAGCCCAGTTAATCACTGTGAATATTTGAAGATGTCTTGGAACTGAAAAAGGAAAGCTATCCACTTAACCACCAACATTATAATTTTCTTACAGATGTGTACAATGAGGCAGCACAGTGGTAGCACTGCTGCCTCACAGTAAGGAGACTAGGGCTCATGTTCCTGCATGGAGTTTGCATGTTCTCCCTGTGTGTTTGTGGGTTCCTTGGTCAGTCAATTAAACACAATTACAACATTGTTTTCAACTGAAATAGTAGCATGTGTGTTGGAATCCTCTATATTTTGCTGCTGTCCTTGACAAATATCTGCCATAAGGAGAATGCTTAGAAAAAATCATGAATCATTGGTTTACCAAATGCGTTTTGAGTACCCTGGAGTTTTTTCAGCATGTAATTTTTAACTTTTAAGTGCAACATGAACCCAATTTATTTCTCAAGTCTATAAATATAATACCATGAATTAATTATTTTCATGTACATATTCAAAAGTTTTTTGTTTTCAGCATAGTGTTATTGTTCCTTGTGTTTTGTGAGTGGTTCCCTAACAGTAGTAACCACCTTACTATAACAGTTGAGGGACTGCTCCCAGTCCGATAAAAGCTGATGAGAAATGTATTATCTTGTAGTACATTGAATGTGCTTGGTTTGGGGAGTTCTGCACTTTATGTTTATTGTTATTATTTGAAGTTTATGGGGTTTTGACATTGTTTAGCTCTATTTAAGGATTTTGACTCATGTTTAATGTGTCAAAATCCTTGTTAAGGCAGCTTAGTAATCCCAAGTCAAAT
This sequence comes from Polypterus senegalus, assembly GCF_016835505.1. Taxonomy (NCBI): domain Eukaryota; kingdom Metazoa; phylum Chordata; class Cladistia; order Polypteriformes; family Polypteridae; genus Polypterus; species Polypterus senegalus. The sequence goes on from NC_053154.1 coordinate 179,452,673, forward strand.
TTTAATAATGAGGCCAGTGCAATGCAAGTCCTGTTGGATGTTGGACTTTTTAGATGATGGTTTGGAAGAGCCAGTTGTCTATGAGAGCTACATCTGCAAGAGATGCCAGCTGATCCAGCACCTCGAGCTCAGGGTCGCTGAACTGGAGGAGGAGTTGGCTGACATGCGTTGTAATAGAGAATTGGCGGACTTGGCCCAGGTGTCCTTTAGAGAGATAGTGTGCACCCCTAAGGTGGCGCGGGAGGAGATTCCAGACCAGACAGGTAGGAATACGATCACGGTCACAAGGTGTAAGGTAAAGGGTGCACACTGTCCGGGGCATCAACCCCAGAATTAGAAGTGTCTAACCGTTATCATATCCTTGCGGAGCTGGACGATGACTCTGATAATTCTGAAGTGGTAGGCAGGGTTGAGAAGCCCCAACGGGCCACCTCAAAACCAGCTCCCAAAAAGAGAGAGGCAGTGATAGTTGGGGACTCAATCATTAGGGGGATTGAAGCGCAGGTGTGCTCCAGAGAGAGAGAGTCTCGTACGGTGTGTTGCCTTCCGGGAGCACAGGTGGGAGACCTCCCTGGAAGGGTGGATAGGCTCTTGGCCAGACCAGGGGTGGATCCAGTTGTCATTGTCGACGTTGGAACAAATGACATACATAAGGGTAGTCTGTCAGTTCTGCGTTCCAAATTCAAAGAGTTAGGTACCAAGCTGAGGAGCAGAACTGACAAGATAGTCTTCTCCGAAGTTCTGCCTGTGCACGCGCCAGTCCAGGTAAGATTGAGGAGATTAGAAGGCTTAACGTGGCTCAAATCTTGGTGCAGGGTAGAAGGGTATAGGTTTATGGGGCATTGGGACTCCTTTTGGAACAGATGGGACCTGTTCCCCGTGACGGGTTACATCTGAACCGGAGGGGCACCAATGTATTGGGGAGGCGTATGTGTAGGCTAGTCGAGGATTGTTTAAACTAGGGAATGGGGGCAGGGAGTTTAGGACAGGCCAGATTTAGATCTATACATGGAAGAACAAACAATGGTGTAGAAATAAAAATGCATAGTAATGTAAATTTTAAGCAAACACGTAAAATAGCTTGCCTTAATGCTAGAAGTATCAAAAATAAGGTAAGTGAGTTGGAGTTGTATGTAGCAGAGCACAATTATGATATTATAGCAATAACGGAAACCTGGCTAAATAACAAAGATGGGGATGAGTGTAACATAGAGGGATACACATTTTTAGGAAGGATAGACAGAACAGAAAAGGAGGTGGGGTTGCTGTTTATGCCAAACAGGAATTAAATGTAAGTCATCTTCAGTTGGATGATGAGCCCCATCTTAGTGAGGACATGTGGCTTCGCCTGGAAAATATTAGGGAAAAGGTCTCATTTTAGGAGTGTGTTATAGACCACCCAATTCAGACAGTAATTTCAACACACATCTTTTAGTAATATCAAAAGGCAAGTTTACAGGGGATATTATAGTCATGGGGACTTTAATTATCCAAATATTAACTGGGATAACCTTACAGATGGAGGAGCACAAGAGCAGGAGTTTTTAGAAGTAATCAGCGACTGTTTTTTAACACAGCATGTTAAAGCACCAACAAGGGGTGAAGCCTGTCTGGATTTAGTATTCTGTAATAATCAGGATAGAATTGAGGGTGTAGAGGTGATTGAACCACTAGGGTCAAGTGACCATAATGTAATACAATTCTCAGTATTTTGTAAGAGTACAGATGCAAAGACTAAAATTGTTAAGTTGAACTTTAGTAGGGCTAATTTTGAGCAGATGCACAAAGTCTAAGTAGGATAGACTGGGATAAGCTTTTAAATGTGGAGACAGTCGAGGAGCAGTGGAACAGGTTTAAAATGTTTTACATGTAATGCAGGACAGATACATACCTAAATTTGGAAGTAATAGGAAACTAAAAAACTCCACGATGGATTAATAAAGATTTAAAAAGAAGTTGCAAAGGAAAAACTGCTGTATAAGGCATATAAGACTAATGACTGCAAAGAGAACCGTAGCGTATGAGAACATGAGGGCAACCATTAAGAAGGATATCAGAGAGGCTAAAAGACAGTTGGAGAGGAATATAGCAGATAAGGCGAAAGAAGACCCCAAGAGATTCTTTCAGTATTTTAGTAGTAAAAGAACAGTTAAGGAGGAGGTCAAGTTCATCAGGAATAGTAAAGGGAATTAAAAGATACAGACAATGAAATAGCAGATGCCCTAAACTTACATTTTTCTGAGGTGTTTACAAGTGAGCAAGTGGATAACCTGCCAGAGGTAAACAACTACTAAGGAGGTACTGAGGGATTTGGAAATTGTAGAGGGAGAAGTGCTGCTCAGATTAAATAAGATGAAATCAAACAAATCACCAGGCCCAGATAATATTTATCCTCGTGTTCTTAAGGAGGCTAGTGAGTACATATATAAACCCTTGACACATATTTTTAGGAAGTCACTGTGCACTGGAGAGATTCCAAAGGACTGGAAAATGGCAAATATCATCCCATTATATAAAAAGGGTGACAGGGCAGATCCAAGCAACTATAGGCCAGTAAGCTTAACAAGCATCACAGGAAAATTAATGGAAGGAATTATTAAGGATAAGATTGAGCAACACATGACAAGGACAGGAGTTATTCTGAACAGTCAGCATGGGTTCAGAAGAGGGAGGTCGTGTTTTACTAACATGTTGGAATTCTATGAGGAGGCAACAAAAGGATACGATCAAAGTGGAGCTTATGATATTATTTATCTGGACTTTCAGAAAGCATTTGATAAGGTGCCACATGAGAGGTTGGGCATCAAGTTAAAAGAAGTGGGAATTCAGGGTGATGTTTTTAGATGGGTGCAGAATTGGCTCAGACACAGGAAGCAGAGGGTGATGGTGCGAGGAACCTCATCAGAACTGGCGATGTTAAGAGTGGTGTTCCACAGGGGTCAGTGCTAGGGCCGCTGCTATTTTTAATATATATAAATGATTTAGATAGGAATATAAGTAACAAGCTGGTTAAGTTTGCAGATGATACCAAGATAGGTGGATTAGCAGATAATTTGGAATCCGTTATATCATTACAGAAGGACTTGGATAGCATACAGGCTTGGGCAGATTTGTGGCAGATGAAATTTAATGTCAGTAAATGTAAAGTATTACACATAGGAAGTAAAAATATTAGGTTTGAATACACAATGGGGTCGAAAATCGAGAGTACACCTTATGAGAAGGATTTAGGAGTCATAGTGGACTCCAAGCTATCAACTTCCAAACAGTGTTCAGAAGCCATTAAGAAGGCTAACAGAATGTTAGGTTATATAGCACGATCTGTGGAGTACAAGTCCAAGGAGGTTATGCTCAACCTTTATAATGCACTGGTGAGGCCTCATCTTGAGTACTGTGTGCAGTTTTGGTCTCCAGGCTACTATAAGGACATAGCAGCACTAGAAAAGGTCCAGAGAAGAGCGACTAGGCTGATTCCAGGACTACAGGGGTTGAATTATGAGAAAAGATTAAAAGATCTGAGCCTTTACAGTTTAAGCAAAAGAAGATTAAGAGGTGACATGATTGAAGTGTTTAAATTTATGAAGGGAATTAGTACAGTGGATCGAGACTTGTATTTTAAAATGAGTTCATCAAGAATACGAGGACACAGTTGGAAACTTGTTAAGGGTAAATTTCGCACAAACATTAGGAAGTTTTTCTTTACACAAAGAACGATAGACACTTGGAATAAGCTACCAAGTAGTGTGGTAGACAGTAAGACGTTATGGACTTTCAAAACTCGACTTGATGTTTTCTTGGAGGAAACACTTGGATAGGACTGGCGAGCTTTGTTGGGCTGAATGGCATGTTCTTGTCTAGAGTGTTCTAATGTTTGGACGTGGTTAATATGGATTCCCTGTTTTGGCAACTCCTTTTTGCCTCATTTGCTCCTTTAAAGCTTTGTTCTTTTATTTACCTTTTTTGCTATGCATTGATTATATATATATTCTTTGTTGCCCTTTTTGTGATAAAGCTAGAGGTGTGCAGTGACCCTTCCTCCTTGTGAGGCTTTGACTTTATTTTTATATATTTTTGGGCCTTCTCCAGCTGAAGCCAGCATGTAGTATTTTGGGCTTGACTGGACTAAAGAAGCCTCTAATGATCTTCCATGAAAATCCTGGCCTGCTCCTTGGCTGAATTTTGAAGACCTCGTCTGTTTTACTTTGGAGGAATCTCCATTCATAACAGCTTGGCTTTGCATTATTTTGTGTCATTTTAACTATTTACATTTTTTTAATTTAGATATTAAGACAGTGGGTCGGAAACATTGTCCCTAGAAAAATACCAACATATGGAGAAACAGTATGCACATTACTGTGTACATAAATACACCGAAAGCTCTGTCTTGGACCCATTTCATTTCTGTATTTATAACATCATAATATTTGTTGGATGCATCATAAGTCCAGCACAGTAAACGTGAAGTCTTAATGTGTGTTACAATTTATTCTTAAACATACTGAAATAAAAACATGGGCCTAAAAATAGTGCACAGATATTATAGTCACAGTAATTTCCATTGATCAACAAACTAGCTTGAAACATAGAAATTTGCTGAAAAATAAGGGAGAAAGAACATAAGTAACACCAAACATAAAACACAACAGAAGAAAAAACTTTTTGCCCCAGATATCATACGCAATCTACAAACTGCTCATTTTCATTTTTTTTAGGATCAACAGATGTGTGAGGTTGCTTTTCCTTATTTGGCATACCTTTTCTTGTGTTTTCCTATAGTGCTTTGTTTTATTAGCCATTCATGGAGCTCTTCCACATTAGCACATTCTCTATTGGCGGTCATTTCCTCTGAGCTTATTGCTGTGCATGTCTTCAAATGTTTCTTGTGCAGATGCTGGCATGTGTAGTGATGGGTGGTGGTGCTTAGTTAAATGGGGCCTACCTAAAAACAAACTGAGAAGACTTTTGTAATTGCAGAAAAAAAAACCTCATTGCTGCTAGCATTTTTACCAACATATTCTTGTTTAATGTGTTATGGCTCATGCGTTTGTTGCATTCAGTTCCATGGTAGACCAGTCCCTTAGGTGAAGTACATTCTTGTGAGTTCCTTCATTAGCCTTCTGTTTTCCGGTAGGGGTTATTTGGGACTTCTAGGGTGAGACACAACTAGTTTTTTTTTTTGTTTTCCACCTCCACTTGATGCGCTGATTTCTCTTGCTATCCTTCAAATGATCTCATTACCCTTGTATGATGCATTCTGTGTTGGATTGCACCAGCTTTTCTACTTATTACTGTTCATTTGATTTGTTTTAAAAAATAATGGATGGATGGGTACACTAATATAAGTAAGCATCCATCCATCCATTATCCAACCTGCTATATCCTAATTACAGGGTCACCAGGAGCCAATCCCTGCCAAGACAGGGCGCAAGGCAGGAAACAAACCCCGGGCAGGGAGCCAACCCACCACAGGGCATGCACACACACACACACCAAGGACAATTTAGGATTGCCAATGCACCTAATCTGCATGTCTTTGGGAGGAAATTGGAGCACACAAAGGAAACCCACACAAACACGGGGAGAACATGCAAACTCCACGCAGGGAGAACCCGGGAAGTGAACCCAGGTCTCCTTACTGCAGCGCAGCAGCGCTACCACTGTGCCACTGTGCCACCCTGTAAGTAAACATTAGGGTCTAAATCATATTTTGCATGAATTTTCTTGCATTCATATAAACTTTTTTCTTTACTAAATCTAGAAATAGAACCATTTGTATAAAAAAATCCTAAATAAGTAAAATGACTTGTTTGGCTTTGTTTATAATGAATGAAATGCTAACAAATAATTAACATTCTGCGCACAAACCTGATTGTATTGTTTTATTTACTTTTTAATGATTCACAATCCATTAACTATGAAATAACTGCATTCCTTTGTTCTGGCAGAAAATGTGTCAATTACTCATAGAAAACTGTTTGTGACCAACATATGGTTTGATTCTTCTAAGAAATGATAGCTATTTTGGCAGAAACTACTTTGACAACAACATGCCTGGCCACAAGTAAGCTGGAGTTTGTTGACTAATGCAACCTTTAACTTGAAAATATCTGCCACAACACAATCCAAAAGCGCAAACTTCCCACATTCCCTGACTGAACCTTTTCTGTGACCTATCACATTTCTCTTTGTAGCATTGAGTAATTAACTGCAAAAAAATATTTCTTTCTGTCTTTTTTCCCTTCAGTGGCATTTTTATTTAAAAAAAAAAGCACAAGAGTATTGTTTACTTGTGACACATGTTACCTTTACAAATATGTTGTATCCTTCCAGGAAGTTTGTGCTGCATTCCAGATTTCAACAGGGACATTAGTTAAAAAAAAAAAAAAGTTCAAAAAGTCATAGTGCCAGACAAGACTAATTACTCAAACTTCAACTATTTAGTGGTCGAGCCAGGTCAAATATTTTTATTTTAGGAAACTGGCCCCAACTTCATTGTACTTAAAATATAGTTGGTTTTTTCCACATAGATGTTTTGCCAGAACAATGTGCTTTATGCATCTTTAAGCATAATCACAAAGTTATTAACTTTAAAATGCCATTAATATATATATGGGAATGCATGTACAAGGTATTAACATGAGTTTTAAACAAGATGATGTACATACACTTTTTTTTTATTCGATTTATTGTCATCATACCTAAGTATAGCACGTTGAAATGAACAACAGCACAGCAGATACAAAACATGAATCAATAGCAATAAATAATATGCAATAATAAAAACTGATAAGTAATACACACTACATATTCCAAACAGAACAGATAACAAATAAATGCAAATTTAGCTGATAAATAGTCAATAACTACAAAGAAATATGGCTGAAGATTAAATATAATTGGTGATATAGTTTGGTAAATATAGATTTGGTAAATTGTATCAGCAGTGCAATCACAGTAGAATATGTTTTTTTTTAATGGGAGGCCTTTAGTCACAGATCAAGTCAAGCAGATGAATATATATCATTTAGAAGCTTATTGGCCTTGTGGCACAGCAACCTAAAATTCAGTAAAGATGAACAATCTGTTGCTGGGTTAAGTGGATTTGGAGGTGCATTTTTCAAGCATCTTTTGTCATAAATGTGCTGCACATGCAGTAACGAATTGGGCTGTTTTTATCTCCATCACTCCTATGATCTTGCTGTCTAACGTGGTGCACATGCAAGCTTTTGAGGCAGCTAAGTCCCCTTCTTTAGGCAAGTTGAAGAATGGGGCCTTAGCTACCTCGAAAGCTTGCATATTGGAATCTGCTCAGTTAGCCAATAAAATATGTAATTTTGCTTGACTTCTCTTGCCTGTAGAAAATTGGCACACTTGATAATACAACTTGTGTTATTAGTGGCAACATGGTTAAGGGTTCAGAATCAGAGTGTTTGATATTATATGCATTCTCCTGGATGACAGTCTTAGGTCTACTACTCTACTACTCAGTGGTTGAGGTTGGCTGTTGGAACTTGAAAACTTGGAAATTGTTAAAACAGCTAAAAATGAATATGGGACCTATTGAAAATATCAAAGAATGTAAGCCTCGGTTGATCAGCCCCTGCTCTTACTGTGCAGTAAGAGATGCCATTTGTTCCTGTTGCTTTTTGGATGTTAATTCACATCAGGAAACTTAGTTTCTGTATAAAGAGCAGGAGAATCTGGTTCCCAAAGAAAACTGGTGTTCTGGTAGCTGTCTTTATATTGGCAATGAAGTGAGTAAAGAGGTATCATTGGACTGCACAGAAGACTTTCCTGCTATAGTCTGTAATAGCACGTGTACCTTGGTATTGTGGGCCAACTTGTTATAAGCAGCAATAATGCAAACTTTGTCCAAAAAAAGGGGAATTCATTTAAAAATTCCCATGAATACCTAACTGGACACTGTATCCACAACTTTGCAATATACTGTGTCACACACAAACGTTTAGGAGGCAGTCAAAAAGCCTAAAGGTGAGCCAAATATTGCAAGACACTGGGTTGTCACATGGTATTTACCCAAATCTCTCAATCTCACAATAGGAAAACCGAGGATAAGTAAACGTTATACTTCCGGGTTCCAAAAATGGCCACCGCTACGTCACTTCCGGCGCCAGACATGATGTCACTTCCGACCCCTTCTGATGACATCACTTCCATTTCGACGTCACTTCCTGCCAACCATTTCCTGCCTCCATTTTATTTTCTGTATAAAAACGGCATTTTGTTGACTGTAAATTATCATCTGCTTAAAATACTTTTTTGCTCTTGATCACATTTCTTTTGGTTTTTATTTTGTCCAGTAGATAATATATGGGGACGGTCCCCAAAACTTCTTTTTGAAGCTTCATTTTATTTATTTACTATGAAGGTTTTCCACAATTGGCATAGCCCGCAGGATTTTTTGTTCAATAATGACAGAGGAACAAGACCAGAATACTGTCCTATCAACCATTATGGCTGAACTATGTACCTTGAAGGTACAAATAGGTGAGACTCGGACCCAACTTACCGAATCCAAGGCTCGTGCTGCAGCCGCAGTACAGACGGACGCCACTCGGTCTCTACCCACTCAGCTGACTTATTTAACTGAGGGGGATGATACTGAATCCTATTTTTTTGGTTTTTGGTTTTCATCCAGTATTATAAGACTGCCTCCTGTGTGTTAACAGTAGGCCACATTATGAAAAAAATAAATATGGCAGTATTACCAAATCCCCCATTTCCAGTCATAATTGGGAGAGACTAGAAGAAAATTAACAGCGGTCCAAAGACAACTGCTCCTGAAAAGAATTTGGGCTTAATAATGGAGAGTTTGTCTACTCCGACTGCCTCCACACCATGACAATGGCCACTAGGACCCATATGGGTACTTAGTACGAGGAAGTCGATGTCCCATCATCCTAGTAGGAGCCAGCATGGTTAACGTAGAGGATGTAGGGGCAGAGATTCCTCCCATTGAGGTCACCCAAGATCCTATACAAAGTTTATCATCCCAATTCTTAATTACTTAATTCCGTCTTCATTTAAAAGAGAACAATGGAAATATGATTCCTTAAAATTTGCAAGGAATGCTGAGGGACATATGTCCGTAGATCCCGTGCCACGAATGCCTTTCTTTATATTAAAAAATGAACTCTTATATCAAGTGGCTGAACACGGAGGTGAAGTGAGGACATAGCTTCTAGTACCACGTACTTATCAGTGACTATTATGTGAACTAGCACATGCCCACCTTCTGGGAGCCCATCTGGGCTCCGAAAAAACATTACAGAGAATTAAACTCCGATTTTACTGGCTAGGGATAAATGAGGAGGTCCAACGATTTTGCGCTTCTTGTCCCGAGTGCCAAACTTCGTCAGATTCCTAGGAGGGTCCGTGCATCTCTTGTCCCTGTTCCCCTTATTGATATTCCTTTGGAACAAGTCAGTATCAACCTCAAAGGACCTTTAGAACCCTCGTTAAGAGGACATAAATATATATTAGTTCTAGTAGATTATGCCACTCGATTTCCAGAAGCTGTTCACAATTTACTTTGTGCCACCTATCCAGAAGATGTTATCATCTATTCCGGCACATGGGAGGAACATATGCTGCAGGTTAAAACAGTGCTCTCCACACTAGCATGAGCCGGACTTCGTATTAATCCCAAAAAATGTTTCTTTGGGTTAAAAGAAGCTAAATATTTGGGCTATCTGGTGGGTGGGGGCACTGTTAAACCACAATGCTCCAAATTGATGCCATCATAAATTGGCCCCGTCCGGTGACTAAGAGGCAAGTACATGCATTTCTGGGTTTAGCGGGCTACTATCATCATGTCATACCTTGTTTCTCTGAGATTGCTTCACCCTTATCTAATCTAACAAAGAAAAGAGCACCCTTAAAAGTGGTATGGGATGATAAGGCTGATTGATACTGCATTCAATGACTTAAAAACTTACGTCAGCACCTGTTTTAAAATCTCCTGATTTTTCTTTTCCTTTCATACTCCAGACCAATGCATCAGACAAAGGATTAGGGGCCATGCTGAGGCATTAACACCCCAATGGTGCTGAACAGAAGGTCCAAACAATTCTCAAGTCCAAAACTTAACATGAAGAGGTCGGTACATCTTAGATGTAAACACTCCATCTTCCTAAAAGAATTAATCACAAAGCAACCTTGAACGTTGCGGGGTTTTAGTGACCTGAACTCACCTTAAGGGACATTAAGTAGTCGTGAGGTGCAATTTACAAAGAGAGTTTTGCTTCAATGGCGCTGATCACACTCATTCACAATGATTTCCACTCTCCCAGGAGCCAACGGGGCATTTGAAGTGTCACAAACAGTGCGAGAAGAGAGGACGCTGCCCAAAACTGCGAAGCTCTCGACCCGGCAGAGCAGCCTGACATTCCGTGCCTTCGAGCGTCCACTTTGTTCTCTCGACCCCTCGCCGCTGAAGGTGGTGTTGTTTTCATATTGTTTACAGCTCGGCACAGGTAAAAAATAGAAAGACGCAAAGCTGTTTTCCTCATTTCTTCTACTATCAAGTACTGCCAATTAAAAAAGAGCTATAAAGTGGCAGTTTCCACGACAATCACGTGGATGAATAAATAAAATTTCTCTGTCAGAACGCACCTGGTGGTGAATGGTTCAGCTCTGTAGTCCAGAGAGAAGGGCTGGGAGAGGGCGATGCGAGGCGCACTTCTATTGGATAGATCAGCATGTTTACTTCTTTTCAACATCAGTAAAATAACTCTAACACAAATAATAACAATTCATAAAGACGATATAAAAATGGCATCCACAAACAAAGTGATTAGTTCCTGTATTATAATATGTTCTGTGGTCATATGTAATTTCCGTTTCGCGTGGTCCTACATAATTTCTGTTTCAAACGCGAAAATAATTTTCTATATATAAATGAAGGTTTTCCACAACTGTTATTATTGTTATTATTATTATTCCAAATCATATAACATGTTTACTTAAATTTTAAAAGATAATTGTCCCCCGGGGTCAGAGTATATCCCAGGAGCCATGGGTACAACACAAAAATGAATACTGGATGGGATGCCAACCATAGTCGAGCCCAGACAGCCACAAATCCAAAAGGGGCCAGTTTAGAATCACAAATTGACAGTACATATTGATTTTCGAGGAAAAACTGATAGATTTAGATCCATGCAGACAGGGGAAGTGTGATGAGTGATCAGTGGCGCAGGGTGACTTTATGAATAAATAATTGTGTCCCCTTAAAGGTGCAGGACACCAAGCGGATGTGGGTGTGCGCAAGTGCATCTTGATCTGCAGTTAATTGAGGTGCACGCTGATCGCACCACACACACATGCAAAAGAGGATGGATGAGTCAGGCTCCTCAAATGGGCCATGCAGAAAATGGCTCCTCGAACCAGCCCTTAATTAGGCAGTGGTGTTAAAAGGAGCCTGCATGGGACGGAAAGGGGATCAGAGGAAAAGGAATGAAAGATAGTGGAGGTTAATTGATGGAGAAAGAAGGGCAGGAGTGAGATAGCCAGTGCAAGCCGAACAAAGCTGGCAGACATGGATGTGAACCCAGGGAGAGGAGCATGTGGCTGGTGCTCGAGGGTGCTGAGGGTTGCCCTGTTGAGCTTGGGAGCAGGAGCAGCCCAGTGACTCCTCTGCAAAACTGTACAGTACACTGGGAGTCAAGGCAGTGGTTGCTTGGTGGCGCCCTGCAAATTGCCATAGGATGGACAGCTGTGACACAAGCAGAACTAAAGGTTGTCTGCTTCTGTTAGAAGATGTCTCTTTGTTCTGTGAGAATCAAGCAGTATAAGCCAGAAGGAAAGCATTGGGGACTGTGAGTTTTAAAGAAGATTCCTGCCAGGGTTTAAATCTGGTTTTTATGGATGTATGTATTAGAATTTTTACTTCCACCATCACTTGCTTTTATGGATTATTTATTTACTGAAGACTTTGTGAACACTCTTTGTTTGTTTTTAGATTTTAATAAACACACAATTCACTTTGCACCTAACCCTTGGTTGAATGCATGTCTCCTAATCTTCTAGGCACATCCCTCGGGTACATTATTGACAGTGACAGTTCAAGAGGCTCCCAGAAGGACTCGGTAGTGCGGGGCTGACCAGCACCATCACAGGAAGAAAATAAAAATGCTAAATACAGGGAAAAGTTCAAATAAAGTGGAAATAGTCAGATGAACACAATAAATATGGTGGTTTAGAACAGATAATCTACAAAATTGCTGTAATTTTAATTGTAACGGTTCCTTTTTGGAAATTTAAAACACAACCATCTGTAAACTTAGGGCCAGGATTTACTTTATGCTATGAGATGTGTTTGCTTGTGGACACTGCTGTGTGCAAACCGAGTACTGACTATACTTGCCAAACTTTATGTAAATCAGGGGAATTCCATCAGGTGGCAGTGCAAGATGCTGTTGCGAAGGTGCAAAAAAGATAAAAGAAGATGGCAACGGCAACAAAGAAGATGGCATGTGAGACCTTTAAATGTATAGCAGCATTATGATGGGCAACATGTGATAGTTGTATTGGCTATGCGAGAAATGGATGAAGAAAGCACCATGAATAGTTTCTTAAGTCGGCATTTAAGTCTGATGATTTGTTTCACCTCGTTGAACCACTCATCAAACATCGAAGCATGCACATTGATCCTTAAATCTCCACTTTTTTTCTCAGACATTTTTCACTTTGCATAGTCGTATCTGTTTCGAATTTGCTTCCATTTTGTCTTGCATGTTTCCACATCCACTTTCAAAGAGATGGCAATTTGATGCCAGCTGTTCTGACTGGCATGTTTGTTTGTCACTATGGAGATGTTGTTAGTAATCAATGATGCTAATATCATATATCACAACCTGAACACACACGCCTCCCAAATTTTTGCTCGTACTGCAACTTGTGCATGCATCACGTTAATTTCTGACAACATGCTCAGAAGATACATCAAAAGAGTGTTGGGAATGATTGCAGCCATTATAAATGTGTGTAAGCATTTTCATTGTCAAGTATAAACTGGCCTAACCAGGTCCATAGTAGTTTCCTCCAGTTTATCCTCCTGGAGCTGTAAGGCAGTAGCACCAATCACTGTACCACTATGTTGCTGGGTACCAAGCAGGTTTAAAGTATTTACCAAAAGGGTACCAAGCAAATCTTTAGTTATCAACCAGAAAAAAAACCAATCAACCTCAACAATATCTTTTGAAATCTTTTTGGGCTTATTTCTATAAACAATATAAAACATATTTCTTTAGTCTGTTTAGATACATTTTATTACTTTAAGTTATTTTTCATAAATATGGAGACTTTTTAAAATGTGATGATGTATCAATTTTATTTTAAATGCCCACTGATACCATTTGGACAACACAACTTATTTCAAAAATATAAAACATAAATGCTGTTTTTATACAAGAACTGACTTTAATATTTAATTAACAACACAGGAAGCATAACCCAACAAAGATGCCATAGTTAAAGAAAATAACTGTTAGGTTGCAGGAATTTGTGAAAATCTCAGAAAACACAAATAAGAAAAAACATTAAATACACAAATGTTATCTTTGTAGGTGAGGAGAATAGTATAATGCTGTTTCAGGGGTGTATTGTAAATTACAGAACTATTTCATAAACTCGAAAATACTGGCTTATGCAGTGTATTGAAATTGTATCCCACTAGGCTAGTTGCCTAGTGGCAAATGTCTTACGCCTGAAAAAAAACAGAAAAATCACTGCCACCTAGTTGTATCTAGTAGAGTTGAGACTAGTTGAGTTTAGTTGTTTGATATTAGCTTTAATGATCAAATGAGTCATTTAATACTTGAAGTAAGTTGTCCTCCTCTTAAAATTTCTTTCTCAACCTGCTTTCATTCTAAAACTTTACTTTAACATAATGATTTATTCACAAATGAATGAATAAATAAATTTCGAGTTCTTTAAGAATGAAACGCTTAAAACAATTTATTTTTAAACAAAATCATCACATGTTTCAGCTACATGACAAGAGTAGCAAAAGCAGATAAGATTAGTGAGTTTCCACTCCAGCTAAAAGAAAACATGAAGAATTTCTTAGATATCATGATTGTATTTGAATGTCTTATTGAACAATGCTTTGACTAACTGATACAACAAAACACAGATGTGAAATTATCTTTTAAAAACACATACAAGTAATGTATTAATGAATTGCAGGAGACTAATTTCTCTTTTGATATCAGAGTCAAGTAATGATAAACAATGCTAAAATTATTGTAAAAACCAAAACCCTTAATTGAATTAGCAGATTTAAAATGTAGGTGAACTTTTGTTGTGATACCTTATGAAAATCTTCAGACTGACTGTGCCTTACTTCCTACTGTATGTAAAACATGATATGCTGAAAGTGAAACTTCTGTTATTGTATCTATTCATATGTATTCCAAATATATTATGTGATAGATAGATACAGTAGATAATTTTATTTGGATTTTTACAGAAGCTCTTTAAATTAATTAATATGTAAATAGGTAGTGTGATGTGGCCTGGCATGGGTAGAAACAGCGGCGTGACTAGCAAAGAATAATTTCTTTGTCCTTTTAACTTAAAGTAAGTGTCTTCTGGCAACAAATGGCATATACCAATAGGGCAATAACACAAAAAAAAAACAGGGCTTTGGTTAGCCTTTTTTAACACACAGCAGGTCTCCTGTGGAGGTCTGAAGCCTTTAAATATCATGAAAGACACCTTAGTGGAGACTTTCTTATAATGGAGGGACAGGAAGGTGCAGAGCTAATTTCCCTCACTGGGCAGCGTCTCTGAGATGTGGGGAGAAAAAGAGAAGTCACCCCAGCAGTTAACCACCTACCTTGAGTAAGCCAGCATGGAGATCCTCTGACGCACATGCATGACAGTAGATAAGTAAGAAACTAAATAAATATGTATACACATTTTGGTCTGAACAACCCAGAATGAGTATTAAGCAAGAAAATTCAAAAGAAAGAAAAATTCTAACTTGACTGTCACAGTCACAATGAAGCATTATGCAGATGTATTGCTATTGGTATAAAGGTGTCCCAGAAGTGTTTCTTGACACTCAGTGTTTAATGTGTCTGTGAGAGGATGTGCTGAGGAAGGATACATGGATGAACTGTCAAAACAAAATCTTAATTATTCTAATGACACATTAAGAATTAAAAAAAAAATGTTTTAAAGTGAACATGCAAATACTGACCATCCAATCCAATGTAAAAATATCAAAGATTATATCAACTACACAAATACTTTTGGTAACAGAAGATGGATTCAACATCCTGGGTCTGAATTTCACATCTGGTTGTTGTGTATGTGATGTTTGAGTTGTGTCCTCATGTTTTTATGGGTTTTCCTCTGGTATTCCAGAAATGATTCTAAGCTGGCTCTGTGTGAGTGAGGGTGGGTACAAGAGTGGGCCCTGCAAAGGATTGTTGCAGCCTCCAGGGCTTGTTTCTGTCCTGTGCTCAAGGCTCCTGGGATATACTCCAGCCAACCACAAACATACCCCCAATCCCCCCACACCACCGACCTTAAAGTGTACTCATGGGGTTTGAAAAAGTTTTCTTAATGAACTGAACATTTTATTAGTCTTAGCTGAAGATTACAGTAAGAAAATATAAGAAGACCCCTTTCTAGAAAAAATGACTATGCCAGACCTGGATGTAGTAATAGAAGGTGTAGATATTGGAAAGGATAATACAGATGAAAAGCAAGGCTATTTTGTTTTTAGTGACAATTACTATTACTACTGAGCACTGAGGCTGGAAGCAATAAATGAACTTACTGAGTTTGTATTTATTGGCTGCTTTACAGGCACATGTTATACACATAACTCCCAGTACTGGCAAGTGCTAGCACCAAAATTGCCTCTGAGATAAGCACTAATAATTGTGGATAAATGACAGTCAAGTGTCAAGATGTACGCAAGAGAGAGAACCAATGGATCATCCATACATTCTCTCTCAGTACTTATTATTTTAAAGCCATAAAACCTTGTCTTCTGAGCTTTGCTGTAGACAAGATAGAACATTCTTTTGCTAGTGTTTATTTGAGAATATTTGATGAGTCGTTGTTTTGAACTTCACTGAAAACAATTTATTTAGTCCTGTCTGTTTTTCTGCATGTTTGCCCTGCATAAACAGGAAAAGGAGTAATGTTTCCAATACCCTGACCATGAACTTTTCTAACACATTTTAAACTGAATTGCAATTGTTTTTTGTACATAATTTTTCGAAATCAAATAATCTTAGTGAAAGAGTGCAGCTTTGTTAACTGAATTTCCAGTAGCTGATTTGCTGTGTAGATAATGCTGTGTTAAAATGCAGTTTTAAAGGGACTTCCCAGATGGCAGCTGGGGGTGTCGGGTTAGAAATGAAATGTTTTCCTGTGCCTAGATCAGCAAATATAAATATATATCGTACAAAAATGCATAGCTGTTATAACTGAGAGAAATTCAGTTGTTACAATAGAAAGTTATGAACTGTTTAATTTTTGAATGGTTATCTTTTACATGTATACATTATGTAATTCTGAATTTGCCATGATCAAAACAGTTAATGGTTTGCACAGTGTATTGAAATAATTTTAAACATTTCATCACATGAACTGCATGAAAACATGGGCACATTCTTTTGCCCATCTACTGATACACTGTTTGCAAAATTATACAAATGAAAATATGTCACTAAACATGATTTGAGTGTAAGTGTACTTAAATTGTAAAATATACTTTTTCAAGGACTGTTTAAGGAGGTGAACTGAATACTTATATAAATTCTTCACACTTATTTTTCAAAAATCAGCAAATAATTGAAAGATTCCACTGAGTGGACACTAGCAAATGTTTTCCCATTATTTAAAAAGGTGATTGGTTGATGCAATTAATCTGTAAGCCTGACATGCATCACAGGTACAGTAAATTATATTGTTTTACTAATATACTGGCAATCTGCTAGGAAGAAACAAAAGTGTATTCTAACTCACTAACTGTGCTAGGCAATATTGATATTTGCAAAAAAAATAATAATAATATTAAATAGCTATTGTTTTCAATTGGATTCTAGCCATTGCATTATTTTAATGTCCTAAATGAAGTAGCAGTGGCAGTATTCTTCCAAGGTGGTAGTGTTGAGGTTAAGTGTGGTCATCATTCTTCTAGTTTACTTTGTGTTGTTTTTTTTTACTTTTTACTCAATATTCTCTATATTCCACATGAGATCCTTTGAAAAAATGGCGACAACAATAGTAGACACACATGAAAGAAACACAGAGTGAAACACACCACAGTGTGCAACAGGCTGAGAGCATGAACACGCCGACCACCACTTCCAAGTTTCCTTCTAGCCAATGTCCAGCCACTGGTGGACAACCTGGAAGATGTTAGGTCAAGGATAGAGTTCCACTAAGACATTTGAGACTGCAACATCTTGTCTGACAGAGACATGGCTGACTCTGACAGTACAAATCTTGTGATTTTGACCTGCTGAATTTCTCTCTGTTCACCATATGGACAGAACAAAGGAGTCTGACATCTGGAAATGTGGAGGTGTGTGTCTCATGGTCAACAACAACAGGTGCAACAGTCTAAAGTCATTGTCGGCTGTGTATACTGAACTTCAAGTAGACACAGACACTGCCTAGACGGAACTGTATGAGACATTCAGTCGCCACCAGAATGATAACCTAACACTGCTTCATCATGGTTTCAACAAGACTAGTCTCAAAAAGGTAAGCTCTTAACAGCACAGCACATTACATGTTCTGCCAGAGGGGACTGAACAGTGGATTGTTTCTATGGAAATGGTCTATGGATCTATGGATCATTTTAATTAAAAGACAGCTATAAAGCACAGACTGTGCCTTCTTCGGGCAAATCTGACCATGCCTCCATCTTTCTTATGCCCTGATATAAACAAAAGTTAAAACATGAGGTTGGCATTGGACAGAATAATCAGAGGCCATTCTCAAGGATGTGCCGAGTGTTGCTAATTGGTGTATGTCCAAGTGCAGGTCTGATGACAACATCAATGTGTTTAAGGAAGCTGTGACTTGCTACGTTGGATATCTTGTAAATTAAATTTGCACCAGATGTCATCATCAAGACTTATCCAGACTATAAACTACATGTGGATAAAACAATTCATGATGCTGTAAACACACGCATCATTGCATACAATTTGGGGCTTGTGTCAGTGAACATTGATGATTTCAAATCCACCTCATACAACCCAAGGAGAACCCTAAAAGCCACTAAGTAAGAATATGGGGAGAAAATGAAAGGGCAATTTAAACAGTCTGATCCTAGCTGCATGTGGCAAGGTCTGCAGACAATAATTGACTATAAAGTTAACAGCTGTCTGGCAGATGAGCTTAGTAACTTCTGTGTGTACTTTGATGTAAATGCCGTTAATGCCAGCCATTGGTACATGGTTGGGAGCTCTGCACAAGAAGAAATAGCACTGACTTTGTCAGAACAAGAAAAGTATACCATATATGCACTCACCTAAAGGATTATTAGGAACACCTGTTCAATTTCTCATTAATGCAATTATCTAATCAACCAATCACATGGCAGTTGCTTCAATGCATTTAGGGGTGTGGTCCTGGTCAAGACAATCTCCTGAACTCCAAACTGAATGTCAGAATGGGAAAGAAAGGTGATTTAAGCAATTTTGAGCGTGGCATGGTTGTTGGTGCCAGACAAGCCGGTCTGAGTATTTCACAATCTGCTCAGTTACTGGGATTTTCACACACAACCATTTCTAGGGTTTACAAAGAATGGTGTGAAAAGGGAAAAACATCCAGTATGCGGCAGTCCTGTGGGCGAAAATGCATTGTTGATGCTAGAGGTCAGAGGAGAATGGGCCGACTGATTCAAGCTGATAAAAGTGCAACTTTGACTGAAATAACCACTCGTTACACCCGAGGTATGCAGCAAAGCATTTGTGAAGCCACAACACGTACAACCTTGAGGCGGATGGGCTAAAACAGCAGAAGACCCCACCGGGTACCACTCATCTCCACTACAAATAGGAAAAAGGAGCTACAATTTGCACAAGCTCACCAAAATTGGACAGTTTAAGACTGGAAAAATGTTGCCTGGTCTGATGAGTCTCGATTTCTGTTGAGACATTCAAATGGTAGAGTCAGAATTTGGCGTAAACAGAATGAGAACATGGATCTATCATGCCTTGTTACCACTGTGCAGGCTGGTGGTGGTGGTGTAATGGTATGGGGAATGTTTTCTAGCCACACTTTAGGCCCCTTAGTGCCAATTGGACATCGTTTAAATGCCACGGGCTACCTGAGCATTGTTTCTGACCATGTCCATCCCTTCATGACCACCATGTACCCATCCTCTGATGGCTACTTCCAGCAGGATAATGCACCATGTCACAAAGCTCGAATCATTTCAAATTGGTTTCTTGAACTTGACAATGAGTTCACTGTACTAAAATGCCCCCCACAGTCACCAGATCTCAACCCAATAGAGCATCTTTGGGATGTAGTGGAACGGGAGCTTCGTGCCCTGGATGTGCATCCCACAAATCTCCATCAACTGCAAGATGCTGTCCTATCCTAAATGGGCCAACGTTTCTAAAGAATGCTTTCAGCACCTTGTTGATTCAATGCCACGTAGAATTAAGGCAGTTCTGAAGGTGAAAGGGGGTCAAACACCGTATTAGTATGGTGTTCCTAATAATCCTATAGGTGAGTGTATATATATATATATATATATATATATATATATATATATATATATATATATATATATATATATATATATATAAACTGCTCAAAAAAATTAAAGGAACACTTTGAAAACACATCAGATCTCAATGGGAAAAAGAAATCCCCCTGGATATCTATACTGATATAGACTGGGTAATGTGTTAGGAACAAAAGGATGCCACATCGCTTGATGGAAATGAAAATGATCAACCTACAGAGCCCTGAATTCAAAGACGCCCCAAATATCAGAGTGAAAAAATTATGTGACAGGCTAATCCATTTTGCCAAAATTTAATTGCAGCAACTCAAAATTGTACGCAGCACTTTGTATGGCCCCTGTGTTCTTGTATACATGCCTGACAACATCGGTGCATGCTTCTAATGAGATGACAGATGTTGTTGTGGGGGATCTCCTCCCAGATCTGGACCAGGACATCACTGAGCTCCTGGACAGTCTGAGGTTGAACCTGGTGGCATTGGATGGACCAAAACATAATGTCCCAGAGGTGTTCTATTGGATTTAGGTCAGGAAAGTGTAGTGGCCAGTCAATGGTATCAATTCCTTCATCCTCCATGAACTGCCTGCATACTCTCACTACATGAAGCCAGGAATTGCCGTGCACCAGGAGCCACTGTACCAGCATAGGGTCTGACAATGGGTCCAAGGATTTCATCCTGATACCTAATGGCAGCCAAGGTGCCTTTGTCAAGCCTGTAGCGGTCTGTGTGACCCTCCATGGATATGCCTCCCCAGACAATCATTAACCCACCACCATGCTGAATGATGTTACAGGCAGCATAATGTTCTCCATGGCTTCTCCAGACCCTTTCACTTCTGTCACGTGCTCAGGGTGAACCTGCTCTATCTGTAAAGCACAGGGCACCAGTGGTGCATCTGCCAATTCTGGTATTCTATGGCGAATGCCAATCGAGCTGCATGCTGCTGGGCAGTGAGCTCAGGGCCCATTAGAGGACATGGGGCCCTTGGGTCACCCTCATGAAGTCTTTCTGGTTGTTTGGTCAGAGACATTCACACCAGTGGCCTGCTGGAGGTCATTTTGTAGGGCTCTGGCAGTGCTCATCCTGTTCCTCCTTGCCCAAAGGAGCAGATACTGGTCCTGCTGATGGGTTATGGACCTTCTATGGCCCTCTCCAGCTCTCCTAGAGTAACTGCTTGTCTCCTAAAATCTCCTCCATGCCCTTGAGACTGTGCAGGGAGACACAGCAAACCTTCTGGCAATGACACGTATTGATGTGTCATCCTGGAGAAGTTGGACTACCTGTGCAACCTCTGTAGGGTCCAGGTATTGCCTCATGCTACCAGTAGTGACACTGTAGCCAAATGTGAAACTAGTGAAGAAACAGTCAGAAAAGATGAGGAGGGAAAAATGTCAGTGCCCTCCACCTGTTAAACCATTCCTGTTTTGGGGGTCATCTCATTGTTGCCCCTCTAGTGCATCTGTTGTTAATTTCATTAACACCACAGCAGCTGAAACTGATTAACAACCCCTCTGCTACTTAACTGACCAGATTAATATCCCATAAGTTTCATTGACTTTATGCTATACTCTGATTAAAAGTGTTCTTTTAATTCTTTTTAAGCAGTATATATATATTGTGAACGGTACCGGGCACAGACAGAAGGACATGTTGTTTTGTCACCACCACACGTTTATTCACAAATTATTTACAATTATTGGTCACCAAGACCCCAGTCCATGGTCACAAAGACCTAGTCACGTGCACAAAACCCCAAATACCCAATGTCCTGGCCACAATGCCTTTCGGGACGCCTCCACTCTCCAGCTTAGTCCTACCTCCACCCGACTCCAGCCTGAATGACGGAGACGGCCCCTTTATGGGGACCCGGATGAGCCCCAGGTGTTCCCGGCAATCTTCTGGCCACGCCCCAGCGTGGCGGAAGTGTCGGTTGTCCTCCCGGCTGCTCCCGGGCACCGTCCCAGTCTTCCCCAGCACTTCCTGGTGTGGCAGGAGTGCTGGGGAAACAAATCCCAAGGCATTGGGGCCTCCTGGCGGTGGCCACGGGCCCCTACAGGGAAGAGCTTCCAAGCCCTTGACCCGTGGCTCCCAAAACAACCCGGAAGGCGACCCCACGTGATCCAGGCCGGGCTCTGACCCTCTTCCGGTCCCTCCTGGCGCCCCGGCGGGTCATAGCCCCTGGCATCCCTGACAGTGCCCACAGCCAGCGAAGACCACTCGTGGGTAAGAGCGACCCGTCCCAGAGGGCAGCAGAGCTCAAACGGGCCCCACTCGAGGACAGCCGGGTCCGGCCCGCACTCCTAGCAGGGACAGGGGCGGAGACACAATCCAGACACCAACCCATGGTGCATCCCTGTGCCTCGCACAGGTTGTGCTCCCCTTTACCGGCACCCGGGGCCTCCTTGGTGGGCACCCCTCCGGGACCTCCACGCCCCTTTGTTCTGAGCCACTCGTTCCCCGCTGGCTCCTCCAGCTGCGAGCGCACCTGCGCACCGACAGAGAGATCCTTCTATATATATATATATATATATATATATATATATATATATATATATATATATATATATATATATATATATATATATATATATATATATATATATATATATATACACACACAGAGAGAGTATACCAGTGAGGCAAAAGGTATGGACAACATTCCAGGATGTGTTTTTAAGATCTTTACTGATCAGCTTATATTAGTGTTCATAGTAATATTTAATCTTTCCTTCTCCAAGCCAGTCATACCAGCATGTTCCTTGAATTTAATAACACAAGTCCAACTTGACTAATTTCTTTAAATTAAGAGTCTAATTTACAGTAAATAAATATAACTTCAGTATGGGAGTAGTTTCTTGATGCAATTCTTTTTTTAATTTAAATAAAGTTTTGGTGAAGAATGTTTACTTTTAATTGAGTAATAAATTGTTTTATATATATATATATATAACAGTACTTTTACTTGAGTATTGGTTTGGGACACACTACCTACTACTACACATTAGAAGTAAAAATGGTAAATGTAATTTCATAATTGGAGGTTTAAAATTTTAAAGTAAAACTTATGCAAAGAACCTACAAGTATTACATTTTTCACTGTCTACATTCAGACAGTGCACTGCAAAAAATGCATCTGAAAAAAGCAGGGAAAATAACTTGAAATGGGAGTTGTTTTGCCTTTATTTTGCAACAATATCTGCTACTGAGCTAAGCAAGGTTTACTTGACAAGATTTCTTAAAATAAACTATATCATTTCTTGGTAAGCCAATAAATATTGCAATAAAGAAAACAAGATTTAATGGCCTGATGTAAAAACTTTTCACTTACTCAGATTTGGTTTTTGCAGTGTGTAATGAAGCGATTAAGAAGGATTATATGATATTATGTATTATATATTATAGTATTATATAGAATACACGTATGGGCCTCATTTGGTGTACTGTATGTAGTTTTGGTCTCCGTGTTTAAAAAAGGACAGTAGCATTAAAAAGTCCAGAGAAGAATAACTAGACTGATTCCAGAAATGTGAGGCTTTAGCATTTCATTTTAAGTAAACATAAATAAATAGGTGACAGGATTGAAGAAATTTAGAATTGTGAATCCCAGCTGCTTGTTGTTGCCAACCAGAACAATCACCTATTTTCGCAGTTTTCACTCATATTATAAGTATATGTGAACAGTACAACTACCGGAACATCTATGGTCACCTAAATGTAGTGGCACTGCTACTAGGAAGCAGTTGAGAAATACCAAATACTAATGTTTCATTAGTAAATGGGAAAGGCTAAAGTTTCTAATAATATAAAAATTTTGCATCCACGGTAGAAAAGTGTGGCACATACACCACTTGTTGACACAGTAAAGATAATTTTTGCCTCTTCTTTATATAAAAGTTGGACTGATTAAAATTTTTGTGAAAGTGACAAACAAAGAAGGTGAAGGATTAATTAAGGCATTTTTCATGCTCAGCAAACCAAGAACATCAATGACAAGCAGTTTGAAGATCTGCTAGTGGAGCCACCTGGAGGAAATCACATAAAAAGCATTCAAGGATGATGTTTAGAATTTTCAAACCAACTACAGAGCACCAAACTATGTCCAACTGGTTCACTGAATGCTTCAAACATACAAAACCATGAAATACAACATGTTCTTAAAGATTCAAAAGTGATTAAAAATGCTAAATTCAATAAAATTTTATTTAATATTTTTCATTTTCCTACATGATATTGTCAGGCTGAAAATATGTTTGTGTTCAGCTTGAAAATATCTATCATAATTACTAACAATTTGCAAAAATATTTTACAAATTTATTTTGCAGCATAATCAATGCTGCCACTTGAGACTGGCCTAATTCTGGGTAAATAACATTTTAACGGATTGGATTATATTTTTTAAGACGCTGACTTTATATAATCAGACTTTGACTTTATGTATTCGGGAGTGACTTTATACAGGTGCCGGTCATAAAATTAGAATATCATGACAAAGTTGATTTATTTCAGTAATTCCATTCAAAAAGTGAAACTTGTATATTAGATTCATTCATTACACACAGACTGATGTATTTCAAATGTTTATTTATTTTAATTTTGATGATTATAACTGACAACTAATGAAAGTCCCAAATTCAGTATCTCAGAAAATTAGAATATCAATTAAGACCAATGCAAAAAAAGGATTTTTAGAAATGTTGGCCAACTGAAAGGTATTAAAATGAAACGTATGAGCAAGTATATATATATATTTTTTTAAATGTCTTATAAATGTAAAAATTATGCTGCTGTGCTTTTCTGAATATAGAATAAAAGAAAAATAATACCAGCTAATTAAATGAGATCAGTGTTATCAGGTGTTGTCACTGATTAGGAATCTGGTTGGAACAAAAACCTGCAGTCACGTGGGGGGCCATAGGGCCGAGGTTGGGAAACACTGATCTAGAGTATATCTTCTCCTTTCAACTTTGCCAATATTTGGGTGATTCATTCAAAACTTGGAGCTGTGCTGTTTTTTTTTTCTAGTGCTGGATGTAACCCTGTAATAAGTCAGCACAACTGAGATCAGTCTCAGTCTCTTCCTGCTTAAGTGTTAAAATGTTGGTTCTTTGAATGTGAGTTCTCTCCATTGCAGACAAGCAGGCAGCATTAAGTGACTCTTTTTGGTGGAAAACACTAATAATACAAATACAGGTGTTTATATGTGATGCATAAAAAACACACAAACACAGTGCTTCTAACAGTACCAATCATGTTCAGCAACAAGCATGTAAAAGCAAAATACATTGAATGCCTGAATAGAAACTTCAGGTCTAACAG
Source organism: Polypterus senegalus (assembly GCF_016835505.1). Classification (NCBI taxonomy): domain Eukaryota; kingdom Metazoa; phylum Chordata; class Cladistia; order Polypteriformes; family Polypteridae; genus Polypterus; species Polypterus senegalus. The sequence goes on from NC_053154.1 coordinate 179,477,751, forward strand.
ATGCATACATGTATTTAATTGCATTACCAGAAGAGTAACCCCAGAAACATGTCCCGTTTTTTATCTGAATAACACAAGATTTACAAACATACATTTCAACAGTTGTTTTGTCTTGGTCGAATAATATATTTCCCCTTTTGTATTATTAATATGTAGCCTTACCACTGTTTATAAGGTATTGTGCCATATAACTTCTCCTCACCTTCCTTTCTACATCTATAACCTCAGGCAATTAGGTGTAGTAAAAGACAAGAAGGAGTAAAGTTACATATAAAATAATGTATTATTGATAATATTAATAAATAATAAAAATATGCAAAGTACATTTGAATATTGGCAGCCATATAACCTGATAAATGGTGATGTGTAGTTTCAGGTGGCCCACAGACTTGTTAGTTACTTAAAATGTCTCTAGTTCAGGCATCATTTATAGTCAGCTTTCTTCAGAGCAGGCCGCATGTCTGTCTCAATGTGGCTGCCGAGCTGTGCCCTTCATTGTGTTGTCCTTTTCAGTTCATGGTGTGAAATGGTCATTCATCCGTTTGGTAAGAGAGAGAGCTGGGTACAGCAAGCAAATTTATAGGTTTTCTGTCCAACCTCTACAGTCAATAGGGCGTCATGGTACTTAAAGGCTTCTGATACAAGCCAGTTCCAAACAGCCATACTTCAGACCAATGGGGGAACAGAAAACATCTTCACACCTGCCACCCCCCAAAACCATTTGTTGAGCTAAAGTTTGCCAGTTAGGCAGCCTGGCTTTCCTCTGGTGGTTGGCTGAAAATCCTGCAGAGAAACACGTACCAAACTTGTTTGAGGCACTTCCCCCCCAACCCTGTCATAAAATTACAAAGAGACTCAGGCCTAAAGGGGGGAAGGTGTTCTTAAACCATCAAACCTTTGCTGTTATTTTTAATAATGTAACACTAATATTACATTGCTTTGTCTAAGTTACAAATAAAGACATATAAAATATTTATCAACTTGTATGCAAAATTTCACATCACAACAAACAGTGCAGATCACTTTTCTCATATTAAAATTTTGTTAGAGTCACTTCAACTGCAAATTCTTAAAATCTTTCTGATAGTAAATTATCTTTAATGTAAACTATCTATAATAAACATCCACTCTTATACAATTTAATATGCTGATGTAGAATTTATAGACTATTCCTACAGTCTCTATAAATTCAGTTGGACAGGTGTTTGTAGAAGCCTTCCAGAATAAGAATTTGTTTGTTCTGGAATTGCATTCTGTGTGTTTATGGGAAAGGGAGTGAGAGCAAGGGATTTTCCCATACTAAACCTTGTTTACTGGAATACTGTTTGGCTCTTTCAGCTCCATGTTATGGTCCCCAATGGCTGGTTGAAGACTATCTACTTGCAGGTTAGATATTATACAGATCAATATGGTTGCATTGGTACAGGGCTCCATTTAGGTTTGTCATGTATGAGTGTGCAGCAACTTTGTGCTTACAAGATCTTTTTCTTCAGCACCTTTAGGGCTTGATGGAAAATGAATCATTGCAAATGTCTTGCTGTGGAATCATAGTGAAGTTTGGCTACCAGCCACCATTTTAATAGTTTTGCAGAAACATCAGAAACAATGCAGGGCTCAAGTAATTTATCAGTCACTGGTAGGGATATCTTTAGTATCCTGGACCTGAGCCGCTGTGCTGGGCTGCTTTCCATGTCCTCTGTAGGAGAATTTGGCCAGTGAAAAACAGCTTTCCATAAATAATAATTGACGCCTTGCTTTTCTCAACAGCTTGTGGCCAGCCACACCACTGAATTAGTATTTTTATAGAGAATATTTATTTGAGAAAAGTATTGCTATTAAGAAATAGTTTTGGAGAAAGCACTTGCCTTTAATGGCATTAGAAGTGCATGGTAGGTCACTCACAAGTGAATGTCACCAGGGTGATGGTTACACACTGAAATGCAAAGGTCTCCTTCACACATAAGGAATAAGTGATGGCCTTCAAAACTTTAGGCATCACCCTGGCTTAAGCATAGATGTCCCTGCAGTTGCCTGCTGCCATCAGAAAAACAAATGTAGAATCTTTGTGTGTCAGCATATTACAATTGAAAGGGATCCATAAAATGGTGTTTCAAACTCACCAAGGAGATGTAATAAGTTGGCGTGCTTACACGCTTGGTCACAGAGGCGTGTCGCACTGCGCTGGGTGAGTGTAACTGCATCTGACACTACTGGGCAGGGAAAATAGATGCAGCACGGGGTTGGCTGCTTTATCTCCAACTGATATAAAACTGGCTTGCACTTAGTAGCAGTAATCTTTTAAAACAGAAGCAAGGAAGGAGTGCAAAGTACTGAGCATTTAGTAGTAAGGAGTATTTATGTAATATTTTTGTGAAAATTTATATAACCCTGAGAGTGTTAGTTTTAGAGGAGGTGTTTTGGCATAATTTTCGATGGTGCTTTATTTTATATATGCGTTTAATTCCTTTTGAATATTTTGCTATTATTTTTGTTTAATGAAAATCTCTTTCTGAACTGTACTGCATATAGTGAAAGACTGCCTTTCGTGTTTCTTTATATCATTATTTGTTTTTTTGGGATTTTCACTGTAAATAACCTATATAGTCATGATTTTTTCTTTTTTTCTTTTTGTGTGTCATTGCAGAAAAACGATGTCCTAAGAACTATATTACACTGAATTGCATTTACTTGCACTCTTTGTAAAAAAAAAACTTGCACCATTGTTTTGGTACAGTCTTTTTGTCTGTTTCTAATCCTGATCTATTCAATAATGAACTACAAGATGCCCAGAGTGTAGGACAGAGCCAAATTCTGCTATAAAGATTATCATAGTTACTTCACTATTTTAGCTGCATATTCTGCCTTACCATTTGCTTGAGCATGCCATGTACTGTATCCTGACATGCTGGGACTTCCATTGATTGTTTGAAAACTGGGCTTGTTGACTGCCTCCGAAACGCACGTGTGTGACAATGTATATTGGGATGTTTTGTAATAAAAAGAGAAGCTTAGGTAGGATATTCATCTTAACAATGTTAATTCTTCCAGCTAGAGTAAGATGAAGGGTTGACCATTTATGCAAATCTTGTTAAATTTTTTCCATACAGACGGTGAAATTTTGTTGATAAAGAGCTTTATGTTTAGTTGTTATATTTACCCCAAGGTATTTAAACTGATCTGCAATGATATAAGAGAAGGTGTCCAATCTAATATTGTATGCTTGAGAATTCACTGGAAAGAGCACATTTATTCAAATTAATTGTGAGACCAGAGATCTTTTGAAATTCTGTAAGTGCTATTAAGACTGCAGGCACAGTATTTTGTGGGTCTGATATATACAGTATCAAATCATCTGCATAAAGATAAATTTTCTGTTCAAGTCCTTCTCTGATAATCCCTTTTATCTGATAAGCATTTTGACAGTGAACTGCCAGTGGTTCAATGGTGATTGCAAATAGCAGTGGTGACAAGGGGCATCCTTGTCTGGTACCACGTTCTAGTTTAAAGTAGTCTGAACAAATGTTGTTAATACAGACTGAAGCTCCTGGATTGGTATACAGTAATCCCTCCTCGATCACGGGGGTTGCGTTCCAGAACCCCCCGCGATAGGTGAAAATCCGCGAAGTAGAAACCATATGTTTGTATGATTATTTTTATATATTTTAAGCCCTTAGAAACTCTCCCACACTGTTTATAAATATTCTCCGCACAGTTATACAGTAAACCCTTGTTTATCGCGGTTAATCCGCTCCAGAGAGATACAGTGGTGTGAAAAACTATTTGCCCCCTTCGTGATTTCTTATTCTTTTGCATGTTTGTCACACAAAATGTTTCTGATCATCAAACACATTTAACCGTTAGTCAAATATAACACAAGTAAACACAAAATACAGTTTTTAAATGATGGTTTTTATTATTTAGGGAGAAAAAAAATGCAAACCTACATGGCCCTGTGTGAAATAGTAATTGCCCCCTGAACCTAATAACTGGTTGTCCCACCCTTAGCAGCAATAACTGCAATCAAGCATTTGCGATAACTTGCAATGAGTCTTTTACAGCGCTCTGGAGGACTTTTGGCCCACTCATCTTTGCAGAATTGTTGTAATTCAGCTTTATTTGAGGGTTTTCTTGCATGAACCGCCTTTTTAAGGTCATGCCATAGCATCTCAGTTGGATTCAGGTCAGGACTTTGACTAGGCCACTCCAAAGTCTTCACTTTGTTTTTCTTCAGCCATTCAGAGGTGGATTTGCTGGTGTGTTTTGGGTCATTGTCCTGTTGCAGCACCCAAGATCGCTTCAGCTTGAGTTGACGAACAGATGGCCGGACATTCTTCTTCAGGATTTTTTGGTAGACAGTAGAATTCATGGTTCCATCTATCACAGCAAGCCTTCCAGGTCCTGAAGCAGCAAAACAACCCCAGACCATCACACTACCACCACCATATTTTACTGTTGGTATGATGTTCTTTTTCTGAACTGCTGTGTTCCTTTTACGCCAGATGTAACGGATATTTGCCTTCCAAAAGTTCAACTTTTTCTCATCAGTCCACAAGGTATTTTCCCAAAAGTCTTGGCAATCATTGAGATGTTTCTTAGCAAAATTGAGACGAGCCCTAATGTTCTTTTGCTTAATAGTGGTTTGCGTCTTGGAAATCTGCCATGCAGGCCATTTTGCCCAGTCTCTTTCTTATGGTGGAGTCGTGAACACTGACCTTAATTGAGGCAAGTGAGGCCTGCAGTTCTTTAGACGTTGTCCTGGGGTCTTTTGTGACCTCTCGGATGAGTCGCCTCTGCACTCTGCGGTAATTTTGGTCGGCCGGCCAATCCTGGGAAGGTTCACCACTGTTCCATGTTTTTGCCATTTGTGGATAATGGCTCTCACTGTGGTTCGCTGGAGTCCCAAAGCTTTAGAAATGGCTTTATAACCTTTACCAGACTGATAGATCTCAGTTACTTCTGTTCTCATTTGTTCCTGAATTTCTTTGGATCTTGGCATGATGTCTAGCTTTTGAGGTGCTTTTGGTCTACTTCTCTGTGTCAGGTAGCTCCTATTCAAGTGATTTCTTGATTGAAACAGGTGTGGCAGTAATCAGGCCTGGGGGTGGCTACGGAAATTGAACTCAGGTGTGATACACCACAGTTAGGTGATTTTTTAACAAGGGGGCAATTACTTTTTCACACGGGGCCATTTAGGTTTGGATTTTTTTTCTCCCTAAATAATAAAAACCATCTTTTAAAAACTGCATTTTGTGTTTACTTGTGTTATATTTGACTAATGGTTAAATGTGTTTGATGATCAGAAACATTTTGTGTGACAAACATGTAAAAGAATAAGAAATCAGGAAGGGGGCAAATAGTTTTTCACACCACTGTAAATGAATTTCCACGAAGTAGGATTCTTTATTTATAAATCTAATATTTTCGCAGTTAGAGCATAGAAAACCTGTTTACGACCTTCTAAATACGTTTTTTAACATTATTAGAGCCCTCTAGACATGAAATAACACCCTTTAGTCAAAAGTTTAAACTGTGCTCCATGACAAGACAGAGATGACAGTTCTTTCTTACAATTAAAAGAATGAAAACATATCTTCCTCTTCAAAGTGCGCGTAAGGAGCAGAGAATGTCAGAGAGAGAGAGTAAAGTAAACAATGAAAAATCAATAGGGCTGTTGCGCATTTAAGTATGCAAGTACCGCGATAAAGCAGCGGCAATGAAGGGATCAATGCGAATGTAGCCTTTCAGCATTTTTTACAGGAGCATCCGTATCTTCTAAGCAAACAGCCTCTGTGCAAAAAGGCCCTCTGCTCACATCTCCTCCGTCAAGCGCAGAGAACGTCAGAGAGAGAGAAAGAGAGAGAGCGCGAGATTAAAGCAAACAATCAAAAAATCAATAAGTGTGCTTTTGGACGCACCTCGATAAAGCGGCATTTCTTAGAGGAGCGTATCCACTAGGCAAACAGCTTCTGTGCAAACAGCACCTCTGCTCACACCCCCTCCGTCAGGCGCAGAGAATGTCAGAGAGGGTGAGATAGAGGCAGAGACAAGCAAACAATCGAGCACCGCGCAGGAGGCATATCTTATAGCATTGAGGAGTTTTAGTTAATATGTAATACGTGCTCTGATTGGGTAGCTTCTAAGCCATCCGCCAATAGTGTCCCTTGTATGAAATCAACTGGGCAAACAAACTGAGGAAGCATGTACCATAAATTAAAAGACCCATTGTCCGCAGAAATCCGCGAATCAGCGAAAAATCCGCAATATACATTTACATATGCTTACATATAAAATCTGCGATAGAGCAAAACCGCGAAAGTCAAAGCGCGATACAGCAAGGGATCACTGTATAGTAGTTTGATCCATCCACAAATGTTCGGGCCAAATCCAAATTTCTCTAATGTAGTGAAAAGGTAGTTCCATTCAATCATGTTGAATGCTTTTTCTGCATCCAACGATAATAATATCTCTGGGGTGTTTGCTGGTGAATATATTACATTAAACAGGCGTCGAATATTGGAAGCTAAGTGCCGGCCTTTAATAAATCCAGTTTGGTCTTGTGATAATACCAAAGGAAGCATTTTCCCCATCCTTCTAGCTAGGACTTTGGAGAGTATCTTCACATCATTATTTAAAAGTGAAATTGGTATGTATGATGCACTTTGTAATAAGTCCTTATTTTATTTAGGAAAGACGGTGATTAATGCTTGGCGAAAAGTTTGAGGTAGATTGTCTCTAGCTTCTGTTAAAGTTGCTAATAAGAGGAGAGCTAGCTGAGTGGAGAATTTTTTATAAAATTCTACAGGGTAGCAATCAGGGGCTGCTGCTTTCCCGCTTTGAAGTGACTTTATAGCATCTAGTAATTCTGATAGTGCCAGAGGTTTATCCAGTTCCTCTGCACTGAAAGTATCTATTTGTGGTATCTGTAATGTATCCAGAAATGCATTAGATTATGTGTGGTCTTCTTTAAACTCAGAAGAATATAAGAATTTATAGTAGTCTCTAAATGTGTGCATTATATTTTTATCTCTTGGTGATTGCTGGGATTGCGTTGCGAACTTCTTGCTTGTGGATTTGTTGAGCTAAGAGCTTATTAGCTTTCTCTCCATATTTATAGTAATGATGTCTTGATTTAAAAATGAGTTGTTCAGTTTCTTTGGTTGTTAAGAGGTTGAGTTCTGAATGCAGAGCCTGCCTTTTCCTATGAAGAGCCTCACTTGGACACCTGGCATGTTCTTCATCTATTCTAGTAATTTCGCTGGTTAGCTCTGATACCTTCTTGGTTTCTAATTTATTACTCTGGGAAAGATATGAAATAATCTGTCCTTTTAAGAAGGTCTTTAGAGTTTCCTAGAGAATTCCTGCAGAGACCTCTGAGGATGTATTAGTCTCTAGGAAGAAACTGATTTGTTTGGATATGAGTTCTGTACAGTTCTATGAGATGAAGATCAGAGGGGCATGGTCGGAAATAACAATAGCTTCGTGCTTGCAAGATTTAATCGTAGGCAAGAAATTATTATTGATAAAGAAATAATCAATTCTTGAGTAGCAATGATGCACTGGTGAGTAAAAGGAACATGTTCTTGAACATGTTTGGGTTTAGAAACCTCCAGGGGTGTCATAGTTTGTGATCAGTTAAAAGCTATGTAATTGTCTTTGCAGTGTTAGATGTCATCCCCCTGTGACAGGAGACCTATCAAAGTGTGGATTTAAAACACAATTAAAGTCAAAAGCGAGTATAATTTTATGACTGTTCACATTGGGAATAGATGCAAATGCATTTTGCATGAATTCCCTATCTTTGACATTGAATGCATAATCATTTATCAAAATCACTTTACAGTTAAATAAATTGCCCATGACAATCACATATCTCCCTGCAGGATCAGATACTACATCTGATGCCACAAATGAGACTGTTCTATGTATGAGAATTCCCACACCTCTAGTTTTCTTTGTAAAGCTGGAATGGAACATTTGGCCAGTCCAGTCTTTTGCAGCTTGAACTGATCCTTGCTTAGTAAGTGGGACTCCTGTAAAAATAGTATTTTAGCATTTAAACCTGTTAGGTGAGAGGATGCTTTCGTTCTCTTTAATTCGTGATTCAGGCCTTTAACATTACAGCTCACAAAGTTAACAGTCCCATCATGGAGACATTGATTCTGAATGTTTGATGTCATTTTGTAGTCTTCATTGGAAATGAACAGCTTTAACCTTAATTTCCAGTTTTCCCACGAGTTATTGCCATGCAACCTACTGTTACGTTGGAAGTTATAATTATAAGGATTAAAAGGACAGATTAGATATAGCTTGCTCTCTTTCTCTCCCCCCTTATCCCCCACCCCCCATTTTGCCATCCCCACATGAGGCTGGACCCCACTCCATCAATATCCTGGGCAGCTGATTTGGTGAAGAACAAGCATCCCTGAGGACATGTGATATGAGACTCACCAAGGACAAGTAGAAAACTGGTCTGAGGAGCCTCAGGGATGTCACCATCAAAGACAAAACATTAGTGCTGAGTAACAAGACCCTGCCGATTCTGCAGTACCTGACCCAGGCATGGCCTCTTGTTTTCCTTGTGGTAAACAAGCTGTAACACTTGTTATCTACTGAAGTGCTTTTCAGCTCCCCACAGTGTGCAGAGCCATCATCAGGACAGGCAGAAAGACTTCCACTTCATATGGGTATCCAAGATGAGTATCCAAGATGGACAGAATCAGTCATGTACAAGGAACCCCTTAATGTTGGGAAAGACATCCTAAGGCATCCCCATCTTCCTGAGGGCCATCTTCGCCTGCAACTGCATCTACAGGACTCTGACAAATTACAGCAACAGCTCGGCTGGAAACTCTACACCCCTTTTCTTCCTTCTGCCTGTTTGGAAGAGGCTTAGTTGGGGCAAGTGGGACAGCTCCTATCCTTACAACTCTGGCACCCTATGGTTCTACACACACATCATCCAGTTCATAAGGGAACACAGATTGGAGGAAGAAAGCCAGACCTGTGAAAACGAAAAACCATCTACATTTCTTCAGCTCCAAAGACACAGTAGAAATCATTGGGACTCTTACAGCCTCCACAACCACTGTGCTGGGAGAAAGCAGCCTCCAATAAACTCACCAACAGACACAAGGACCCTGTGTGAATGGCCATACAAATGAGCTTGTCTCTCCGCTCGTTCATGTATGACAGAATTTTGTGCATTTTCTGTGGTGCATCTTGTGCGAAGAAGATGCTCTGCACCTATTCTGGGAATTTCCAGTTGTGCAGTCAGTGATATATGCCCTGAAACAGAAACTGGAAAAGTCAGTACCCAAAGACAATCTCCCCAACACTCTGGGCTCTTTGTACTGTTACTGGGTACCTGCTCATCTGAAGCCAACGAGGAGGCAAGATGCCTCATGTGCTGTGTGAAAGATGCTATCAGCATTACCTGGAATTACCTCTTACTCAGAAAAGAAAGGATGATAATTCAGGACTGCTGCAGATACATCCACAGCCTGCTTAGAGACTATTCTATCCTGGAGAATTTGAAGAATAAGAATCAAAATAATGCAGAGCATAAAGAAGAGCCCCCATTCCTGACATAAACAGAGCAGGAAACTCACTTGTTTCACCACTAGAGTCGAAACCACTGTGTTTTTTCTACCACATTTCTTGGCAAAATCCCTTCTTTGAGGCTAAGGCTTAAAAGTCTGGGACCCAGACGAGATTGCAATAGATTGCTCTAGTAGGAAACAGATTGTGAAAGATTATATAATATTGTAGATGATTATAGTCAATTGTAATTGATATAATAGATGAATATAGATTGTATTAGTGTAATTGGTTGTGTTTATATATATATATATATATTGTAAGGAACAGCCTGGACACAGACAGGCGGACACCGCTGGTTTGAACCCAAACAAACATTTATTATACATTCTGCTATATACAACGTCCTGCACACAGCCCAGTGCTCCTGCACCAATCACCCCCTTCAGTCCAGCTTCTTCCAATGCCTCTTTCTCTCCTGACCGCCTCCACTCCTCTCCTCCAGGCTTCATCCTCTTCCATCCGACTCTAGCTATCGAATGGAGGGAGACGGCCTTCCAATGAGCTCCTGCCTGCACTCCTTGGTGTGGCAGAAGCACTTCGGGTGTCCCTGGTCTTCTTCCCTCCAGCACTTCCGTGTGTTAAGGCCAGGGCTTCTCAGGCATCTGGGCGCCCCCTGTCAGTGACCACAGGCCCCTATAGGGTTGAGCTTCCATGCTCCTTTCCCGTGGTCCCCAAAGCCACCAGGGCGGTCGCCCCCTTGTGGTCTTACAGAGGCGTAATCCCTCTGGTCCTTCTGGCTGGGTTCTCTCCCAGCTACTTGTCACAGTGTCCCACCACAAGCTGAGACCCATAGGGGCCAGTGGCCCGTCCCTCGAGGGCAGGTCTCCCATGATGGGAAGCCAACACACTCCACTCCAAGGCCTGGTCCTACAAAGCATAAGTTGGAACAAGGGGCGGAGACATTGCTCTGACAATTCCACTCGGTGTCTCTTATTTCATATACAGGCAACGCTCCCCACTGACCGGTACCCCAGCGCTTGCCACTTTGGCCCCCCTTCCGAGACCTCCATGCCCGTTGTGTTGGGACATTTGATGGAACTGCTCGCACTCCTGTCACCTCAGCCAGCTTTGGGGTTTCCCTCTGCCTCCACAGAGGGCGGCCCTTCTCTGGACATGAGCATCCTGCCTCACGTCCTCCCTTATTGGAGAAACCTGCTCTCTTCCTTAAATTCATCCTCTTTCTCTGGGACGCTGTGATGGTTTGGGTCTCCCTATGGGAAAGGTATAGACCATGTCCCATCTGCGTCCCTGTAGAGTGGCGTGAGACTGACGCTGGCTTGGGGCATTGGGCACTAGTACCCACAGAACTTATCAGCCGGCATCCTGCATGCCCTCTTGCTCTCTACCCCCTCACCACACGATCGGCTCCCACTGGCGTGTCCACTATCGGAGCCCCCCTTAATTGAATCCAATCACTTTCGTCATGGTTCTTTTCGGTGGGGCCTCCCTGTTCCTTTATGGTGCCGGTTTCAAATACCTGCACCGCCGTGCCACTCCAGCCGAAGATTGCAGCGTGGCGTCGATCCGCCCATTGTCGCAGCATCATCATGGATGTGACCGCCTTGCCCTTCAGCTTCTTCAGTTCCTCTCGGAGGACACATATCACCTGTAATAGTGACTCTGCAGGCTGCAGGCACTCCCCCAGCTCACGCAGAGCTGCTGGCAAGCACAGACAGTCAGCCGGCGGTGGACTTACCTGTTGATCAGCCACACGCACCTCCTGCCTGCCGTGGGACCTTCCCTCTGGCACAATCGGGTCCTTCCCCGGCACGGGATGGACATTAGTCAGTCCCGCCTTCAACTAATCATTAGCGGGCACGCAACACACACTGTCCAATTCCTTGCCAGCCTCGGGGAGGGACTTCCGGTCCTCGGCCATCTTGCTTCCCCTATACCTGCTGCGGTGGCAAGCCTCTGGGCAGCTCTGCAGCTGCCGTGGCCGTCTGAGCTGCAGCGACTCCTCCTCAATTGCTCTTCCTACTGCCGCCACGCAGATGAATCCCCGCGAATCGGCACGCATCTGCCACCGACGAGGATCCAGGCAGTCCCTGACTGCAACAGAAAACTCAAGTCGGCCCCCCGGTCCTGTCTGTAAGAGGGGATTTCCCCGGCATTGCCTTCGTAGACACGATGCCGTCCCGGCAAGCTCCAGGTGCCTTCCAATTTGCTCCTGCCGGCACTTCCGCCACACCAGCCGGGTGACTTGCTGACCACTTCTGGGACAGACAGGGTTGCAGCTTCCAGCTCCTGTCGCTGGTGGGGACTCAAATTGTGGCCGAGGTTAAGAATCAATCTTTTTCAGAAAAGGGAGTGGACTGGGCCAGTGACAGGGCGGTCTTTTCCATGTGCTTCCATGGCTTTAGTAAGTTAACATGATACACCCGCTTGCTTGGTTGACGGTTTGGTCATTTCACCAAATAATCGACAAGCCCTTTTCTCTCTTTAACCTTGTAAGGGCCCTGCCAATGGGCTAATAATTTAAAGTGGGAAGTGGGCACGAGCACCATCATTCGGTCTCCTGGCTGGAACTCCTGCAGGGAGGTATTCCTGTTATAGTTCCGTGCTGCTTGAGCTTTTAACATGTGCTCTTTTAGCACAGGTCGGATTTTAGCCAATTTATCGTGTATATATTCCAATATATTTGTGGAGGGTAGTGCCTCTCCTTCCCATCCTTCTTTTAGGATGTCCAATATACCCCAGGGCTGGCGTCTGTACAAGAGTTCAAAACAGGAAAACCCTCCCAATAGGCAAAAAGTACCAGTGGTAGTAATTGGTCCCAGTTCCTACCGTCCTCGCTGACTAACTTCTGGAACATCTGTTTAAGGGTTTGGTTGAACCTTTCCACCAACCCATCTGTCTGTGGGTGAAAAACAGACGTTTTGAGATGCTTAAGTCTTTCTTATCTCCCAGGGCTGAATACTTTTTCAAAAACTATAATTTTTTTAAAAAGAAAACAAAGCAATTGTTTAACATATCAAATCAACAAAAAATATTTACTTTTGACAAATGTTACTGTCTTGCATGTTGTATGAGCCTGCATTCTCTATGATTTCACATACATATCACATACATTTTACACAGCAAAGTCCTGCAAAGTCTGATCTCGCTCAAAGCAGCCAATTTCAGTCATTGCCACATTGCACTGCTTACAATACGTGTTGCTTTGGTGCCTACTTTTCAATTGTCTGTTGCTGCACTTTCTCACATATATTGTTAGTGTGTACTGTAGAGAGACAAGTCACCCTTTTGCCATTGTGCCATTCCACTGCCACTAAGTTTTCTGCCCGCATAAAATCCGTATTGTCACCTCTTTTCATCTTCTGAAACTTTATGAACTTTATGCATGGCATTATAGCCTGGCTCACCCCAGTTTGTCAATACAACACTGGACAACCAAAGAAATAGCAGTTGGAGTATTTATGAGGTGGGGATGTTAATTTATACAGGATGCTGGGAAGGAACCACTGTGGTGGATGGGTAGTGGTGACATCATCAAATGGGGACTAGTGATGGGAAGTTCGGATCATTTTACCGACTCGGACCTTTGAGTCTCGTTCAGCAAAATGAACAAATAATTTTTCGAGTCATTTCGTTCAATTCTCTTTCCGGCTCAGACTGCGTAGGTTAAGCCTATGGGGCTGTCACGTGATGAACGAACGACTCAAACCCGAAGACTCGAGAGATGAACTAATCAATTCTGTTTCCGGCTCAGACTGAGTTGGTTAAGCTTATGGGGCTGCAACGTGATGAACGAACGACTCGAAAAACCCGAAAACTCAAAACAGGTTAATCAATTCCAATACAGAAACTATAGGAAGTTGCGCAAATGCGCAGGCGCAACTGAACGAATCACTCCCACGAGACGACTCGTTCTTCCCGAGTCACATTAAAGATTCGTTCAAAAACGACCCATCACTAATGGGGACCCGAGGGAAGGAAGAAACCTGGAAGTGGCTGGCATCTTTGTTTACTTTTTCCGTGTGAACTCATGGCGGTGAATTTTTGTCTTTCCTGAAGGAACAAAAAAGAAAGGTTAGCACACTGCCGTTGTCCCCTGACATGAGATTTCGCGCTACTTGTCGGGTCTTTCAGCTGTTTCCTATGCGCTTGTGCATGACAATACAATAGAGTCTCGCTTATCTGACATAAACGGGCCGGCAGAACATCAGATAAGCGAAAATGTTGGATAATGACAGGTGTTAAGAAAAAGCCTATTAAACGTCAAACTATGTTATAATTTTACACATTACGAACCTAATAATCATGTTTTACAACAAAACAGAATAAATTAACTGAAAAAATGAACTTACAGTTACAGAATTGTCTGAAGTTAAATACAGTATGTACTGTACTTAAAAAGTTCAGTCCTGTGATGATTTAAAGACATTTTTGATTGTAGTCTGCTTTCCTGACGAGTGCCGTTTCTTCGCTGTTAAGTCTCGCCATCTTTGCAGCATTATTATGTCGATTCCTGTAGCTTCTTCTTGTTGCTCAATGTAATTAATTGCAGTTTCTAGAGCCTTAACTCCGTCTCTCATATAGTCAACATCCGTCCGAGCGTATAATGTTTACTACAGCATTGTGACTACATTTATGTGTGTTTGTGCTGTGACGTGCGAGTCCCCGTCTTGCACCCGAAAACACGAATCTGAGTCTCAGTACTTTTAGCAACATCAGCTTTATTAAGCTTGAAACAGCAACAGCACGGTAATTTATTTTAGCGGGATCTGCTTTTTCCCTATACACAGACACAGCAGTCAGGGGGAAAGTAACACTGTGCCTTGCGCATTTATAATGTTCCTTGTATCACCCATCGATGGCAGGCGCTTATAGCATGTCCGCGATCTTTTCGGATTGGCCTTTATGGCGAACTGCTACAGTGCTGGAAGACTGCGATTGCTTTGGGACGCTCTTCCGCCTGTCGTCCCCTTGGGTGGAATCCCACAAGAGTTTAGAAACTCACTCACACCAGCCATGATTCTTTTCAAAGGTAAAGTGCAGGTTAATTTGCTTTATGTATTTTTACTTTATATTTTGTATTAATCATTTTTATATGAATAGTTTTGGTTTGTGGAACGAATCATCTGAGTTTCAATTATTTCTTATGGGGAAATTCGCATTGATATACTGTACGAGTGCTTTGGACTGCAAGCACATTTCCAGAATGAATTATGCTCGCAAAACAAGTTCTGCTGTAATTAGCTGCGGTAGAGTCGGGAGCAACAAAAAATAGACTATGCTTACGCTCGCAACTAGCAGTTCTTGTTGCCGATTAATGCGTTTTTTTTTTTTTGTGGTGGGACGTCGGATAATACGGAATGTTGGATAAGGGAAGGTAGAATAAGCAAGACTCTACTGTATATATAATATCATAACATTTACAAAATGCCATTAGGTAGGTTATTCATCTCTGAGCAGTGTGGCATATTGACATGACGTTAAAATTAGTCATTAATATGAAGGATTCACAGGTTTTATACTAAATAAGAAACATGAACAGAAATGTTTTATGTTAAATGAGTAATATCAAGAGAAATATGTCTCAGTTAAGGCATGTCAGACCACTCTAAAGCGTAGTTTTGTTAGCAGGTGGCATTGCAAAGATAAACACTTTGCTGATGCTTTGTAAGAGTTATGAAGGCTCAGGGAAGTATTTGTTAAGGTCTTGTTACATAATATTAAATAGTAATGGATACATTTTTACAATACCTAAACTATAGTGTTAATGTTATAATGTTAATATTATAACTGGTATTTGAGTGTTTACTACACCTGATTGTTTAAAAAAGCTTTTTTAAATTAATTAATATATGCGTGAGTACACTAATTTCATCATGTTAAAATAGAAGACCTTACATATACTGTATTTACTAAACACAATAGTATTTTAAGTCGAATTTTCATAATTTATCTAGGTGAAAAATGTGACATTAAAAAATGAATTAATCCCAAAATGTATGAGTGAATTGAGATTGCTTAACAAATTTTAGAAAACTCTATTCAAATAGTTTAGCTGATACTACCAAAAACCATTTGGCATATTATCTAAAATTATAAATGTGTGGGATTACATGAAAAAAATGTTTGCAACCAAATATCTTAATGCATTAATAAGCACAAAATGTGAGTGCATGTGCAAGCCAATATTTAAGGGTTATTCAAGGAGTTATATGCAAGGGGTAAGTAAAAACTTTTTGTAAATAATTAATAAATGAACCTACTAAAATAATCAATACATTTACCTACTAAACCCACCAGCCATCACAGTGTATTCTTTACTACTTGGAAAACAGTGATCTCAACATCTTTAATAACTGGAGTATATTGATACTCCTTAAAAAACTATCCATCCATCCATCATCCAACCTGCTATATCCTAATTACAGGGTCACGGGAGTCTGCTGGAGCCAATCCCAGGGTGCAAGGAAGGAAACAAACCCTGGGCAGGGCACACACACACACACACTCTCACACATCAAGCACACACTAGGGTCAATTTAGAATCGTCAATGCACCTAACCTGCATGTCTTTGGATTGTGGGAGTACCTGGAGGAAACCCATGCAGACACGGGGAGAACATGCAAACTCCACGCAGGAAGGACCCGGGAAGCGAACCCAGGTCTCCAAACTGCGAGAGTGCAGTGCTACCCACTGCACCACCGTGCCATTTCAGGTAACTGTATCATAGCGCTTCTAAACCTTACAATGTAAGTGATCCTTATGTTATTGTATTTGTTTGGTGAGTTAAGGCGTCTTCATTCATATACAGTAATCATGTCTTTTCATTTATTACTTCTGGCTCTCTCTCACTCTTCTTCTCAAACATGCTACAGATTATAAATCCTTTCACGCTTCATCTTTTTCTTGGAGATGGATCTGCTTTTTAAGTTTCTTTGTATCAAAATACAGTCATATTTTTTGGGGTTCAATAGATTGCCAAAATTATATTTTGCCAGAGAATGGTAAACTCCAAACCAAGTGAACATGATTCACTGTCAAATCTCGTTTTATGATTTAACTCATTCTGATCTGTCTGCAGCCAAAATAAAACGTTTAACTTAATCCACTTTGATTTTGTTTTTCCGTTGGCTTTCAGGGTAGTAGTGTATAAAGACAGAGTTTTACAAGTGGTTTTACACAGTAAATCAAGAACTGGAGTAGTGGTTTGGCCACAAAAGATATATATATATATATATATATATATATATATATATATATATATATATATATATATATATATAATATATTTCCATTATGAACATGTTTTGGTATTTGTTCTTCAATTTTAAATAATTTATCACATACAAATAAAGCAAAAAGTGTAAAGTAAACTTGACAAAGGGGCCATTCATCTTGATAAATAATTGAATGTCATTATAAGGTACATCATTTTACTGGCAAAGCTTTGAAACTTTGGCTGATAAATTATGCCTTCTGTTTGTTCTTCCTATTTATCTGTTTAAGCTCCATACACAGTAATTCACTTTGGGATTTTTTTTTTTTTTTAATTGCTGTTTCTTAGATGCAAAACTTTAAGACGGATATGCGCATACATTAACTACTTCACAGTGGGTAATTTTTTTATTTTAACTGCCAATGACATGTAACATGCTCTAGGACAAAGTCTCAAAATATACTCTATTTCTTATCAAGTACAGTCGCTCATCTTAAAAACACATTTAATTCTTCTCTACCCAGATGCTGTTGACACCACTGCTTTCCAATAAACCAACAGTATTCCGGTTTCAAAATGTTTGCACCTACGTATTGCTGGTATTATTGTCTCTCTGGTATTTAGTAGGCTAAGAGAATGATGGCAGTGTGTGTGTTCATTAAGTTTCTAATACAATTACACTGAATGCTATTCAGTTACAAAATAAACTGTCTGAATAATTATCCTAGAGGAAACAGGAAGCAAAAGAATTCAATGTTTCAGTAGTACCTTTGGAGTCTGCGCCATGAGCTGCCTGCTCTTTGCATGTTATGAAATGTTAACTCTCTAGTCCACCCTCCTTCACTTTCAGTTCTGTCAATGTTATAAAAATTCTTTGGTGTAGTTTTTATATAAGCAAGAAGTTCATATGGAATACTAATCTGAACACTGTAAATTACCACTGGAGACAGAAAATTAACCATTTAAAAAAAATATTGGCTTTGATTAAAACAATATGTACAGTAACATGCATTTTGTTTACTATTAGCTATTCTCTGCTATTCAAAGCACATACTATTCTAAATAATGATTTTATGATCATTACCATTTAGACACATTTTTAAGGTCAGCAAAGAATGTAATGAACAGTTCTGTGCCCTTTTTATTACCAACTTTGTGCTCAGCTGAATAACTAAAAGCCCATTTACTAATTGTTATGCTGGTGTTAATACTAATTTATTTAAATTTCCTGTGCAGTTTCTCATTTGTTTTTCTTTTCCTATTTGGGTTTTAGAACACAAGGATTAAGTTTATCATGTTGGTATAGTTTTAACACTTCTCTAAGATTTTTGCTCTTTATTTCTATTATGACATCTTCTTTCTCTTTGCATGCTGCCATTTGTTTATGAATTTCCTTTGTTATAACCTGGATGTATGTGCTCCATGATGTCATTGAGGCATCATGATAAAGACTTGTTGTTAAAGTTGTGTCACTAATTCTTACAAATATATTTTTTTGTTTTAAGTTTTCTTTTTACTTTGGTAACAAAAAGTTTGCTTCTCCTTTTATCTTTAATATACATCTTAACACTTTGGTGCTTGTATTTTTGAACTGAATAAAATTGAATTCCTTTATTTTCATTAAACACAGTACAATATGATTCAATGTGCAATTCCTTCCTAAAGAAAGAGTACAATTAAACAATAAAAATATAGAATATGAAAACATAGGTACAATGTACATATACAAATAGTGCAAAATGCTCTAATGGGAGCACTTAATGGAGTGATTGAGTGCGATTATAACTATTTGGATGAATCTGTTTTTGAGCCTCGAGATCTGTGTGCAACATACTTTGTAACATTTGCTGGATGGGAGGAAGTTCAAATAGACTATGGTATGAGTGAGTGGAATCCATGCAGATGCTAGTGGCTTTCTTGAGGTGGTGTGTGCTATAGATGTCCTCCATGGCTGGAAGCTGCACTCCGACAATCCTCTGCACTCTTGACATAATCTGCTGTACAGCTTTCCAATCAGCAGCTGTGCAGCTGAGTTACTACACATAAATACAATGGGTTAAAACACTCACTGTGCTGCAGTGGCAGTAGGTTAGCAGCACCTGTTGAGGGAGAACAGCTTTTTTTCAATATTCTTAAGAAAAACAGACATTGTTGTGCCTTCTTCAGCAGTGCTGTGGTGTTAGCTGTCCATGAATAGTCCCTGGAGATATACTGTATATTCCCAGGAACGTAAAAGAACCTAAAGCTTGAACTCCCAGTTATGATCTCTGCTTGGCTCTCAACTACATCTCTTCTCCAGATCCCTTTCCTTATATTGTGCTATACTTTCAGTCTTAACACAATATTACTATGTGAAAGTAGTGTTACCCTTCATTAAAACCTTTCATCAATGCCTTTATTCTCTTACAGTACCACCAGTGGCTGATATTTGTTTGGATTGTGACCAGTTTGACACACCTGTGATCTTGCTGGGAATACACCTGCCCACACACTACATTCTATAATGTACACATAAGTCACTTCCCTTGGGCTCTGGGATGGGATCTCTGCTTGTACACACTGTCATGAACACCTTCCAGACTCATCAGAGGTAAGCACTACCACAACGGAACAACAGGATGCGCAATTAATAACTGTTTTGTTGCATGAGGGCAACTTGACCTTCCCATTCCTGTCCATGAGCTATAAAAGGAGGGTGCTTGCAGAAGGAGGTATTTCATCGACCCTGAGGCCTCCCCACTCTGTAGAGCACCATCACCTTAGGTAACGGCTAATTATGATTTTTGTTAATTATATAACCATCGTAGGCCTGTTATGTTTGTTTTTCTCTTGCACAAGTAAACAGGGTGGCCCGGTTGGCACCCCAACATTTCATTTGGGCTTTTGCATTACTATTGGTTGACAACAACACCCTCCTTTCACCTGATCATTACACAATTTTTTCTCTTTTACTCCACCTAATAAGCACAGAATTTTTGACTATCTCTGAACTAATTTTATTTCTGCATGGCAAAATTGTTTTACACCTCAGCTATAAATAATATACAGTGATATTTACATTATTTTGGGTGCTTCTACATTGAAGTAATCTGTAGTAGGTGAAAACATATACTGTATATTATTTAATGATGACATTCTCACATACACCAAGAACATCTAATTAGGCAAACTCTTATTTGTATAGTGTGATAAGACAAGTTCAGAGGCCGTAAATAATGAAAAATAAAGAGACAGCCGATCGTTTTATTATGGACATTTGGAAAAAAAATGTAAAAAGAAATAAAATGTTCATTTTCTTGTTTTAGAGCCCCTACACTGATTAACACAGCAGATTTCGAAGGGCTGCCTGGAGGTCTACAGGTGCTCTGAGAGCAAGCCTTGAGGCTCAAACTTGCCGACGCAGAGGCATGCGTCTGAGGCCATTTTTGGAGCATGCTCATGGTTTCTGATGGCCCAGTGCGGAGGCACGAGGGAGAGAGGACGAAAGTGTATATTTAAAATCAGAGAAACAGGTCTGAAGGATAGAAAGCTCAGTTTTAAAGTAGCCAGCGAAAATTCACACATCTGGCAAAGTATAGAAGTGAAAGCAGAAGAAAGTAAAATAGTACTTACCTAACAGAGGCTGAACTTGGAGCCCACAAGTCACCAAGACAGACGGGTACACATGTGCATAAGGTTGAGAACAATAACATTTAAATAGGGTGGACTGTACCTGAGCAGATGTTGTGGAATGGTGCACATCCCGATATGTCTGATTATTGGAAGTCCATGGAACACAAAGGCAGATTTGATGGTCAAAATGGCTTGCGATATAAAACCAGGGTCCGAATGCTAGAGGTTGTCTTTTGACCAGGTCTTCAGGCTTTAATGTGGATTGATGCTACTGATTTATTTAACTTAGCAATGGAGATACATACTGTTCTTTGTGTATATAGTAGGCAGAGGCGGCCTTTAGGGGTGGCGACTTAGGCAATCGCCCCAGGCCCCCGCGCCTGAGGGGGGCCCCGCGATAGAAGATTCTTTTGTCACCGTCAGCTCATCATACAAATAGGCGGGGCCTCTGCAAGACATTCAAATCCGTTATAGGCTGAAATATGGTACGTGGTGGATTTCTTCAGAAACCACTCATAAACGAAGACTTGTTACTTTAGAAGCCTTTCCCGGCATCTATACCAATAACCAAGAAAGCTCTTAGCACAACATTTTTGGTTTCAAAATACTGTAACATTGGACTACGAGGATCTTATCAACAATTTTGCTCAGCGAAAAGCCAGAAAAGTGGACTTTCGTCTATTACTGTCAGAGCAGCTGTGTCGTAAGTGTTCTTTTTATTACAAGTGTTCTGGTTCTCCGTAATTAAATTAATTTGCTGACTCCAGCGGGTTAGGCAGAAACGACTGTTATCTAGTTTGTTAATTTTGCGTGCAAAATTTTTCTGAATTATTAATTAAGTTGGTTAAAGGCCACTAAACCAATATAAGAACAATTACAATATGTAATGTAATCAAACGGCCACCTACATAAGGCACCATGTTTTTTAACAATAATAAGGCGTACAGCATTAGAGGCGGACAAGCCCGTGAGCATGGTGGTACGGTATATAGCCTACACTTATGGCTCTCAGCCCCGCAAATGACACTCGCCCAAGGCCCCGCATACTCCTAAGGCCGCCTCTGATAGTAGATGCTTAGTTTATTCAATTTGTTTTGACTATTTTTTTAGACTGTCCTTCGTGATCCGTTTTGAAGCTAGATGAAGGAGGTGGGAGAGTTTTTATTATTCTGTTTTGGTCCTTTATTCACTTTTGGTTTGGAAACCACTGTAAATTTTATAACACCTGCACTCATTTTTTCTTTTTGGAAATGTCTTTCCATTGGACTTGGTTATTTTTTTTTTAACAAGACATTTTCTTTGTAAAATAGTACGGACTCTGCAACAGATTCCTGGTTTTGAATAGTTTTTTTTAGTCTGAGTCTCTCTTACTCCATCCCTTGGTTGCTCAGTCTTATCTATTGACACCCCAAGTCAAAATTGTACAACAGTGACCTTACCCAGGGTGTCATGCGTTGGTGGCAGCAGTAGGATAGAGAGAGAGAGAGAGAGAGAGGCTTTGAGCTCAGACAAAGATTTTTGTTTTGTACATTATGGCTCCAGAAAGGAAGCCTGTAGCTGGTATTCCGGATCATTCCCAAGGACTAGACGCAGGTACAGTTCCAGTCCGCGAGTACATGATCAGTACAGGGGATGTATGTGCCTTAGAAGTGTTTCTGAAACAATTTATTTTCTACTGTGTGATTTATTATTTTAGAACAACTTTTGTAGGTTTTTGACAGTTGGCTCAGAATCTGGGTAGAAGAACTTTTGGCCCAAGACAGCAACCGAGGCTGCAGAGCTGGCGGAGGTTTTCATGGCCGCACATCACCATAGGCATCTACAAAATAAAGAACGAGTCAATGTGAAACCCAGGCCAACAGGTATACCCAGAGGTATGTCTAGGGTCGATGTGGGTCATAGTTCCAGCTGCGTAGACAGTTTCCCTGAGCAAGGTAAAAGTAGGGAAGCTGTTATTTACAAGTGTAATCAAAGAGGACATAGCTAGATATTGTTCCACCAAGTCTAAAGGGGCCCAGCTTTGTTTTGTCACTTACCTGAGAAGACTGTCACAGGGAGAAGGTGATTAGGGTGACAATTGCAGGGAAGCAGTACAAGGCCCTTATTGACACAGGAACCACTGAATCCTTGGTACACAGATATTGTCTGAATACTCAGGCTGCTGAATCAGGGCAGGACATAGTACGGAGATGTGTATACGGTGATAAGGTCACCTATCCCATTGTCAAGGGTAAACCTGGAGATTAAAGGCCAAGGGTTTGAATTGCTGATGGGTATTTTAGAAAGTATGCCTTACCCAGTACTCTTGGGGCTAAGACGTGCCAGGCATAGAAGACCTGTTACAGGATGCTCTGGAGGAAAGAGGTTCTGGCAATTACAAGAGCACAGAGCAAAGCAGTCCCCAAGTGCCCAAGCTGGTTAGGACTCCTTGCCATTTCCTGTTGCTGAGAGCCTAAACACGAACCGTAAGTCCCACAGGCTGAAAAGGCAGGAGAAGCTATGGGGCGCTCCGTAGAAAGACAATGTGCCCTTACCAGAGTTGGAAATCTCAGGTGATACCTTTGACTGTCCGAGTGACGTGGCTGCAGCTCAACATGGAGATTCCATTCTGCATACCTGTTTTGACAAGGCAGAAAGGGGCTTTCAGGCAAGGACAGGTGAAAAGTTTGTTATCCTCAACAATATGTTGTACCACAAGGATGAATATGGGGAGAGATTAGTGCTGCATACATGTTTGATTAGTCTTGCAATTAAGCCATAGTATACCCTGGTCAGGTCATTTTGGCCAGGCAAAGACATCAGACAGGCTGGCTAAGCACTTCTTTTGGCCAGGATGGACTAAAGATGAGGGTAGCTATACTGAAAGGTTGTTTACAATGTCAGAAAGTAGGACCTATTAAACAAGGAGACAGGGTACCACTAATGACTTTGCCCACAGAGGAACCATTTTCACGCATTGCTATGGACATTGTGGGGCCCCTTGAAAGAAGCAGGAATGGGTATAGGTACATTCTAGTCCTGTGTGATTATGCAACTAGATTCCCAAAAGCCTTTCCCCTAAAGACAACAAATGCAACTCGCATAGCAAGAGCTTTAATACAGTTGTTCTCAAGGGTAGGAATCCCTAAGCAAATCCTAACAGATCAGGGTTCCAACCTTGCATTCAATTTATTAAAGCAAGTGTATGGCTTGCTAGGCATTCAGGGGCCGAGGACCACACCTTATCACCCAGAGACTGATGGAGAGATTCAATTCCACACTTAAACAGATTCTCTGCAAGTTGGTGTCAGAAACTGGGAGTGATTGGGATCAATGGTTACCTTACTTGTTTGCATACAGAGAAGTGCCACAGTCGACAGGGTTTTCCCCATTCGAACTGTTGTATGGTTGCCATGTGAGGGCCCCTTGTCGGTCCTAAGAGGCATTTAAAAGTAGGCAACAATAGAAGAGAGGCAAATAATGTGCCGACATGTTTTAAAGATACAGGAAAAGTTGTAGCACCTTGCACAAATGGTTCAGGAGAACATGCAGAAATCGGAAGCCAAGCAGAAGACCTGGGGCCTCATGTATAAACGGTGCAGACGCACAAAAATATTGTGTAAGAACATTTCCACGTTCAAATCGCGATGTATAAAACCTAAACTTGGCGTAAATCCACGCACATTATTTCCACAGTAGCTCATACCCTGTTGTACGTAAGTTCTGCACTCTGTTTTGCAGACTGGTGCTACTGTTCCTGTGTGGTTACCCTTTCTTTTTTAGATCCACATGCCTGACGCAGCTTTATAAAAAAACACTGAAATAAACTGCATATTGTTTATTAGTTGAATGCATCTGATTGTAATTAATCTGTAACAATATAATGGTCCACAGAATGTGGAAACTACTCCAAATACCATAACTGCTTCAGCGTTGTTACTCTCACTGCATCTTCTTCCAGCTGCTCCTGTTAGGGGTTGCCACATCGGTTCATCTTTTTCCATATTACTCTCACTGCATCACTCCGAGTATATAAATCACTGTATCTGAGTGTGAATCACAGCTGTACAGCAGCTGATCAGAAAGAGAATTCTCGGTATACAGCATCAAGCACACGCTGCCTCGGCAATGCTGCCGATTATACTGCTCTCATAAGGCAAATGCTTCAGAGCATTTCCTCACGGTTCAGAAACAGTTGCATCCCAAGAACTATAAATGCACTCAATCAGTCCATCAAGTGCTCCTTGTAGAACTGTTTGAACTTGAGGTACAGTTGTAATATTGCACAACCTTAGCCACTTTATAAAGCACGTATTTACATATGATGATAACATTTTTAAGATGAAATGCAGCAAAATATATTTATTATACAGATAAAACTTTAACTTCATTTAAATAATCTATATTGTTAATAATTAAACATGCAAGGACACTGTGCCGTAGCCCTCCATACACGGATTGTTCCTGCCTCACACTGTATTCTTGCTGGTGCCGAAGAAGGATAGATGGATAGAATATTCAAAACACGTACTACGAAGATATTTTAATGTTCCTTAAAAATTTTGAAGAATCAGCGTTCTAAGCTTACAGATGGCTTAACGTCTATTACAAAGCTGATTGTATGGCGATTGGGTATTTGGAGAAAGAAAAGTAAGGACAGGAATTGGAGGTTAGTACATTTGAAAGAGGCAGTACTCCTACAATAAAGTATTTCATCATAGGTCGCCCATGGCGCAGCAAGCACCTTGCATGAGACATGAACAATCACTGCACCACCGTGTTGTTGAAAATGATATCACGTATACATCTCAGTATTTTAATGGATTCTGTGTCCTGTATGTGGAAATGAAAGCCCGGAAGCACATAGTGATTCACACACAGAGCACATAGAAGTTCACATACAAAACAAAGCTTTTAATGTGCTACTTTAGTTACGAAGGGATTTGAGAAACTAGTAAATTAGGCAATTTTAAGGTGAACTTTATGATGTTCTACTTTTAATGACAAAAACTACGTGATTAAAGTGGAAATTGAGATTAAAGTTGACATTTCATGCTTTCCCCCCCACTGTGTGCCTTTTTTTTTTCTCTGTACCCTAATAAGCTTTCATATGACACTCAGAAGGTGGGCTACGACTCGCCTTTTCACAGCGACTTTGATATCTGACAACTTTTTTATTTTGGCACTGTGCGACTTTGTGAACTTGAGCTTTCGAGTTTCTCCGACATGCTATGTCACTCGATCAACTTCCTTTTGTTGTTTATACCACTGTTTAAACCAACAAATAGTATGTTTTTCCTTGCCTCCACTTGGTATTCGCTGAAATTCTATTTTCCCCTCATGCTTTTGTCATTGCCTTTTCACAGAACACTGAGCTTAAAGGCTATTTATATTGATTTGCATATTCAAATAGGCATAATTCTGGGAGGAGTTGGGGTGGGGCAACAGGTGCATAATTGCTTTAATTTTCACGCTGACCGGGATTTATGTAGCAGCTGGTGTTCTCACAGATTTATGCATCTGGATTTTTTAGTGCGTAAGCACATTTCCGCTTTTGTGCTTACGTTATGTTATAGTGCGAATTCTACACATGGTGTTATGCATGAGGCCCCTGGTGTGATAAGACAGCTACACAATGCACTTTGAATGTAGGACAGAAGGTACTGTTATTACCTACCTCAGAAAGTAGCCTATTGGCCAAGTGGCAAGGTCCATATGCTGTGACTGCACAGAAGAGTCCCCTCACTTATAAGATCCATATGCCCGATCACCCTAGGAAACCTAAACAGACTTTCCATGTTAATATGTTAAAGGAATGCCATGAACAAACCAACCCTGCTCTGCAGTTTTTTGTCCGCAGTGTCTTAGAGGAGGAAGAGAGAGGAGCAGTACTTGCCAACAGGAGGTAGAACTGACATTATGCCTTTTCTAGAGCACCTAACAGAGAAGCAAAAGACAAATATTCAAAACTTGATCTCCAAATGACTATTTGGATCAATCCCAGGCAAGACAAGTATTGTTCACCATGACATTAGACTTACCAGGTCCCATGAGGTTGGCGTGCTACAGAATCCCAGTGCATCTCAAGGAAACATTCAAGGAGGAGCTGCACCAGATGCTACAGTTAGGTATTGCAGAACTGTCCATTAGTAAACAGTGTAGACCATCACTCCTTGCCCCAAAGTTTTTACATTGCTCCAATTTTACAATTCCATTTATTTTACAGGTGGATGCATCTGGACAAGGTTTCATACTGGGTGAAGCTGAGCACAGGAGGCCTATTCAGTTTATTAGCAGGAAATTGATAGGAAAAAAGTATTCAACCATAGAAAAAGAGGGCTTAGCAATTAAGTGGGCTGTTGATAGTCTAAAATACAATCTGTTAGGGAACACTTTCTTTTGTAGACAGCGACCCCAGAACTCTTCCATGGATGCAAAAAATGTAGTATTGCAAGGTGGTATTTGGTGCCCCAGCCCTACAAATTTCAGGTATGCTACATTGCTGGAAAAAAATTTGGTAGTGGATTATTTGTCCTGCTTGCATGGTCAATAGCTTTGTGGGGTGGGGAGTGTGATAAGCCAAGTTCAGAGGCCATAAATAGTGCAAATAAAGAGGCAGCCGATCGGTTTATTATGGAGATTTTGAAAAAAAAAAAGTAAAAGAAATATTGTTTTAATTTACCTGTTTTAGTGCCCCTACGATGATTAACAGCAGTACAAAGTTTTGACAGCAGTCTGAGCACTGGATGTTCAAAGTGCTGTCTGGAGGCCTACAGGTGCTCCAAGACCAGGCCTTGAGGCTCAAACCTGCCGACGCCGAGGCACGTGTCTGAGGCCGTTTTTTGAGTGCGATCACGGTTTCTGACGGCCAAGTGCGGAGGCGCTCATCAGTAATCGCTGGAGGAAAAAGGGAGAAAGTGGTATATTTAACATCAGAGGAACAGGTCTGAAGGATAGAAAGCTCAGTTTTAAAGTTGCAAAAAAGGGAAGTCACACATCTGGCAACGTATATAAGTGAAAGTGGAAGAAAGTAAAATAGTACTTACCTAACAGCGGCCACCAAGACAGTCGGGTACACACACGCGCGAGTGAGAGAGCAAGAACATTTAAATAGTGTGGACTGTACCTGAGCAGGTGTTGTGGAATGGTTAAAGTCCCAATGTTTCTGATTATTGGAAGTCTGAGGGAAATGTAAAGGCGGATTGGATGGTCAAAAGGGCTTGCAATATAAAACCAGGGTCCGAACGCCAGAGGTCATCTTTTGACCAAGTCTTCAGGCTTTAATGCAGATCAGTGCTACAGTTTTATTTAACTGAGTAATTCTTTGTGTATAAGTGCTTATTTTATTAATTTTGTTTTGATTATTTATTTTTTTAGCCTGTACTTTGTGATCCGTTTTGTAGCAGGATGGGAGAGTTTTTATCTGTTTTGGTCTTTTCTTCTCTTGATTTGGAAACCACTGTAAATATTGAGACACCTACACTGATTTTTTTCTTTTTGGAAATGCCTTTGCATTGGACTTTGTAAATGTTTCTTTTTTTAAGACATTTCTTTGTAAAAGAATATGGACATTGCTGGAAATAAATCTCCTGTTTTTTAATAGTTTCTTTTAACTCTGAGTCTCTCTTACTCCATTCCTTGGTTGCTCGGTCTTGTCTAGTGACACCCCAAGATGGGAATTGTACAACTGGGTCATTACCCGGTTTGTCACAAGAATAAACTGGTACCTGACAATGTCATATCTTATCTTGTCTTATACTACTCCCTTCTTTCTGGACGCATACAACCTAGTAGCCCAATTAATTTTATGACATTCACTTGTGTTCTCAGTGTATAACACTTTTGACCTCCATCCACCGATTGTAAATGAAGTCCTATATTTGATTCAAACCATGATTCTTGGCATACTGGGCAGCCAAGAATTCTGTCCCTAAGTACTACCACATTTTTGCTACAAAATTTTTTAACAGCCGGAACACCATTCTGGGCCTCTAAGGGGCAGCAAATCTGTGACTAGGAGCTAGCCAACAGTGCTGGAAGAGAACTCCCATTGCAATTAGAACTTCAAAATCCAACTTTAGTTTTCATAAAAGAATGCAAACCCACTTCTGAATTTAACCTATACATCCTGATACCAACAGCATGGACTTGTGTTATTATCTTTGTTTTGCATAAGTTTCTAACACTGGTAGGCATAATGATATACAGTACATGGTTTACTAGTAGTTATGAAATTGTTTAAATACTGTTCCTATGAATTAGTGCATTTATTATGCTATGGTATCAGCTATTTGTCTTTACACATGTATCATATTAAGTCATCAGGCATATAAATGTAAAATGAATCTTTAGAAATTAGAAACAAACTCTAGTCACAATTATAACAAACCAGTGATACAACAAGTGATATGCATACACCTGCAAATAAAGTTTAGCTTTGAAATGGATGTAGTGCCATCTATTGGCAATCTTACTTATTTTATTAAAAATCTGTGTACAATATTTTAATTTTAACAGAATTTGACAAACCATTATACTGAGTGATGAAGTGATAAACATTTTTTTCAAAAGTCACTTTTTTATCAATGCAAAAATCATTTTAGCACATAATTGCTGATTGTCATGTCCATTTTTCTTTTGGTCCTGAAGAGCCATCTCTAAGCGACATATGCAGAGTTTCATTTAATTTTGAGCTTTAATTTTGCAGAGCCTTTTCTTAAACTTTTGGGGAAAAGTACACAAAATGAGTGACTATAGTGTTTGACATCAAGCAATATTGAAGCTGTATTCCAGATCTACTCTGAATCATGTTGTCAAGTTACATTGTCAAGTCCAACTATGTTTTTAGCATTTTTTCCATGGAACAAACCATGTATTGTATGTCAGGAAAACTTAATCTTATTTAATCATAGTTACCAAGAATCTGTCACTGAAACATTGACATTACTGAAAATGGGCTGATTTAGCAAACAAACTATAAGTTCATTTAAAAATATCAGTTGTCATCATAAGAGTCATATGATAAATAGCCAATTTGTACATTTATGACATCAAGACTAAGCTACCACAATTGCATAATCAAGAAGTCAATCACTTATGCTTTGCTATTGAAAATCTTCCTAGGGTAATGGAGGAATGTACACAGCCTCTGACGAAAAAATTAACACATATTTCTGTTCTTTCTGTATTTCTCTCTGTAGAGAACAAGAAACCACATTACATAAGGACCAGTCTCTGTCTCCTTTCAGGCCAGTTTTTCATACACAAAAAGCCTCCCCAGACATCACCAAATAGTCTCACGACCCTAGAGGCAGACAGGCAGAATCCTGCAGATGAGAGACAATAGAAATTGATGGAAGGAAGCTCATGTATATGTCCAGAGAATATGAAAACCCCATGGGTCCAAGAGGAAGAGTTTATTTTAAATTAACAATTGACAATATGCTTAATTATCCCAGATCATACTCAAAGCCACATAACCCAGTTCACAGTCACAAGGGGCTGCAGCTCATGGCCAAATACAGTTGCATATTAAACTAATGAGCTTATCTTTGAGAATGTGAGAGGAAGCCAGAGTATCCTGTGGAAACCACACACTGATACTGTGAAATCTGCAAACTCCACACAGACAGAGGGGACAAGGGACAAATGTAAAAAACTGCATCTATGAGGTACCAGCACTGTTCAGTGTGTCATTACCACTTATTTAGTACCTACATTTCTGTTTTATGTTGTCATTTCTTTATCAATATTTGTGACTCGGCTTTGTCAAGCTTTAATAGCATTCTCATTGTACACATGCAACAAAGTCATTAGACTTTTTTGCCCTTTTCTTGGTTTGTAATTATTTTCCTAAAATTATCCTTTTGCTTCTTTGTGGTTAAAGAAGTGGTTAAAAGATCTTGCAAATTCTGAAAAATGTCCAATGTGATTTATTATTTTAGTCTTTAAATTTTTGATATACCCTCTTTATAATAATTTATCTATTCCTTTACATGAGAGTTTTACCTGGTTGCTAAATATGTATGTTGGTGCCTCCACATCAATCAGGTCCTACGTGCTTTCTACATGCTAACATATTACTATTGGGTGTGCATTAATCACACCAAGCAGTATCACGCATCATACTTTGTTAAATGTATTCATGTAGAGTGAGCTCTGTGCGAGAAGATGCATTATGTATGTTTGTGCATTGAAGGATGAGGCAATGCGGAAAAATGAATTTGCAATAGGTCAACTTGACTACTTCTAGCAATTATCAGAGTTCACAACAATCACTCAGTAGTTGGTAGTAATCACATCAAAAAAACAATTCTGGAAGAAATCAAAGTTTTTTCAAAATAACACCTCCACTTCTTCCGGTCCACGTGGCTTGCCCTGGGTAATTCTTTGTAATTAGTGGCAATATATGATTCTAGAATCAGTATGCTTTATGCTTTCTTTGGACATGGATACTTACACAGCTGTTGCCTGTTCAGTCACAGAAAAGTGTTTTCTGATTCTGTTTTGGTTTTGGTAATAATAATTCAATTGCCAGACCTCCTCATGTCAGGGTTATCCACAGTTTCCAAGTTCCATTTGGTGGTGCAGGAACTATACTCAATGACACTTTGACATTCTTTTCTTTCTCCAAAGGAAATACCTACACTTTTAAGGATGATAGTAGTCTGTCTGTCTTCCTTTGTTAATTACCTTTTTCTCACTATTATGATAGCAGTATAAAATGCAATATTTTATAAATGATGCTTGAGATGTGAAGCAAATTAGTTTATTTTAATGCTGCCCTTATACAGACAGACAATTTGTAAGCAGAGCTTGAAGTGAGATGGTACTCATTGGTACAGAATTCCATTTTTTGCCTCAGCATACCAATAGTAAATGGTGTGTACCAGCAGTAAATGGTTGCATACTGGCACCTCCCATTCTGACCTTATCCAATGTAATGTTTAGAAATCATCATGATTGAAACACTAAGGAGAGCAATCTCTGCCCCCAACACAATGATTTAATATATGTATCTTAGCACTATCAAAACTTTAATGGTGAGGAAAACCAAGAAGCCGATAAAAGCAGAAAGTACCAGCACTTATTTGTTTCCATTTCATGCACTGTTTGTAAGTAAATATAAGCTGGGGCACCTGTTGAAATTGTTTGCATCAACTTTCAAAGCTTAATTAAATTTCAGGACTGCAGAAAAGCTGTTATCTGTTAAAAGACTTTTTAAAAGAATTTTATTGAATTTATTAAACACAAGTAACATTCCATACAAGCAAGTCAGATTTTACAAAACTAAGTTCACGTCAAATCAACCCCCATCCGTGAGAAAGACAGCCAGGCCAACAGAGTAAAACTTTAATAGTAGGAAAAATAAGTAAATAAATACATAAATAAATAAAAAAAATAATTAAAATAAATAATGGAAGAGAATTCACTTCCTCAATTTAAATGCTTATTCTAAAATATTATAGATTAAATCCTGCCATGTTTAAAAAAAGTTTTGCACATATCCTCTGAGCGAGAATTAGATTTTTTCCAATTTCAAATAATATATAACATCAGTTACTCATTGACTTAAAAGAGGTAGGTTAGGATTCTTCCAGTTGAGCAAGAGAAGTCTACGTGCCAATAGCGAAGTAAAGGTAATTACAGTTTGTTTGTCCTTCTCCACCTTAAGCCCATCTGGAAGTACACCAAACACAGTTGTTAGTGAATTAGGAGAGATTGGCTCCAAGGCTGTCTAAAAGGCATTTATAGATTTTGGTCCAAAATGATGTTAATTTGGTGCATGCCTAAAACATATGGCCCAATGAGGCTGGAACTTGATTGCAACCTTCGCAGGTTGGATCTTGCCCAGGATCCCACTGTATTATCTGGGATCTTTGAAAGAGAGGGACTTTAAAATGTTTTATATACAGGGGTTCCTCAGGTTACGACGTCTTGACATGCAACATTTCGAGTTTACAATGCTCACTCCCATAAAAACTTAAAAAAATTGAGACGTGAGTGTTTCAGCTTACTCCATTATGTGGGTGAACTAGTTTGTTTGCGCACAGCGGAAGAATACGCAGTAATGCGGCACATGAGTGAGGGAGTTGGCGAATTAGTTTGGTTGCATGCATAGGAAGTGTTCCGTTTGTGTTGCTTTGTTTGGCGACTTTCTAGTAATAAAACTGAAGGTTAGGCAGAGCAATGCCACCTTCTGCCTTTGGTCTTTGTAGGGTCCCCCATTTGGATACATGGATGTTCTGAATTCCAATTAAATGAGGTTATGATTGAATCTAACTTCTTAAAAATGATTTATTTATGTATATTGGAATACTCTGAAATAGAAAAAGAAACTTAGGAAGGATATTCATCTTGACAGTGTTAATTCTTCTGGCTAAAGTGAGATGAAAGGTAGGCCATCTATACAAGTCTTGCTTAGGTTTTTCAATGCAGACAGCAAAATTTTGTTGATAAAGAGCTTTATGTTTATTTCTGATGTTATGGGATCTGAAAGGGAAGGTGTTCAATATGGAAAGATATTATGTGACCAGAATGCTGCTGCTGAGAGTTCACTGGGAAAGATCTATCTATCTATCTTTTATTCAAATTAATTCTGAGACCAGAATGCTGCTGCTGGAGTATGTGAATTTCACCTTGGGATTAATAAAGTATCTATCTATCTATCTATCTATCTATCTATCTATCTATCTATCTATCTATCTATCTATCTATCTATCTATCTATCTATCTATCTATCTATCTATCTATCTATCTATCTATCTATCTATCTATCTAGTGCTATTAGGACTGCAGGTACAGTATTTTGTGGATCACATATATAAAGTACCATACCATATGTATACTGTATAGTGAAATTTTCTGTTCAAGTCCTTCTCTGATAATCCCCTTTATTTCATAAGCATTTCAAAAGTGAACTGCCAGTGGCTCAATGATGATTGTAAAAAGCAGTGGTGGCAAGGGGCACCCTTGTTTAGTACCACATTCTAGTTTGAAGTAGTCTGTATTAATGTTGTTAATACAAACTGAAGTTTCTGGACTGGTATACAATAGTCTGATCCATGCACATATGCTCGGGCCAAACTCAAATTTCCCCAATGTAGTAAAGAGGTAGCTCCATTCAACCATATCACATTCTTTTTCTGCATCCGACAATAATAATATCTCCAGGGTATTAAGTCTTTGTTGGTGAATATACTGCATTACATTAAGCAGGCGTCGAAGATTGGAAGCTAAGTGTCTGCCTTTAATAAATCCAGTTTGGTCTTGTGATATTATCGAAGGAAGCACTTTCTCAATCCTTCTAGCTAGTAATTTGGAAATTATCTTTATATCATTATTCAAAAGTGCGATTGGTCTGTATGATGCACATTGTAATAAGTCCTTATTTGGTTAGGAAAGATGGTAATTAATATTTGGTGAAAAGTTTGAGGTAGAATTTTATTGTGGTGACATGGTGGCGCAGTGGTAGCACTGCTGCCTCGCAGTAAGTAGACCTGGGTTTGCTTCCCAGGTGTTCCCTGTGTGGAGTTTGCATGTTCTCCCCCATGTCTGCATGGGTTTCCTTTGGGTGCTCCGGTTTCCTCCCAAAGACATGCAGGTTAGGTGCATTGGCGATCCTAAATTGTCCCTAGTGTGTGTGTGCCCTGCCTTTGATTTGTTCCTGCCTTGTGCCCTTTGTTGATTGGAATTGGCTCCAGCAGACCCCCGTGACCCTGTGTTAGGATATCGTGGGTTGGATAATGGATGGATGGATTTTATTGACTTCAGCTTCTGTAAATGTTGCTAATAAAAGAGGATCTAATTTAATTGAGTATTTTTTAATAAAATTCGTAGCGATCAGGACCTGCTGCTTTGCCTCTCTGAAGTGAATTTATAGCATCTAGTAATCCTGATAATGCCAGAGGTTTATCCAATTCCTCTGCATTGAGGGTATCTAGTTGTGGTATCTGTAATGCTTCCAGAAACACATTAGGTTGTGTCTTGTTTTCTTTAAACTGAGTAGAATATAAGGATTTATAGTAGTCTCTAAATATGTGTATTATATTTTTATGGTCAATGATTTTGTCTCCGTCTGTGTTGGTAATTGTTGGAATTGCATTGCAAATTTCCTGCTTGTGGATTTGTTGAGCTAAGATCTTATTAGCCTTCTTTCCATGTTCATAGTATTGATGTCTTGATTTAAAAATGAGTTGTTCTGTTTCTTTAGTTGCCAAGAGGTTGAGCTCTGCATGCAGAGCTTGTCTTTTTCTATAAAGTGCCTCATTTTTAACACTTTTGTACCACGGTTATTCACTGAACTGTAACTGCTTAAAATTCAATAAAAAGTATAAAAAGTGAAGTGTTCTAAAACTTTTGACTGGTAGTGTAAACATAAAAAATAGATTATCTGAGTGAATGTGTCTATTTGTTATTCATTTGCAGATAACCCATAACTTTTACTTTAAGCCTTTTCAATAAGAAACTCTAAAAGTAATTGTTAAATGAAACTAAGATACACATCTGCAAAAAAACCAATATATATTTCAATCCCTAACACTTAAAGTTCTTGAAATTGCCATGAATGAGGAGTCCAAATGTGTATTAGAAAGCTTATGAGAAAGCATTTTCTAGGTAGTGTGGTGTAGTGGTTAAGGCTTTGGACTTCAAAGCCAGAAACTGTGGGTTCAAATCTTGCTACTGACACTGTGTGACCATGAGCAAGTCGCTTGGTCTGTCTGCTTGAGAAACAAAATGAAATGTAAGCATTTTTATCATAAATGTTGTAAGTTGCCTTAGATAAAAAAGTCAGCTATCTATGTAAATATTATTTAATGAGATTTAATGTGAACCTTAATCCTTTTTCTTGGACAAATGCTACAAAATGAAAGCACTAAATAAACGTTATCCTTAGGTTTTTCATTTTTTTCATGTTGTCACAGTTGAAAACAACCTGGTAAGTTGTGTATGCTACTACTACTAATTTCTACTATTATTCTATGAATATATTGTTTTTGTTATATTGCTTGTAGGACTTGTAAGAATATAAGCTGTGGAAAATGGAATTAAAGCCAAAATATCTGGACCGGGTATATTTATGAAATAAATAAGCACACAGGGAGGGATAAACAGTGGGAGCAAAAATTCCAAAATAATTTGGGAAAATAATAAACCTGCTTCCCTTTGGGCTTACCAACACAGGCTTTAATTTCTATTTACTATGTGGTTTGGCTAATACAATTGCCCATGTCCCTAAGCTTACACACTGTTCACCTTGAACAGCTCTCATACGTTCTCTGGTTTCCATTCCTTCTGTGTGCCAAGTACTTGTCTCCAGTAATCATTGAAAATTCAGATTCAGAATGGACAATGGCATGGCAACAGCTTTAAACTACATATTAGAATCTCGGCTACATATACTGGGCAGCCTCCCTTTTGCTCCAGGGATCCCAGGTTAGACCACCTTCTAGTGGCTCTGGGTGTCCCTACACCCTTGAGGTACCAAAGCCTTTAAATTATTAACTCTTCAAGGCTTAACTGAGGGACAGCACATTATCAGGCAGTGTGGCACAGCTGTTAAGGCTTTGGACTTCTAACCATGAGGTTGTGGGTTCAAATTCCACCACTGACTGTATGACCCTTAGCTAGTCATTTCACCTCCAATTGGAAAAACAAATTAAATGTAACCCAATGTAGTAAGTTGCTTTGGATAAAGGCATCGTTCAAATAAATAAATGTATCACTAGTGGCCTGGAGATGGCATTTCCAACTTTGACCTGTTCTCCTTGGTGTAGGTGCTTCTCTCCAGCACAGTTTGTACAAGGCAGGAGATAACCCTCACACTTATCCTATATACTCATGGACACTTTGATACAAAACACATAACTGAGGCAATGTACATTCCAAACAGCTTAAAAAAACACTATGCCATTGGACCAGAGGCTTGTCATATTTCAACATTCTCCAAACATTTGAAAATATGTCCATGAGATAAAGAAAAAAAAACAACAACCCAGGCAAGGAGTGCTATTATTTAATGTTGGAGAAAAAAATCATCATTGTACATTTCAACAAAATGAAGTTTCTCCGCAAAATTAATTGCAAAATATTAAAGGCTGGAAATTTGTCAATACAAAATGATTACAACAAACAGGAGAAAATATATGAGAGGTAAAGTTCAATGTAAACAGAACAAAACCAGATGGTAGAAATTCATTTGGGCATGTACATTTCATTCATCCATTTTGATCTATTTAATCAATTTCCACACTTGCCTATATTGTTCATTATGATTACACAGCCTAACTAAAAAAGTCACATTGTTTTAATTCTGATTTGCAAGATCCATACATTTTTAGCCCGCTAATGCTGATTTGTGAAATCATCTGCAATGAATACTCAAATATGTTTTCTTGATTTGAAAATGTCTTAAAAAATGTCATGATCATGTCTAAACAAAAAGTAGAGATATTTGCTTATATTTTAAAACTTAAAAAATCTCTTTCACCAGAATCAGTTTAAAGTTGGCTTCATTAATAATCTTTCAAATAGTCTGAAAAATACTCTGAACCAATATGAAAGATACCAGTAGCAAAATGTGAAACTGAGCAAAGAAAAGCTTCTGGACAATTTAGAATATTTTACAGTATGAATGTTTTATGTCATATGGTGTTTCACTACATTCAGGTCCTTAAAATATACCTAGAGATATTCAAGGATGCATGGCAGGTAGATAATAATTATATAATTGCAGTTCCTTCACATGGGCAGCACAGGATTTGCCCTAAGGGGAGTTAATTATTTGAATTTTCCTCTTGGTCTATGTCAAAAAAGGAGCTTTGTACATCCTTAAATCATGTATTTCTTACTACTACCCCTTTTATACACGAAGACAAAGAATGTAGAAGATGTGCATCCTACATTACCATGTGCTCTTCACCAAAAATATAACACTGATGCTTTTTATGGATGTTTTTCATGCAGGAAACCATTTATTTTGCTGCTTCTCTGGTATATTGATTTGTGGCTCTCAATTTGCACTCCTGTCAGGGTAATTTATTAATCCTTTAAAGTGTTTTTTAAAAACAAGTGCTGTACAATTTCAAATTTTGTTAATTTAGCTTTGTTTCATGATTTCTCACTTTTTCTTTCTGTGAGTCTCTTGTGTTTAACACTAAGTTTGTCATAGTTCTTCTGATTTGCTGCTTGCTTGTGTATTAACTAATGTCTGACATTATTTATGTGTAAATAAATACATTCTTGGATGTCCATTTTATTTGTCTATCTCCTAGCAAGTCCTATGCTCCAATAAAACAAACATACACTCAACCAAAGGATGTGTTCATGAAGGAAAGAACAAAGTGTTGAGGAGAGGTTTAAGCTCTGGTTATGCTAGACTAAAAGTAACAGGGTTTTCAGCCTAGATTTAAATGCTGATGTTGATTGTTCATCATTAACATGGACAGAAAGATGATTCCACTCCTCTGAGTCCTTTCTTTGTTAATCCTGGCAATTTTTAGTATTCTGGCATCTTCAGAAGTGCTTCAGCACATATAAATTGATTATTTCAGGTATAATAAAAGGCCCTAGACCATTTAAAGTTTATATATAAAAAGAGGGAGCTTGAAATCAACCTTAAATTTTAACTCAAATCCAATTATATTGTGGTACTATCTTGTTATAGCATTTTGAATTAAGTTACAAAGAAGAGAATTTGAACTGTCGGTGAATTAATGCACTGGAGTTGACAGTTCTAGTAGAAACAAATGTATGAAATATATCTTCTCTCTCCTCCATAATTAGAAAATATCTTACTTTTACATTTTTAAGATGTGAAAAACAGATGTTATATAATGTAATGTGTTTGGTAAAAGACTGGGTCAACGGTAATGCCCAAATTTCATTGTGATTTCAGAAATGTAATGTTTACCACTGAGTTAAAAAAAGTGATAGGACCATTTTGCTGTCTATATCATTTCAATCAATTACAGTAAATACATTTTTGTCACTCATCTGATCTTTATCTTGCAGACACAATTAGGTAAGGACACTATAAGAGAAATATCACTTGTTCTGAAAGAAAGATATTGTTGTGCATCATCTGAAGAGCTAGGTTGACATCACTCCACTTGCAGTGTTCAGAAGCAGTATCTGCTCAATCAAGGCCAGGCGTCTTCTATTAGCTCAAGTTGATTAGAGACTGCTTCTAAAGGCCATTAAAATCCAAGTATTGCATGGTTGCATCTGGCCACCGAACTGAGATGTGAGATCAGCGGTATGATTGAAAACAGATGTTTTATGTCCTAAGTGTATGTCACATATAAAATGGAAAAAATAATCCGAGCAATGAGCTCTAAGGGACAACGTGTAACTTTAGAACATAAATTAGAAAGTACTATCATCATATTTCATTACTAATGAAAACTGTCTGATAAGTATCAACAAAACAATACAAGGACAGTGTCTGAGAACCTAGTATAATATTCAAACCTGTGTAGGAGAATGCAGTGGTCAGTGGAGTAAATGGCTGCATTTAAGTCTACATTAACATAACAACTGCTTCTTTCCTCAGAAGACATTAGATGTCATTGGTAACATAAATAACATAAATGTCATTGAAAACAAAGACAACAAGTTAATGCTATTTATGTACTGTAAACGGTGTGAAAGCCAGACTGAAGTAGTCATGTAAATTTTAATGAGTAAGGTGAGACTGAAGATGTCCAGTAATTACTTTTTCATTAACCTTAGAAATTGAATATGAATTTTACATAGGTCTATAATCCTCTTTAATAAAACCCCAGTGTGCGTCCAGGTGTCCGTGTGTGTGTGTCTTCTGGTGAAGTGCGCATGCACGGGCCGCGCCGTGCATCGCACCGTGCCCTGCCCATGCGCACGGCACCATGGACACACACACACTGGAAGCTGGGCAAACAGTGAATGGCCTAGCCGCTGCCGCGCATGATAAGTAAATAAAGCACACACATTGGAAGCTGGGCAAACAGTAAATGGCCTTGCCACGGCTGTGCATGATAAGAAATAAAGGCCAACATTGCTGGGGAGAGTGCTGATTGGATAGTCGCGGCCATGCACATAAAATCCGTTGCTGGGGAGACGCCACACATACAATAATCAGCTGCACGCCAGCACAGATTAAAATACTTGCTGGGGAACTAAACAGTACTTGCTGGGGAGACGCCACAGGCACGATTATCACCTACACGCCACACATTAAATCAGTTGCTGGGGACACTCTACTGATTGCCCAATGTTGTAACAGAAAATTAAAGTCATATTACGGACAACAAAGCCAGTATTACTGTCAAAGAAAATTACAGGCATTTTACGGAAATACAAACCAGCATTACTGCAAAAGAAAATTAAAGACACACAATACAGTGACGCATATTACAGCCACATACAAGCCAGTATTACTGCAAGAGAAAATATTATGGACGTATCTACTAACAACATGCCACCCAAGAAAAAGGACACGTCAAGTTGGACAAAAGACACGAACAATCAAATCCTATACAAGCAACATCTCCTGGTAGAACGATCAGTTGAACAAGTAAACATCAACAAAAGAAAGGCTGAAAGACAAAGAAAAATACGAGCAAATAGATCGATTGAAGAAAAAGAAAATGACCGTGAGAAAAATGCTAAAAGAAAAAGACTCAGAAGAGCAAACCTTAGAAAATGTTGGCATTTACAGTACTTGCTAGAACTAGTATTCAGCCATGGTCAGTTATATATTGCATTATCAAGAGTTAGAAGTTTTCCAGATGTTGTTGTCAAGGTTATAGATGGTCCTGATCAAGGCAAACCATTGCCAAACTCAGACAGAATATTTACAAGAAATGTTGTCGGTAATGGAATTTTATAGAAACATTTCATGAGGTAAAAAAATAGAAATTTTTTCCTAAATATCTTCTTCAGATATTGTGTCTTACAGATTGTTACAAAGTTTTACACTAAGACAATATTAAGTATACTTACTGTGTTGTCATATACGTTTCTATTTTATTCTTATTATTATTTTACTATAGGCTTCTTGCAAAAATATTTTTGACAAAAAAAAAATTAAGACAAGAAACAGAATGAGGTCAAGGTCCCTTGCCATTTAATATAGACTGTTCCTACTAATGTTTATGCACTACTGTTCTAGCGCCCGTTATTGTAACGGGCTTTTCTAGTTAAGTATATTTGTGTCTGGCACTAATTTGTTTTTTCAGGAATGATCTGACAATTGGCAATTTCTCTCTATTTGAAACAATGCCAGTCAATAACAATTTATTGATAATATAAAGAATGTGTAGTGTCTGTAGTGAATGTTTCATTTACAAATGTAATAATTTAACAACGAGGCCTAAACCTTCGAAATGGAGCCTCAGACTTTCTTTTCTGCATGCTCTAATGCCAAAATTAGGCCTTGCCATCAACATTTAGCTTTGAGCTTCTCTGATGCCTAGTATCTCAGATGGGCCTTTCCCCAAAACCATGATACAAAAACAAGAAACCCAGAGACTCAAAATAATACTTAATAATTGTCAAAAAGTAAAATTCAAAGAGGAGGAGCGGAAACCATAAACCCTATGGACAAACATAATCAAATCAAGCTCTTTTAAAATATAGAAGATTCTTTATAAAAGAAATACAGAAAATCCTCAACATTTACGCATTTAACTTTTGCATCGTCAAGTATTTCTGCATATTTTCTTTGTAACCTCATTTTTTACTTTTGTGTTGTCATTCCTGCACATTTTATAGCTATGCACAATAGAGAAAAAAAATGACAGATGTGAGTATGGGGAGCAGTAATAACTCTCTTTTTTAAGAGAAAAAAATCTGGACTAATCCTTAGGGAAGTGTTCTAGTATAGATTTCTGTGCAAGTCCTGACTATGAAATGTTACAGATTTCAAGGTTTGATTGACATTTTTTCCAGAGGAGCCAGGAAGGACTAAGTCATTTGCTAATTGAGAAAGTAAAGGTGTAAAAATTAATTTTGTGTTGGCATGTTGGCAGCCACTGTCTGCTACAAGTTTCATGTTAATAAATTGATCATCTGGCTAGGGACACTGAGGCTGGTGATCTGATCATTGTTCACAATCTCACGGTTGTTAAACTTCAACTCACTTCTGATATGCACTCATACACCAACACCTTTTAGGATTTCAAGTGGTGCATGAAGCAGACATTGCTGATGAATCATTTCAAGTCAGTGCGTCCATCACAATTGCCAACACCACCCGTCGGCCGTGAAGGATAGGTTTCAGAGGTAATGTAAAAGCCTCACCAGTCTTAGCATACTCTAACAACAGCAACTAAAGTTTTTTTGTTTATTTTGCACAAAAGAGAGTAAAATTAGAGTACTTGGTGCTCAGCTTGAAGATGTTAAGCAAACGTTTACGACTCATATCGAAATTGCTGAACAATTGACATCCGTCACTATGAAAAAGCAAAAATCAAAAACAGGTGCAAAATCAGAATGCAAAGTGCTCACTGATAAATTGATGTGAAGGAATATAGATATAGAAGGTACAATATTAGAATCAAACATCTCCCTGAAAACATGAAAGTCCAAACCTAGTGAAATTCACAGCTGAACTATTCTCTGACATAACTGGAGAGGACTTCAAATCGGATACCAAGATCTCAGCAGCCTACTGTATACGTGGATGAAAAGCCTCAAAACTGAGAAGCCTGCTTGCTTGTTTCGGAAAACTACAGGCCAAGGTAAAACTTCATGTCCTTTCTCTGAATGAAAGAGGAGATTATATTTGAAAATAACCACATTCATATTTTCCCAGACTTCTCCCTTGCAATAGCTGCTAAATGCACCACATAAACATTGTCTATGCAGAGATGAAATCAGATAAAGCCTCTTGTACCCTGGCAAATTGAAAGTGGATATTGAAGGTGAGTTTTACATTTTTAGCTCTACGAATTAAGCGGAAAAAGAGCTAAGAAGACTGATCCCGACATCCTTTACAATTACGAGTCATACCGTGTTTTTGCAAGGCCAAGAGAATTCTGCTTGCAATTTGCAACTTGGACCATTTGTAATGCAACATTTACCGTAACTATA
This sequence comes from Polypterus senegalus, assembly GCF_016835505.1. Lineage (NCBI taxonomy): Eukaryota > Metazoa > Chordata > Cladistia > Polypteriformes > Polypteridae > Polypterus > Polypterus senegalus. The sequence goes on from NC_053154.1 coordinate 179,520,188, forward strand.
CATTGTATTTCCTGAGTGGTTGGTCCAGGACAAGGGGACGTCCAAGTCCACATAACACTTAGCTATGGCAGATAGATGGTCATTTCCGGAGCATGGGACTGGACCGTGTGTCTTCTGTTTTGTCGTGTGGTGGGTGCAGCAACACACTGTACCAGTGCATGTTCCCCAACCTGACCTGAGCTGATATTGAAATTTCTTCCATTGAATATATGTACTTTTTGGCAACCACAAAGTAACTAGCTATTTTCAGTACATGTGTGTTTTTTCACTTAATATCCTTGATTATTGTATTGGGAATGTACTATTATATGTCATTTTAGTCTCCATGGAAACTGTTTAGCATCATTCCCTAGGTTTATTGTATTGTGACTGTTTATGATCATATCCTGGGTTTATATTATTTTGAATTATACTTTGAAAAGTAATCTCAATTTTACCTTTTATACATGGCTCCTGGGGGTTTGTTTTGTTCTGGACAAGAACCCTAAATACAAACAGGACTGTTTTCATTTATGTTAGGTAGAATGCCCAGAGGGAGCTTGGCGGTCTAATGGTCTTGAACCCCTGCAGATTTTACTTTTTTCTCTCCAGCCGTTTGAAGTTTTTTTTTTGTTTTTTCTGTCCTCCCTGGCCATCGGACCTTAATCTTATTCTATGTTAATTAGTGTTGTCTTATTTTAATTCTTACTTTGTCTTTTTTTTCTCTTTTCTTCATGCCTAGCATGAGCACTTTGAGCTACATTATTTGTATGAAAATGTGCTATATAAATAAATGTTGTTGTTTTTGCATGTCACAAGATCAAGACTTCATCAAGTGTGGTATGCATTGCTATTCCTTATTTATTCTTGCTACCCCTATAACTGTAAGTTCCAACAAAACAATAGGCTTCATAGCCATAACACTTGGCAGTAATATGCAACTTAACTTCAAACTACAAGCTGACAACAAAAGTTCAAAAGCAATGATTTTATGACAAAACAATGAACTTTGTGAGCTGGAATGTCAAAGGTCTCAATCTTGAATTAAAGAGAAATAAAGTACTCCCTCATTTAACAGGTTTAAATGCCAAGGTAGTATAGACTCACTTAATAAGTAAGGATTGGTGGATTGGCCACATTTTTCACTCCAGCTATAGAAAGAAAACAGGTGTGGAAATCTTCATACAGATAAATATGCACCTAATTTGGGGGACAGAAATTTCATCCAAAATGTATTTTCGTCTATTCCTAATGTGAATACTCATAAATGTATAATTATAATATAATATAATTATAATGGCTGGACACTTTAATTGTGTTTTAAATCCAGACCTGGATAGGTTTTCAGCTACAGCAGTGATAACATCTAATACTACAAAAAAAATACACAGTTTGTAATCAATCAGAACTTATAAGACCCATGGAGACTTTTAAATCCTAACCTAAGAGCATATTCCTTTCTCTCACAAGTTCATCATTGTTATTGAACAATTGATTATTTCTTCTTAGACAATCATTTTTTGCCAAGTACCAAATCTTGTGAATATGACGCTATTGCTATATCCGTCCACACCCCTCTATTCATGGAGTTTAAATCACTATGCCTTACACATTCATCTTGTCATTACCTGAAACAGATTATTTTCTACAGACAGACACATCCTCATAGGCCTCTGCAGGAACAGTTTGGGAATCTGTGAAGGCATTTTTAAGAGGACAGATTATTTCATATCTTTCTTACAAAACAAACTGGAAACCATGAAGATGACTGAGTTAATCAGAGAAATTACCAGAATAGATCTAGAATATGACAGGTTTTTGCAATCAGAAATGTAACCTTTTGACTACTAAAGAAATGGAACAGCTCATCTTTAAATTGCAGCATCGTTATTATGAACATGGAGAAAAACCAATAAGATTTTAGCTCAACAAATCCATAAGCAGGAAGTCTGCAATGCAATAACAGCATTTACCAACACAGATAGATATATAATTGCTAAATGATATAAACTCACTTCACATTGGGAGAGCAGCTGGCCCTGATGGCTGCCTAGTAGAATTTTATAAAAAAAATTCAAATAAGTTAGTACCACTATAATTAGCAACATTTGTAAAAGCTAAAGTGAACAAAATTTTACCTCAAACTTTTCACCAAGTATTAATTATAATCTTTCCTAAAAAAAAATAAGGACTACAATATGCATCATACAGACCAATCTCACTCCTGAATAATAACATTAAGATACTCTACAAAGTTCTAGCTAGAAGGATTGAGAAAGTGCTTCCTTCTGTAAAGTCACAATTCCAAACCAGATTTATTAAAGGCAGGCACTTTGCTTTTAATGTTGAATGTTTGTTTATAATTATGTATTCCCCCATTAAAGTCTAACACCACAGAGATCTTACTATCTTTGGATGCAGAAAAAGCATTTGATATGGTTGAATGGGACTGTCTATTCGCCACATTGCAAAAATTTGCATTCAGCCCAATCTTGTGTGTATAGATCAAACTACTCTATACTAGTCCAGAAGACACAGTTTCTATTAACATTATTTCAGACTACTTCAAACTAGAATGCAGTACCCGTCAATGATGTCCTCTATAACCATTGCTCTTTGCAATTGCCATTGGCTGTTTACTTTCGAAATACATCAGATATAAAGGGTATTTTCAGAGAAGGACTTGAACAGAAAATACCAATATATTTAGATTATATGGCACTTTAGATAACTGACCCACAAAATTTTGTGCCAGCAAACCTAAAAGCACTGGGAGATTTCCAAAGGATATCTGGAATCATTTTGAATAAAAGTGTGTTTTATCCAGTGAACTCTATAGCACACAATATTAGACTGGACACCTTCATGTTTATCTTAGCAGATCAGTTTAAATATCTAGGGGTAGATATCACAAGTAAATATAAAGTTCTTTTTCAACAAAACATTGCTATTTGCATAAAAAAAAATTAAACCAGGCGTAAAGTGAAATGGTCCACCATCCATTATTAACATGAACATCTTTTCCAAGCTCATTTTTCTGTTACAATGCATCACCATTGTGGAGCCGACCCGAACACAGACAGGCGGACATGTTCTTAATCACCACCACACGTTTATTATTTACAATATTTACAAATTATTAAAGTCACTCAGACTCAGTTCGTGCACAATTACCCCAACACACAGTCCTGGCCACACAAATGCCTTCTCTTCGGGCCGCCTCCACACTCTCTTCTGCCTCCTCCTGCTTCCACCCGACTCCAGCGCTGAATGAATGGAGACGGCCCCTTTTATGCAGTCCCCGGATGAGCCCCAGGTGTTCCTGGCATTCCTCCCTTGGCCACGCCCCAGCGTGGCGTAAGTGCCGGCTGTCCTCCCGGCAGCTCTCCGGGTGCCGTCCTAAATCTTCCCTCAGCACTTCCTGGTGTGGCGGAAGTGCTGGGGTAACAGGTCCCCAAGGCATTGGGGCGCCTCCTGGCAGTGACCACGGGCCCCTACAGGGTGGAGCTTCCATGCCCTGTACCCATGGCCCCCAGAGCAACCAGGAAGGTGGCCCCCACGTGATCCAGGGTGGTCTTTGACCCTCTTCCGGTCCCTCACGGCGTCCCGGCCCGGGTCATTACCCCTGGCATCCCTGACACCATATACATTAAAATATATTTTTTTAAGGAATTAGATTCAATCATAACCTCATTTGTTTGGAATTTGAAACATCCACATATCCAAAGGGCAACTCTGCAATGACCTAAAGCATATGGGGTCATGTCACTACCTAACTTTCAGTTTTATTACTGGGTGGCAAGTATACAAGCCATAAAGACTTGCACATTGACACAGGCAGCGATCCCCTTAATAAGGAATCATCTAGTTTGGGTCCACAAATCCAGAATATATCTGCTAGTTTGTGATGTTGGTCCCACCATGATCTGCACTTATCTTTTTGGACGGTATCATTGTTGCGCTCACTACCAATACAGACCCACCCTGAGCCACATATATTAAAAAATGATGTGGCAAGTACCAGTAAAGTGTCCTACCGACTCATCGCCTTCTGTATTTTGAAAGCACTCAAATTTACTATCTGGGAAATAAATGACTTGTCCGGCCTACTCATTGTACTGATTGGACACCAAGTAAAATTGTTATAACTACACATTAAAGAATTGATAGAATTATCACTTGAACCAGAGCCCATGATGTAAAAAAAAGGACAACTAGTTTTGTTATTGCTTAATATAAAAGCTGAACAAGTAGTTAGGTGATATGGTAAAGGGACTGCTAAGAGGTTTGATCTTGGTGCAGTGAAAGCATAGCAAGAAGACTTATGAATTAAAAATGTATAGTAATAAACCTAACGATACCAGGCATTATCCTGAAGATGGTAAGGAAAGTACAGATTCAAAAGTGCCAAAGTGAAACTACAAGAAAGAAAACAGAAAAGAAAGAAATATGTGATGTAGAACAATCAATTAATTTACACCAGTCCACTTTTTTCAATGGGAAATGTGAATCCAAGAGGGAATTCCTTCAACTTTCACAGCATGCGGAGTACTAAGCAGTACTTGGAATAGTCCTCTCCAGCTGGCTTGGTGCCAGTGTTTTCGCCGTGTGTCTCTAATCAGGACCCAATTCCCAAAGGGTATAGGTATGGGTGGTTCAGGTAATGAGGTAGATCTCCAAGTTTCCCTCACTTGTTCATGCACTGTCTGTAAGGCACTACGCAGACCTGAAAGAAAAGATACAAGATCATTGCTGGATCATTACTCACTACTGTATGGAGAGTAACTTTACCTTGCAGTAAGCACATTGGCATGGGCTGGCCAATAAGAATCTCTAACGTAGAGAGCCCTATCTGGCGATGAGTCCTTCCCTGCAGACCAGCCAGGGCCAAAGGCAACACATCAAGTCAAGACAGACCTGTTTGTTCACAGATTTTTGCCAATTTTAATATTAAGGTGGAGTTTACACGCTCCACCATCCCTCTACTCTGTTGATGGTATTTGCAGTAGTGATGCACATCAATCTGCAGCCACTGAGACAGCTCTTGTAACAGAGTATTTACAAAGTGAGTTCCATTATCAGTTTGCAATTTCTGAGGCAAACCCCAATGTGGAATGATTTCTTTAACTAGTGCTTTGGCCATTGACTTGGCATCTGTGTGCCAACATGAGAAAGCCTCCACCCAGTGAGAGAAAACATTGATTACCAAGCAATATTTGTACCCATGAGATGGGGTTAGTTCAATAAAATCCATCTGCAGATGTTCAAAGGACCATCTGGCATTGGTGTTACAGCTGGACTTACCTGCAATATTTTCCTACATTAAACCTTTGGCATAGTGCACACCATTTACAGAACTAATCAGCAAAGTTGGAAAACCCTGAGGTGTGACAGGATTGTTGCATCTGAGCCATCATTGCATCTCTGTAAGTGTGATCCAGATCATGCAGAGCCTTTGCAATACCTGGAAAGAAGCTTTTGGGAGTAAAAGAATTTTTAGTTAATGAATCAATCCAAATTCCTCTCAGGTCTTTTTCTGCACTCTCTTTCTGCCACGTCTCTCCTTTTCGGTTGCTACAGTTTGTAGAGATAAAACCACATCGTTGGGTGACTCTTGTTCCTCCTCCTGTTGTATGAATAAAGAGGTTAATGGTGAGACGAGATCCTGGGCGGCTTTCTTTGCCCACATGTCTGCTTGCACATTTCCACCACTCACTGGATTTGTTTTCCCTGTGTGAGCTTGACACTTCACTACTGCAATCGCCTTGCCTGTAGTAAGATGGAATGTACAGCATGTGGTACCTTAACAGTTAGTGGACTCATGAGGACAACATCTGAGCATGCTAATTTGGCCTCTGTTGTTGCAGGAGCTGCTTTCAAACAGGCCAGTAGTGCAGTGGCCACTGGATCCAGTTTTTTAGAATACCAGTCTTTTTCTATCTCCATGTTGTTGAGTTAGTACTGCAGTCATATACCCCCCTTTCTCGTCTACGAACAGAGTGAAAGGAATAGAATAGTCCGGAAGTCCTAATGCAGGCGCAGATAATCAAAATTTATTTTATATCAGTTAAAGCCTTCTAAGCCTGCTCTGTTCATGAAGTTTTATCAGTCAAAGCCAAATTAGGAGAGGTCGCTAGATCTTAGAGTGGCTGTGCTTTTACAGCAAAATCTTGAACCAATTGCTGGCAATATCCTAACATTCCAAGGACGGACATAACCTGCCGCCTTGTAATAGGACGAGGTAAATTTTTAATAGCTTCGATCCTATCATTAGACAGTGCACATTCCCCTGCAGTCAAATCATGACCCACATATTTTATTTTTCTTTTAACCAATTGCAACTTTTACCTGGGACAACTTGCAACTTTTTCTGACTTGGGGTTGTAGATTGGAATAATAGAACCCCGCTTAACTAAGTCAGTATGAACAATGGTAATACTGACATTTGCCTCACGAAAAAGAATATTGTGCACAATGTGAACGGAAGGATGACTTTGGCAAAATGACTAAGGGTTCAACTTGAGCAATTTGGCCAAAATCATTTTCCCCTTGTGCCCAGAGAGATGAAGGGAGTGAGTCTAACCAAAAGATTTGAAGAGTAAACAGCATGGGTGTAGGTGGAGAGGTGGAAGATGAATGGCAGAGTGATCAGGTTAGAGGTACAACTATCCATCCATCCAACCATTTTCCAACCCGCTGAATCCAAACACAGGGTCACGGGGGTCTGCTGGAGCCAATCCCAGCCAACACAGGGCACAAGGCAGGAACCAATCCTGGGCAGGGTGCCAACCCACCGCAGGACACACACAAACACACTAAGGCCAATTTAGAATCGCCAATCCAGCTAACCGGCATGTCTTTGGACTGTGGGAGGAAACCCACGCAGACACAGGGAGAACATGCAAACTCCATGCAGGGAGGACCCGTGAAGCGAACCCAGGTATCCTAACTGCTAGGCAGCAGCACTACCACTGCACCACCACTAGCGCGAGGTACAACTACTCCTACTGAAATTTTCTTAACAGATCCAGCTGGGGTACCAAATATTAGGTCCCACATACTCCCAGTCCTCCCCTTCCTGACATGCTAATACCCATTGTCTCATGGCATGCCACTGAAAGCAAGTTGATTTAGCAATGGAGACATATGGCATGGAACCACTTCAGTATAAAGGCAGTTGTTGTAATAAAAGGGAGACTGCTGCTCCAGCCAGTTCTGCTGAGATGTTAGGCAATTAGTCACTTTGTTGATAGCAGCAGCTAAAAAGTTTGAAAGCCAGACTTCGTCATAATGAAGTCCAAAAAATCATGCAGTACAGTGAAAAGATTTTGAATACTGTAATCCAAGAAGAAACCGGGACGGCAGAAATCCTTGTTGTTTTATGGAAAATATAAACAACCAGGCAGTTCACAATAAGTTCACTGGACATAGAGGGCTGAGTAAAAATGGATGGTTTAACAAAACACTTGAAAACATGGCTTGAACACGAATAGATGAAGAGAGAGGTAGCCCGAAGACGGTGTTCCCATTCTTTTAATGACTCCCCATTTTTCTGTTTAGCATGTGTTAATTGGGACCAGTCAGTACTCTTCTGATATTCTGTGTTTATTTGTGCTTGTAACTGAGTTCACTGAACATCAGCCTGGACACTGTCAGCCCCCTGTCATCCCAGAGTCTCATTCCATTGCCCTCTCACATCATTTTAGCTTGGACCTAGCTTTCTTCTAAGGCACGTGAGTCCATTCTGCAGTATTTGGCTTATACATGCCATCTAACTGTTTCACCGCCATCACGAACTTCTGTTCCCCTACTTCTTTTGGATTTGGTAATTCCTGCACCACCTCTTTTAATTCCCAGTTTCTATGAACCATCAAGGTGGGACGTTTTAATCTGAGTCAGGCTGTTGTGCATTATATCGCGGATTGGGCACTTGTATTAATGGTGCTTGAGATTCCATCCTTTCATCTTCACGTTTGACTGTGGGGGGGAAGAATCGGCATCCCTTTCCCGGGGTTGTGTCTTTGTGCCACAGTACTTGCTCGCATCGATTGTAACTGGGGTTTGCGGTGATCTCTACCCTGTCCCTCTTATTCATCCCTCTCTGGCTGAATCTCTTTGTCATAGAAATCATCAAAATAATCTTCTTCCTCTCCCTCATTAATTCCTCTATTTGCCCCAATGGGTGGTGATGGACTGTTTTCCTCATATGGAGGGGGAGTGCATGCTGTCTCTAAATCAGGGTGCATTCTATTCTTCTTTTTTATTTATATTATTTTTATTTACTTATTCTTTTTTCTTTTGTCCAGATTTTTGGGATGGTTCTTGCATAATCAAGGACAGCTTTTATTTTTCTGCTATAATTTTAATTTGGCTTTGCAGTCCCTCATTGCGTTTCTGCATCAGTTCCAGGGCTCTATCTTTAATTATCACTTCCCATCTATCAAACATTTCCATTCAATATAGCCCTCGACTACAGCACCCTCGTGTATTTCTACATAAAATTTTCCTGACTTCCTGTATTTCATTCATATCACTAGAGCCTTCTACTGGCCATCTGCCCCCACTCTGTTTATTTCACCGTTTACATTCTTCTTATTTTTTAAATCTAACCCTGCTTTCTGTTCTACGTAGTGTCTTGGAGAGTCGCCCCTTTCTTTCCCTTTTATTTTCCAAAAATAATCCTCCAAGCAGAGGCTCCTCATTCACACCCTGTTTTTTTTAGTTCTTTCTTAATACATTCCCCCTCATGACCTCCCCAATCACTCCAAATCCCTTCCTTTCACCGGATCACTGTCTGTTGTTTCCTTCTTTAGCGGACTAACAGTAAAGCTGGTTACTGCTCATGGTTTTCACGACAGACTTAACCCATTGAGTCAGGAATATAATCAGATTATCAGAGAGATGATTCTCGCCCTACAACTTAATGGTGCTTTCCACGACCGTGAAGTGCTTACGAACTATCTGTTCTCCCCACAAACCCTTTTTCTATTCCGAGCCTCTAAAAAGACCCCATCTTGTTCCAGGGAGTGTACTAACTTAGCATTCCCAGCACCTCAATAATTATTTCACACTTCACACTGCCCAGTCTCCTTTTACTTTAGCGATTCCCTGACCGGGAGGTACTTCCCCTTTTTACTCAGCTTCCCCATCTCTCTTCTAATTCCGAGTCTACTTAGGACTCTGTCTCATTCCAAGAGGCGCCCTTATCATTACGTCCCCAGTACCTCTCCCGGACTTTAAAGCAGTTGTACTGACTGGTCACCGATCTTGTTCTAGTCTGCAATTTTCACCTTCAGGTTCTCAGGCAGGAGGGGAACTGAGGCTCACGGCTCTCAGCCCGGGAACAAGCCAGTCCTAACTTTTCCTGGAGCTGGTCTTACCAGTCATAACTATCTTGCTGGTCCTCTGTGGATGCCTCAGTTGGACTTGGACCCAGAGCCTGCAGGCGCCACCTGCCACACGTTGGGTGCCAGAAAAACTGTGGTAGTAACCCAGAGGAAGACAGAAATAATTCAGTCAATCAGCTTTTAACCCTTAGAGCTTGCAATCAGTTACATTTTCTTTCACATGTACAAAATGACTAAAGACAAAATAAAATAATACAGCAATAATAATAGTTAATGGGTAACAAAAGGATCACAAATAATGAAACTACATTTAAACCAGGTTTTAGACCATGGCTTAAACATGGCAGGGATAGAATATTTATTATTCCTTTCATAAGTTTTATTAGGACAGGATCTAGTCAATAACAGGCAATAGGTTTTACTTTAGAAGATAAAGTTATGATTTTCTTTTGTAATAAAGATAAAAACTAATAAGGCAGTTTGTAATAGGATAGAATTGAGCAATGTATTTTTTATGTAGAACCAAGAAATCCTTTATTTGAGGAATCCTACAATTACTATTACCACTTTACTGTTTAATACATTGAGTCATTTTTGCATACTCTGGGTGTACTTCAATATTTTAAGCCAAGACTAATACATTATATTCTAACCCTGTAATTCTAATCCTAATATTCTAAGCCCTTATTATTAAGGGCTTAGAATAGCCAGCAGCCATATCACCCTGTAGCCCTAGACTGGTTGCCCACGGAAGCTAAGCAGGGTTGAGCCTGGTCAGTACCTGAATGGGAGACCTTCTGGGAAAAACTAGGTTGCTGCTGGAAGAGGTGTTAGTGAGGCCAGCAGGGGGTGCTCACCCTGTGGTCTGTGTGGGTCCTAATGCCCCAGTATAGTGATGGGGACGCTATACTGTAAAAAAGCACCGTCTTTCGGATGAGACGTTAAACCGAGGTCCTGACTCTCTGTGGTCATTAAAAATCCCAGGATGTCTTTCGGAAAGAGTAGGGGTGTTACCCCGGCATCCTGGCCAGATTTGCCCATTGGCCTCTGACCGTCATGGCCTCCTAATCATCCCCATACACTGATTGGCTTCATCACTCTGTCTCCTCTCCACCAGTAAGCTGGTGTGTGGTGGGCGTTCTGGCGCACATTTATGCTGCCGTCGCATCATCCAGGTGGATGCTGCACACTGGTGGTGGTTGAGGAGATCCCCCCCCTTGTATGTAAAGCGCTTTGAGTGCCTTGAAAAAAAGCGCTATATAAATGTAATAAATTATTATTATTATTAAGATGATTATTAAAAACTGTGAAGTACATACTAGACATTCAGCATTTTTAAAATGTAGTAAAGTAATTGTGTCTCACACTACTTGCAGCATGAAACAAAATGTAGGTAAAAATTGTATTGATAACATACTGATGTTTGTATTCTAATCAGTTACATACATACTGAGTATTTATTTGTGCTTTACTCAAGTCAAGTAAACGTTACTGTCATTTCTACACAGAACAGCTTACAATAATACCAACAAAATTAAAAAAACAAAAGCACAAAAATGATATATAGCTTGCAATATATTTGTATGTATATTAATATATATTTTTTATATATACAGTTATATAGAGTGTATATTTGTTTATACACTGTTATGTTACAATATTTGTTTTTATGATTGAATGTTCAACAATCTTACATCTGGTGGAAATGCAAATGGAGTACCTGCATTATTTTCCAGAAGGAAGGAGTGAGAAAAATGACTATGCAGGATGGTTTTTGAAAATACTGTTTGGCTTTTTAACTCCAGCAAGTACTGTATATATCCTAAATAGAAGCAACTGCTATATAGAAATAAAATGACTGACTATTGATGAGTTGCTACTGAGACACACTACTGGAGGTCATTTGAGTGCTGATTACAGAAAGTAGTGGGCCAAAAGTAGCCACTTCAACTGCTGAAAATCAGTCTAGAAAACATTGTTGTTTCGCCTTTGCCCTTCTGTTTCTTTCTTTTAACTCTTAACTGATTGGCTTATTCTAACATATACATATGAAATATTAACATGGTGAATACCTTTATGCTAACTTTACAGCTATGCATTTTTGCATTAAAACCTTCTTCAAAAAATGGAGATATTCCTAAAACTAACCAAAACATATATCTTGCCAATGCATATTTGTCTTGTACATTTGTCTCTTCTATAATTTGTTGAAATATTGCAACATTGGTCATATGGAAAACTATAATTTTTATATAACTGTAATTAATTTTATAGTTTTTGCTTGGGTATTTGATACATTAGGTTTGAAAATTACATGCTTTCTGAATAAACCAAATACCAAAAACTTAAATATATTTTAAGAATTAAAGTCACAAATTATAGAACAATTTAAACTTCCTGAATAAAATTAACAACAGCCGAAATTGATAATGGAACACTTGAATCCATGTTGTAAAGGGCCAGTTACAGTTAGCTTGTTGGCAAAAATGTGAAGTATAACCCAGGTGGGAGTTCTAGTGGGAGAGAAAACTAACTATACCCAGATGTACATTTAACACTTACTGATATTTTTCTGGGTCGAGCACTGTGATTGTCGTTACATTTTTACGACGTGTGTTCCTGGTATTGTTAACAACCTTAGAAACAATAGTAAATATAAGCATTTCAAATTTCCAAAAACAGCAACAGAAGGTTTTCACTGCTTTTGAATTCGATATGTAGACCATCTGCAAACCTACATTTGACATGTACATCTTGAAATTTTCAGGATGCATTTTTCACTAAAAGCAGCATTAGGCAACTATTGTAAACATCACTTTTTCAGAATAAACATCAGATTGTATTGATGTAAACCAAAAATGAAGATGGTTTTGTAGAAATCTATTGTTAATCACTGAAAATTCCTGTTACGGTTCTTGAGACAACCCATAAACAATAACAAAAAAAAAAAACTTAAAGCCACTGTTACTCATTAATTAACAAAATAACAAGTCCTGGTAACAAGAAAGGTCTTTTTAAAAATAGACATTACGGAAAACCCAAGTCATTGTTTTCAGTGATATCAGATTATGTAAACACAATAATTATAATTTTCTTTAGTTGTAATGTATGACATAATACAGCTGTATTTGGATTTCACAGCTAAGAACCTAAAATCACCTTAACTATGTAAAAGGACTACAGTTTAAATCTTTACATTCCATATTTTGGAAACCATATACTTGTTGCAGGGTTGCAGGGATCTGTGGTATCCGTGGTGAACTTCTCCAGGCTGATTGTAAGGCTGTCCTTCTGGCATTGAAAGCAATCGTTGCCTACATTTGGGAGACTGGCATCATCCCAGCTGACTGGAAAATGAGACTTGTCGTTTCTATCTGAAAGAGGATATTCCTGGAGTCGCCTGGATTGCAGCAACTACAGGGGGATAACACTGCTCTTGGTACTGGGTTATGTCTTTGCTAGGGTCATCCTCAATAGGATCTGTGATCACTTGTTTACCTACCAGCAACTGGAGCAGTCTAGTTTTACACCTAAGATGTCTACTATCAACCGCATCCTGGCACTGAGGGTTTTCATGGAGTACAAAAGCAAATATCAGCAGAGTTTCTTTGCAGCCGTTGTTGAATTTTGTAAAGCGTTCAAAGCAGTTGATTGAGCTGCCCTGTGGGACATCCTGAGGGTTTGTGGGATCCCCTCAAGGTTGCTAGATTTCATGGCTGGCCTGTACAATAGTACTATGAGTACTGTGCAGAGTGGAGACAGAGCCTCTGTGTTTTTCCCAGTTGATTCTTGGGCTTGTCAAGGGTGTGATCTTGCTTCTACTATGTTCAATGCTTACATGGATTGGGTGTTGCACAAGGTCGTGGGGTCCAGCGGCTGTGGGGTATCTGTTGGTGAAGAAAGATTCACTGATGTTGACTTTGCTGACGATGCTGTGATCTTTGCAGAGTCAATGGAGGCTCTGATCGAGACTCTCAAGAGACTGAGCGAGTAACCTGTGTGTCTGGGTTTGAGAGTGTCCTGGATAAAAACCAAGATCCAGGCGTTTAATGACCTCTTGGGCACAGCCATCAGTAGTGTGTCTCTCTGGGGAGAGAGTGTTGACCATGTCAAGAGGTTTTCTTACCTCATGTCTCTGCTGACTCTTCCTATGAAGTTAGTAGATAGACTGGGAAAGCATGAGGGTCATGAGGCCGCTGGAAAGGGTTGTGTGGCACTCCCAATATCTATGCAAAAGGATGAAAGTCCAAGTCTTTAGAGTCCTGGTGCTTCCTGTCTTGCTATATGGTTGTGAGACATGGACGCTATCCAGTGACCTGAGACAAAGTCTGGACTCCTTTGGTGTTATGTACTTGGGAACCACTGGTTTGACTTTGTGTCGAATGAGCGGTTGCTCATGGACTCCCGAATGGAACACATTACCTGCATTGTGAGAAAGTGTCAGTTACAGCACTACAGCCATGTGGCCTAATTCCCGGAGGTTGATCTAGCTCACAGGATCCTCATTGTTGAGGACTAGAGTGGATGGACCAGGCCAGGGGGACATCCACATAAAACCTGGCTGCAGCAAATAGAAGGTCATTTCCACATGTCTACCTGGATCCCGAGCTGTTTCGTCATGTGGTGTGTGTGTGGCAATGCACTGTACCGGTGCATGCTCCCCAACCTGACCTGACCTGCCATCCAGTTATAAACTGGCCATGAGGCAAAAATCCAGTAGTACAACTAAAAATCTGGAAACGAGACTCACGTCTCTTACCTGTCACAAACTAGGATGCAGCACATAATGGAATGGTCTCTTTTTATTCCATAAGTATTTAGAAATAAGGTTTCTAAATCCTCCTACAGTCCAAAGTCATGCAGGTTAGGTGAGGTGGCAATAGTGAATTGACCCTAGTGTGTGTCTGGGTGTTGTGTATTCACCCTGTGTTGGACTGTGCCTTGTCCTTGTATTGTTCCTGCTTTGTGATCTCTGCTTGCAGGTATAGGCTCCTGCTTTTCCATGACACTGCCCTGAAAAAGCAGGTTTTCTAAATGGATGGATGGTTGGATGGATCTAACCTCCATCCAGTATTTCTTGGGGGAGCAGTAATATAGCACTTATTAAGTGTGCAAGTGTACTATTTTAACAATAGTCGGGTCAGAGTAAAAAGACGGCTGAAAAACGAATTATGTATTGAGTGAATTGTTAGCACTTTAAAAAATCCATCTATAGGTTGTGAACGCTGGCCCGGACACACACAGACGGACAACATAGTTCCACCCAACACACGTTTATTTTCACAATATTTACAATTAGTGCACTCACAAACCCCAGTGCCTCCAGCACCCGGTTCCCCCAATGTCCAGGCCACACAGTCCTGTGCCTCTCTTTCTCCTGGCCGTCTCCAGTCCTCACTCCAGCTCCGTTCCGCTACTGACTGGAGGGAGGCGGCCCCTTTTATAGGAACCCAGATGGGCTCCAGCTGCTTCCCGGCAATCTCCTGCGGACACACCCCCGTGTGGCGGAAGTGCCGGCTGCGCACCGGGAAGCCGTCCGGGTGTCCCTGGTCGTCTTCCCTCCGGCACTTCCTGGTGTGGCGGAAGTGCCGAGCTCCCGGGATAATCAGGCACTGGGGCGCCGCCTGGCCGTGGCCACGGGTCCCTACAGGGCTGGGCTTCCAAGCCCTCTACCCGAGGCCTCCAGCATAACCAGGACGGACGCCCCCTCTCGGTCTGGAGGAGGCACAAGCCCTCCTCTGGTCCTCCTGGGCGTCCCGGCCGGGTACTACACGGGATATACCAGCATCGGGGTGCCGCCTGGCCGTGGCCACGGGTCCCTACAGGGCTGGGCTTCCAAGCCCTTTACCCGAGGTCCCCAACATAACCAGGACGGATGCCCCCTCGTGGACTGGAGGAGGCACAAGCCCTCCTCTGGTCCTCCTGGGTGTCCCGGCCGGGGACCACAAGGTATAAATTACAGTATTTTACAATGTTAAGAAGATGTCAATACCCAAATACTCAGGAAAGCTGGTTACAGCAATTGTAGGAAATATACACTGAATACAGTAAGAATTTAGTATGAGAAGAGCAGATTTTATCCAATTGTTTTTATGACAGAGGAAATGTGGAAAGTGTGGAAGGAGAATTAACTTAAGTATAACAGAATATCATAAAACTATAATTATATTTTTGGTGCAAACTATAGGCTGCAATTGGGGTAATCAGTTTGTGGGACTGAAGAGCAATAAAAGACTCAAGAGAAAAATTAAAAAGCAGGGGGGAGAGAAGACAACCTTGTCTGGCATCATAGAAAATTCAAAAGGGATTAGATATGCTTCTAGCTGTAGGGGTGGAATACAGTGTCATGTTAATGAAGGCTTCTCCAAATCACATTAATCTCATAATTCACCACAGGAAATTCCAACACGAGTCAATAAAGCCACTGTAATAAATGAAGTAGGGGCCTCATCCAGAATGTGCAACAGGAGAAGCACATTATTAGCAGCCTGATAAGAGTGAATGAAGCCTTCCTAATGAAGGCTGATTACTTTGTGAATTACTGTAGTTGTTTTGCAAGAAGTTTAGCTCCAGACTTATCCATTTAAATTGAAAAGCACATTGGTTAGCATGACTGCATTCAAATATTGATTGCTGTTGTTGCTGGTTTGGAATTTACATGTTCTCTGCATGTGTATGTTGGTTTTCATTCCACTAATACATGCAGACTGTATATACTAAATTAAAAAGTTTTTGGCTTCATCCTTCTGCAGCGTATTATTTTGAATGCTTGTTTAAAAAAGTTTAATTTACACTTGTGATGTAACTTGTGATCTGTGGGTGAATCAAGTTGTAAATAAGGGTGCTTGCTATTAATTCAGTGCTGCTGGGATAAACTTTGGGACATCCACAACCTAGTGCAGTGCTTAAATGAATTCAGAAAATCAATGAGTGAGTTTTAAAAAATTAAAACAATTGTGGAAATATTGTTAAAAGTATTTGTAATAAATAATTAATAAAGTATTGACAAACAAATGATGAGCAGCATTGGATACAAGCTAATAAACATCCCTGGACAGAATGCCAGTTTAATAATACAGTGAAATGACTGGCTCCCTGCAAAGGCAGTTCAAGGGTGGTGAAGATTATTATTTGCTTTCTTTGGTGCATACTTGCAAATTGCTTATACAACAGAAATTATGGAAATTGAAAAGGTCATTGGTTAGCTTCTGCATTTATACCTCAAGTACATGTATTGGCTCTGTGAAAGTTATTTGTTCCCTATTTTTCAAATGGGATTTCCTTTCACATCTTCAAAAACATGTACATGTATTAAAATAAAGGGTTATTGACTCCCACCTTTTGCACAGTGTTATTGGGATTGTTTGTCCATTTTGTTTTATATAATAGCAGTGCTATGATTTCATCAGTGAAATTAGTTAATAGCTGGAACAATATTTTGGGTTCTTGCCTTGTTTTACGAGTAGGTCAGGATTCATTTATAGGGTTACATTTGGAGGTAGAAATGAAGGAGCTGTTTCCAAAATATCAAAATTACCTCTGTAGGCAGGCTAAAAGAGCCCAGATAGTATTCTGAGTTTATTGAATCAAAAGGCAGGTTCTCAAACTAATTGAATTCTACAGTGGAAGGTTTATAGCTTTCAAGATAGATCTAAGTACGGAACTCATTAAAGCAGTTATTAATCAGTATAGAACTGGTGGTGCCATATCCTGATTTATTTTTAATAGCTGTAATTGACACAAATGAGTCACAGCTATGCAATTTTAGTACCACTAATTTAGCAGGCATTGAACTTGATACAGAGTACAGTGTGTGAATATGATATATCTCTAACTCAGCCCTCTGAAGCAGCAAAGAATATAATTAAGTTCTGACTGTGGAATCTGCACTTTGTAACCAGGATCTACCACATGGAGGCATGATTTCTCCAGGGCTCAGCGATACTGTTCAAATTATTTTATTTTAAGTAGGTGCATAGTGCACCTGATTTGCAGCAAAAGCTATCATTAAGTCTTAAATAGCATCCTTCACAGCCAGGTAGTGATACGCAGGATTGGAATGGAGTCTATTATGAAAATATTGCTTTGGAAAGTTTAGCACAAAACTGCTGGGAAGCAGGGATGTGTAAAAGAACTATTATAGTGTGAGGGGAAAAACTAGTGAAAGCAAAATTTGGACAATGATGTCTCTGTGATCATGGAATGATGCTACCAATTTTGAATAATACAGTGAAAACATAAATGATTGCAAGATAATAACAAACTGATGCTTAAGTCTGAACGAAGGCAGGCTGCATACTCTTCAAATACAATGAAGTTAGGAATTTAATTTGAAACTTTCCCAGTGTGTATGTGTTCACCGTCCTGTTTGTCATTTTATTGGCTATTTGATTGGCACTATGGTTAGTGCAGCTGCCTCACAATTCCAAAGTATGAAGCACTGCTGTAGTCAATGTCTAGTGAATCCCGACTTTTGTGGGGTGAGAATATTGTAAACAGATTTGCATTGCTGGTCTGCAGCGAAGCTTTAAAAATTAGGGACAGAAGGAATTTAACCAATACAATCATACCAGGAAATGCCTAAATACATTGAATAGACAGTAACAACAGTAACAAAACAAGGTACTGAATAATAACTTTGTGGTTTAATGACAGATATAAAATCTCATATTATTACTAATGTATTATTATTACTGTATGTCAATTATTTTTAATTTATGTGATGTATGTATTATAGACATACAGGCATTTCCCAGTTCCCTTAATTTATGTCAACTTGCTTAACAACAAAATCGATGATGATCTGGTTGAAACAATATGCCGTCATTAAGCGAGACACAACTGTATTATAAATAGCAAAATATACACAGCTATATAAAAACTCAAAAATTGCAAGCAACAATAAACATACTAGATGAATCCTTTAACTATGATATGTGTTTATTGTTTTTGTTTTGGTGAATAGATGACAATCCTTCTTGTTTTGAGCCTTGCTGCCATTTGGCTAACGTTTATCTCCTTTTTCTTTGCACTTATGGCCTGCCAATCATGATCTGTTTTTTATTTTTTGTAGTCATTTATTGGCATCTTTTGCTGATTTTGGGAGGCCAAAGAATTCAGTGATTTTATTTAATTTTTATTTAGTGACATTTTTAGCAATGTTAAAAATGAAATATGTTCTTCTGTAGCTTAATTTTATGCGTATTATAAGTGCTGCTATTTTGCATGTGTGTGTGTGTTTTTTGATTCATGTTACCAAGTTGTAGCGAGTTACAGTCAAGTGGAATTATTCAGCATGTGACAGATATAAAGGTCAGCATTATACACTTCCTGGTCATCCAACTTTGTGTATAATTAAAAAAAAGCTCTAGAATTGTTTGATTAGTTCTTTGTCATATTCTAGCTATGAATTTTCTTCCCTTTTTGACAAAGATTTCATCTTCATTTTGGCATAGTTTACTTGTGAAAAAATACTAGCTTCTGATACTTTGTCCTTCATTTATTTCATTCTGTGGTTTATGACTTTTACTTATTTGAAAAATGTAGTTGACTCCTTAGTATTGATCTTGGCACATTTTTGACTCTGACATCTTCTCTCGATTTGAATATTAAAAACTTTCTGCTCTCACTTTGTGAATTCACCATCATTTCATCTTTTGGCAGAATACTAACTGGGATAGGTATGAATAGGTTAATTGAGGAATGGAGAGTAAGGAAGACCAGGTTTACAACTTCTCATAATGGGACAGACAAAATATTTTCATAGATATGATCAGTGATTGTCTTTAAACATTATGTGTTAGAGCCCTGACAATTCTATAATAATCAGGAAGGGATTCAGGAGGTAGACATAACTGAACCATTAGAATCTGGTGTCTATTTACAATCTAAAACTGTTAATTTTAATTTTGTCATGCCAAATTTTGACAAGATGCAGTTAAGTCTTAAAAAGGTTAACTGGGACAAACTTTTAAGTGTGGAGACTATGGAACTGATTTCATAGCATTTTGTATTTAATGCAGGGCAAGTAAATTCCAAAATTAAATTGAAATCTACAGTGGAAAAAGGGAGCTTAAAGGTGAACTAACAAACTAACTAGCAAACTAACTAACAGAGCTTATAAGAGCATGGCAGCAGTGATTAAAAATGACCTAGAAGAAAAATATTGCAGAAATCTTGTATATGCTTAGAATTAATGTCTAGTCATTTTAATTTAAAGGATGGTATGGTGGGACAGTAATTAGTACACTCACAGAGCTGTGTAATCAATTTGGAAATTCAGCTCCCACCTTGGACACCCTCTGTGCATAATTTCCATCACCTTATCTGCATCTTTTATTTTTTGGTCAATCATGTTTTCCTGTCACAGCAAAGGTTTATGTTGACTTGACTAGAAGCTATAAATTGGACTAGGATTTATATTAAACAGGAATACATTATATCCTCTTGTGTGTTGCCACCCTATCCTGTCTGAATTCTGCTTTGCTCTTGCTACTATTAGGATGATCTTTGGTTACTAACAGCAGGAAAGACAGTTTAGTATTTTCTGAATATGGGTTTATTTTTATATTTTATATATTTAGCACTCTCATTCCACACTAAAGTTTCTAAGTTCCCCTACATGTTTACATGAAAAATATACCAATTCATGGTCCAATGATTTATTTGTATAATTTTACTACTGTATTCAGTTTATGTAGCACCCGTGTACGCTTTTTCTCCATGCATCATTTTCAACTAATTTGTGGATCATGTAGAAAACAAATAGCATATTTACCATAATTAGTGAACAAAGTGCTATGAACAGGAAATAGGAGATTGTTGAAAGGCAGTGGCTAACCAAATACTCCCTATGACAAACTTAGCCTTAAACACTTACAATTGATGATAAGTAGGGTGTTAGTTTTATGCAAACTGTTTTGAGCCTGTGTTGTTTATATTTTTGTTACTATCTATCCATCCATCCATTATCCAACCCACTATATCCTAAATAGAGGGTCATGGGGGTCTGCTGGAGCCAATCCCAGCCAACAAAGGGCACAAGGCAGGAAACAAACCCCGGGCAGGGTGCTAGACCACCGTAGGGCATGCACACACCCACACAACAAGCACACACTAGGGATCGCCAATGTACCTAACCTGCAAGTCTTTGGACTGTGGGAGGAAACCGGAGCACCCAGAGAAAACCCACGTAGACATGGGCAAAACATGCAAACTCCATTCAGGGAGGACCCGGGAGGCGAACCTGGTTCTCCTAAATGCAGCTGCAACTGCTACCCACTGCGCCACCATGCCACCCTTTTTTTTTTTGTAACTATATTATTTCAGATATTGTAAAATATAGCAAATCATATTATGGATGTGAGTGTCACTATAATTGGCACTATGTGGGTTTTTTGGGTACTTTAGCTTTAGAAAGTAAAGATGAAATGCTTGGAACACGGGAAATGAACTATATAAAAGATTATTTTTATTTGCAAATTATATACATTTGGGTCTCTAAGTTAGTCCAGTGTGTGCAAATGTGCCTTGTGATAGATTAACAACCATGTCTAGTTCTGGTTCTTCCTTTACTTTCGATGATGCATGCCTACTCTCACCCTAATATGGATTACACAATTTAGAAAATGGATAGATGAATACCATGAATGTTTCTGCCCATGATTTATGTTACCTTATATGTAAGCATGTTTAAGTGATTTGCTTAAAGGCTTATCTAGAATCTATTTTAACCTATTTGCAGCTAATAAATTGATATGTACTCACATAAGTTGAGGGTTTGAAGCCTATCATAACAGCATAACATGCTAGAAAGGGTGTTGAGCTCATTGCAGGATACTGTTAAGGCACTTGAAAGTTTCCAAATAATCTAACATGAATGTCTTTGTGATGTATATAGAAGAATTCCTTTTAAACATATATAAAATAAGTAAACTCAGCCCTGACCGTGACAGGGAATAGATCTGAATTATGCCCTTTTAAAATATATGGGACCACCCCATAGTAAACTTGTTGAACAATATTAATTTAAGTAATAATCACCCCATGGATTGAAAATGCACTTTTGCATTTGTATTTATCTCAATGAAATGTATTATGTATTTGAATTACCTTATATTAAACTTTGTTATCTTGTTGCTTAAACAATGTTCATGTGCATTATAACATGCATTATGATGTACTCCTAAGAAAGCCTAATGTTAGAAAAAAGTCCTTATTCAAATTAGCATACAATAAATTGATCATGAAGCATGTATACCAAAGCCTATTTTAATGGAAACATTTCTTTCATATGTCAATTACTTTATGCTAATTAGTATATAGCCAGACAATGAATACAAGTGCAAGCGTTAAAATAAAACATTTTGATATTTTTATCCAGCAAGGCAACATATTCCACTAGAGAAAAGAAATTTAAAGCATAAAAAGTAATCATTCATATTTTGGATTACTGCTATCGAAGGTAAGTTAGCAGTTCACTGACTTTAAAGATACAGTAGTCCCTTATGTCCCCTTATTATTGTTATGAAAGGCCAATTATTTTCTAAACATAAGAATCTCTTACTTGAGACAAGAGGGCGGTGTGTACAATGTTTACATAAAGATGCGCATCTGGAAAATGTTTGGCACCAGCAGGAGATCTGTGATCAAACTCTGGGAGAAGGTAAATTAAATTTTGTACTATGAAAAATAATTGAAAAAAAGAATAAACCCAAAGACTGTGATGCATGGTTTGTTAATACAGTGTCTAATGATGTGAAGGAGCATTGTGACTTTCTGTAAGATGGTAACAGTTTATCATGGCTTTACACTGGAAAATACATTTTCTAAAGTAGACATGTCAAGGTACAGTATCTACAAGAAGATGTGATAATTATCAATAATGTGCTCCAAAATCAAAGGGGGACTGTTGAAAGGAACTATAAACAATATAACAATATAAATAATATTCAGTTACTAGAATAATATAATATAATATAATATAATATAATATAATATAATATAATATAATATAATAATATACAAGACCATGGAGCTGGGGAGTACTCTACAGTGCATCTTCAACCTGAGCCTGGAACAGGGGAGAGTCCCGAGGCTTTGGAAAACATTTAGCATTACCCCAGTCCCAAAGGTATCACGTCCTAGTGAGCTGAATGACTTCCTGACCATGGAGCGGCTGCTGCTTCACCACCTGAGGCCACAGACCTGCCACGCCCTCGACCCTCTGCAGTTCGTATACCAGGAGAAGGTGTGCGCGGAGGATGCCATCATCTATAGATAGATAGATAGATAGATAGATATGCTACACCGATCCCTCTCCCACTTGGACAGAGGCAGTGGTGCTGTAAGAATTATGTTTCTGGACTTCTCTAGCGCCTTCAGCACCATCCAACTTCTGCTCTTTAGGGACAAGCTGACAGAGATGTTAGTAGATTCATATCTGGTGGCATGGATCGTGGACTATCTTACAGACAGACCTCAGCATATGCGTCTCGGGAACTGCAGGTCTGACATTGTGGTCAGCAACACAGGAGCGCTGCAGGGGACTGTATTTTCTCCGGACCTGTTCAGCCTATATACATCGGACTTCCAATACAACTTGGAGTCCTGCCATATGCAAAAGTTTGCTGACGACACTGCTATCGTGGGCTGCATCAAGAATGGGCAGAAGGAGGAGTATAGGAACTTATTCAAGGACTTTGTTAAATGGTGTGACTCAAACCACTTACACCTGAACACCAGTAAAACCAAGGAGCTATAAATACCTGGGAGTGCAGCTGGATGAAAAATTGGACTGGACTGCCAATACTGATAGGACAGAACTGACTATACTTCCTTAGAAGACTGGTGTCCTTCAACATCTGCAGATGTTCTGTCAGACAGTTGTGGTGAGTGCCCTCTTCTACGCGGTGGTGTGCTGGGGAGGCAGCATAAAGAAAAGAACGCCTCACACCTGGACAAACTGGTTAGGAAGGCAGGCTCTATTGTAGGCATTGAGCTGGACAGTTTGACATCCGTGGCAGAGCGATGGGGATTCAGCAGGCTCCTATCAGTCATGGAGAATCCACTGCATCCAGTGAACAGGATCATCTCCAGACAGAGGAGCAGCTTCAGCGACAGACTGCTGTCACTGCCCTGCTCCACTGACAGACTGAGGAGATTGTTCCTCCCCACACTATGCAACTCTTCAATTCCACCCGGGGGAGGTAAATGTTAACATTATACTCCATCCATCCAACCATTTTCCAACCCGCTGAATCCGAATACAGGGTCACGGGGGTCTGCTGGAGCCAATCCCAGCCAACACAGGGCACAAGGCAGGAACCAATCCCGGGCAGGGTGCCAACTCACCGCAGGACACACACAAACACACCCAGCACACACTAGGGCCAATTTAGAATCGCCAATCTACCTAACCTGCATGTCTTTGGACTATGGGAGGAAACCGGAGCGCCTGGAGGAAACCTACGCAGACACGGGCAGAACATGCAAACTCCACGCAGGGAGGACCCAGGAAGTGAACCCAGGTCTCCTAACTGCGAGGCAGAAGTGCTACCACTGCACCACCGTGCCGCCCAACATTATACTCTTTAAATTAATTTATTTTTTTTTATCAGTATGCTGCTTCTGGAGTATGTGAATTTCACCATGGGATTAATAAAGTATCTATCTGTCTATCTATCTAGAAAATTCTAACAGATTTTTAGTATTATTAAACTACATAAAAATAATTCCAGAGATGGGCAAGGTCTCCTTAATCTGGTATACCTTCCACACTACCTCCCTTTTATATAGATCTTTAATGGGAGTCTTAATTAAATACTGTTAAATTACTTGTCATATACCTTGGTTTGTAAAAGGAAATGAAAAGGAATCAATCTATCCAAAACATTTTCTTAACCTGTTTATCCAAGGGAGGGTTGTGGGGCAGCTGGAGCCTATCCAAGCAAATATTGGACATAAGGCAGGAACAACACCTAAAAAAGTCACCATTCCATCACATGGTTGAAAACGCATGTGTCACGCCCTTTAATATGCCCAGTCTCAGATATTCAACAAATTTTACTAAAGTCTTCATCTCTAGCCTACATTATTTTATGTTAAAGCATATTCAGAGAGGTGCTTACCCTACAGCAGTCCTAGGGAATTTCACTCTAGGGTTGTATTTATTTTTTAAGATTTGTAGAAAGTTGTATTTGTGTGGTTTTCTTCAATTCTTTTTCTGTATTTTATATACCCGAAGTATCCACAAGGAATAAAAGAAAATATGAACCTTCCACAGTTATCCAGCACAAGACCTAAATAAAGTAAAGAGAAAAGTGAAATGGCTTCTACAGTATTTATGTAAAGAAATTACTGTAAAACATTGCAGTTGTCAAAGATTTAATATGTGAAAATGCTTTTTGTTATCTACACACAAATCTAGTTATATGAATTCATCATCTTATTTAATGACTCATTCTGCAAACTTTAAACATACAGTATGATGAGTTTAAAAAAAATTTCAATTGTGGAATTAACCAGAAATTGCTAACAATATCATGCTGATGTAATAGTGAAGGAATTCAATACATGAAAAACAGTATCAAAACTAAATAATATATTTATTTATTTAAGCCACATACTGCATGAGGTACATGCTAAATAGGGTTTTCAGTTTCAATGAAATTTTCATGAGGAATTCTGATGATTCTGTAATTTGCCCTGGAAATTTCGTAAGACAATGGGCCTTGGTTATAGTGCCAAGGGATAATTGGATGTATCAGAAGTACTATTCAAGTAACTAAGAACGTTTCTGTATACAATAGTTATTATTGGTTTTTCCACCTTGTGGCTAATAGTTCACTGGAGAAAAACATACCATACCATTTTCTAAACCCACTTAATCCTCAGCAGGGTCACAGGTGGCGAGAGCCTAAGCTAGCAGGCACAGGGCACAAGGCAAAAACAATCTCTGAACAGGGTGCCAGCCCATTGCAAAGTGAAAATACACACACACATATACAACACCTTTAATTTAGCGTGACCATTCCAACTAACCTGCATGACTTTGGAATAATAATAATACATTTTATTTATTCGTAACTGCCTTTCTGAACACCGAACAATAGATAAAACACACATTATAAACAAAACTAAAAATACAAAATTTAAAATCAAACAGAGCAATTGTAGTCAAAGAGAAAAAGCAGTCTTAAACAAATGAGTTTTAAGTTTAGATCTGAAAAGTGAGAATGAATCAATGTTTCTAAACTTGGAAGGTAATGAGTTTCAGAGCTGGGGAGCAGAGCAACTGAATGTTCTGCTCCCCATAGTGGTAAGACGGATGAAGGGAACATTCAAGTGGATGGTGGAAGAGGATCTAAGGGTGTGGTAGGGAATGGCAACATGGAGGAGGTCGGACAGATATGGAGGGGCAAGGTTAAGGATAGCCTCTAAAGTTAACAGAAGAATTTTGAATTCAATGCAGAACTTAACTGGATGTCAGTGAAGCTGCTGCAAGACGGGAGTATTATGGTGAATAGAGGGGGTTCCAGTAGTGATGCGGGCATCTGAATTCTGGACCAGTTGATGTTTATAAAGAGGTTTGCGAGAAAGACCAAAGAAAAGGGAACTGCTATAATCCAGACGAGAAGTGACAAGGCTATGAAGAAGGATAGCAATGGTGTGGGGAGTGAAGGATGGGTGAATATGATTGATGATACGCAGGTGGAAATATGCAGACTGGGAGATGTTATTGATGTGGGACTGAAAAGACAGTACTATCAAAGATGACACTCAGACGCTTAACCTGTGGGGAAGGGGAAACAGAGGAATTATCAATAACAAATAAAAAATTATCAGTTTTGGATAATGTTGATTTTGTACCAGTGAGGAGAACCTCAGTTGTGTCACTATTTAATTTAAGAAAATTTGAAGAAAAGCAGGATTTAATTTCTGCTATGCAATCAATAAGAGGAAGGTAGAAAGGAAAAAGTAAGTTTGGTATGAAGGTATAGCTAGAAGTCATCAGCGTAACAGTGGAAGCTAATGTTATATTTACGAAAGAAATTGCCGAGGGGAAGGAGGTAAATAATGAAAAACAGGGGTCCCAGGACATGAGCCCTAGGGCACACCTGAGATAGATAGATAGATAGATACTTTATTAATCCCAAGGGGAAATTCACATAATTCAGCAGCAGTATACTGATACAAAGACACAATATTAAATTAAATAGTAATAAAAATAAAAAAAGCAGACAATAACTGAGTAATGTTAGAATTTACTCCACCGGGTGGAATTGAAGAGTCGCATAGTGTGGGGGAGGAACGATCTACTCAGTCTGTTAGTGGAGCAGGACAGTGACAAAAGTCTATCACTGAAGCTACTCCTCTGCCTGGAGATGACACTGTTCAGTGGATGCAGTGGATTATTCATAATTGACAGGAGTTTGCTTAATGCCCGTCGCTCTGCCACAGATGTTAAACTGTCCAACTTTACTCCTACAATAGAGCCTGCCTTTTTAACAAGTTTGTTCAGACGTGAGCCGTCTTTCATCTTTATGCTGCCTCCCCAGCACACCACCGTGTAGAAGAGGGCACTCGCCACAACCGTCTGGTTGTGAATTTCCCCTTGGGATTAATAAAGTATCTATCTATCTATCTATCTATCTATCTATCTATCTATCTAGAACATCTGCAGCATCTTACTGCAGATGTTGAAGGATGCCAACCTTCTCAGAAAGTATAATCTGCTCTGACCTTTCTTACATAGAGCATCAGTATTGGCAGTCCAGTCCAATTTGTCATCCAGCTGCACTCCCAGATATTTATAGGTCTGCACCCTCTGCACACAGTCACCTCTGATGATCACAGGGTCCATGAGGGGCCTGGGCCTCCTAAAATCCACCACCAGCTCCTTGGTTTTGCTGGTGTTAAGGTGTAAGTGGTTTGAGTCGCACCATTTAACAAAGTCTTTGATTAGCTTCCTGTACTCCTCCTCCTGCCCACTCCACAATAGCAGTGTCATCAGCGAACTTTTGCACGTGGCAGGAGTCCGAGTCATATTGGAAGTCTGATGTATATAGATTGAACAGGACTGGAGAAAGTACAGTCCCCTGCGGCGCCCCTGTATTGCTGAACACAATGTCAGACCTGCAGTTCCCAAGACGCACATATTGAGGTCTGTCTGTAAGATAGTCCACAATCCATGCCACCAGGTGTGAGTCTACTCCCATCTCAGTCAGCTTGTCTCTAAGGAGCAGAGGTTGGATTGTGTTGAAGGCGCTAGAGAAGTCCAAAACATAATTCTTACAGCACCACTGCCTCTGTCCAGGTGGGAGAGGGATCGTGTAGCATATAGATGATGGCATCCTCCGCTCCCACCTTCTCCTGGTATGCGAACTGCAGAGGGTCGAGGGCGTGGCGGACCTGTGGCCTCAGGTGGTGAAGCAGCAGCCGCTCCATGGTCTTCATCAGATGTGACGTCAGAGCAACAGGCCAGAAGTCATTCAGCTCACTAGGACGTGATACCTTTGGGACAGGGTGATACAAGATGTTTTCCAAAGCCTTGGGACTCTCCCTGTTCCAGGCTCAGGTTGAAGATGCGCTGTAGAGGACTCCCCAGTTCCAATGCACAGGCCTTCAGCAGTCGTGGCGATACACCATCTGGACCCGCTGCTTTGCTGGCACAAAGTCTTTTCAGCTCTCTGCTCACATGGGCTGCTGTAATTGTGGGTGGGGATGTCTCACCTATGCTGGTATCAGCAGAAGGATGGTTGGAGGATGCAGTACTCCGAGGTGAGAGTGGGTTAGGGTGATCAAACCTATTAAAGAAGTTGTTCATTTGGTTTGCTCTCTCCACGTCTGTCTCGATGGCGGCACCCGCTTCAAGCTGCAGCCAGTGATAATCTTCATCCCATCCCACACTTCCTTCATGCTGTTGTTCTGCAACTTCTGCTCCAGCTTTCTCCTGTACTGCTCTTTCGCCCTGAGCTGGACTCAGAGTTCCTTCTGCACGCGCTTGAGCTCATGCTGATCACCACCTTTAAAAGCCCTTTTCTTCTGGTTCAAAAGGCCCTTGATGTCACTTGTAACCCATGGCTTGTTGTTAGCATAGCAGCATACTGTTCTTACTGGAACTACAATGTCCATACAGAAGTTGATGTAATCAGTTGTGCATTCAACAGCCTCTTCAATGTTCTCACTATGTGACCCAAGCAATATATCCCAGTCTGTAGTTCCAAAGCAGTCTCTCAGAGCCTGCTCTGCCTCAGGGGACCACTTCCTGAATGAGCGTGTAGTTGTAGGTAGCGCCCTCACTCTTGGTTTGTATTGAGGCTGAAGCAGAACCAGGTTATGATCTGCTTTCCCAAGCGCAGGCAGCGGGGTGGCGCTGTATGCGTCTTTAACATTTGCATACAGTAGGTCAATAGTCCTGTTTCCCCGAGTGTTACAATCCACATACTGGGAGAAGGCAGGTAATGTTTTGTCCAGCGTCACATGGTTAAAGTCTCCAGCGATTAGCACAAGTGCCTCAGGGTGCTGTGTTTGTAACTTAGCAACTGCGGAATGGATGATGTCACTCGCTATCTCTGCGTTCGCTTGAGGGGGGATGTAAACAATAACAATAATCACGTGTCCAAACTCTCTGGGCAAGTAATAGGGACGCAGACTTACGGCCAACAGTTCGATGTCCCTGCAGCAATTGGAGATTAGAAATAGGATGAAAATTACTGAAATTAGCAGAGCAAGCTTTTTCAGACTTGGAGTTATTGTAGTAGTTTTAAGAGATGAAGGAATAGTTCCAGTGATGCTAGAGGAGTGAATTATAGTAGAAATAATGGAGACCAGAGAGGGGAGGCAGGCTTTAACCTGAACTTTGGGGAGGGAATAAAGTTGACAGGTGGATGGCTTAGACTTACAGAGGAGATCTGAGATTTCTGAGAAAGTAGGAAGCTAAAAAGAGGAAAATGAGTGAGTAGGTGGATGAAATTTAAATGAAGTACAGAAGGAAACCGTACCGAGAGACTGGTTTTTCCTATGGATTTTTTCATTAAAAAAGGACATAAGGGACTTGCAAAAATCAGTTGAATAAAGGTGAGAAGGTAATGAATCTGGGGGTTGTGTGATATTATTAAGCAGTGAAAATAATGATTTGGTGTTACCTTTATTGGAAGAAATTATCTACTCTTTATATATAAAATCCTAAGCCTAAAAGTGCAACGATTTTATGTGATGTTTTTATATGATGTTTTTTGTTCTGTTTTTTGTCAAGCTTTAAATCAGGCTTATTTTAAAGCCTTCATATATATGTTTGGTATCATTTTTTTCAGAATTTTTCGAACTTTAATGTGTTTTCAGATTCTTATTCCATTTTTAAATTCT
The DNA here is from genome assembly GCF_016835505.1 of Polypterus senegalus. Taxonomy (NCBI): domain Eukaryota; kingdom Metazoa; phylum Chordata; class Cladistia; order Polypteriformes; family Polypteridae; genus Polypterus; species Polypterus senegalus. The sequence continues at coordinate 179,549,881 of NC_053154.1, forward strand.
AAACTAAAAATTATAAGAACTGCTGTACAGGCTTTTAAATGTTCGAAGCGCTGTGTGAGATGCAGATCACATGGCATGGTTGCAGCAGCAATCCAGCAGCTGAATAAGCAAAGAGGAGGTAAAAAAAATACACTGTATTTGTTTCCCAAACACGTAGCACAGGCTGGGGGGGTTGGCGAGTGAAGCATGCAGGGCGGAACCCACTAGTGTGAGTATAATAGTTAGATTTGGTTTGAGCAATACAGTCCTTGTAATAAAGTATATGGTTTTTATACATCTCTTTGTGAATAAAGAGTCCAGTTTTTTTTATACAGCAGTTCTAGCTGCCGGCCTTTGGCATTCAAGAGCCGAAGTTCAGAGAGCAGAAAAAGAGAAAGAAACAGATCTAGTTTTTAACGGAACAAGTGAATTAAGAATACCTATGAGGGGCCAAACAGGCCATTTCTGTGTGTAATCTAATGGTTTACGTGTGAACACTATTGGTTTATGAATATTTACTATCGGTTTGCATCCATACTTAATTGGTTTGAGTGCGTAGAATACTGGTTTCATTCATATGAGCTATTGTTATTGGTTTGTGAGAGAACTGCATTGGTTTCCGCTTGCATGTTATCGGCTTGCGTATGAATTATACTGGCTTGTGTTCTGTGTCGGTCTAACAATGGATTTGCGTAGGCACTATATTGGTTTCAGGCACATCTTATACTGGTTTCATGTGGGTAACCTGTCGATTTTGCGCTTGAACTTTATTGGTTGTATGTGTGTACTATGTCGTTTTCGCGTATGAAACATATTGGTTATGTGTGTGCACCCTATCGCAACTCTGTGTATGAACTATATCGGTTCTGTGTACGAACTATATTGATTGTTCACGTGATCTTCAGCAGAAATGGGTGGGACAAGAAACAGGAACTCAAGGGCCAGTAGACTCATAGAGTGTAAAGACAAGTGGCTAGGAGACGCATCTGCGTTTAAATGGCACCATATATTTCTTTCCACACAATACATTTGCAAAAGGACTTGGTGATAACTATTTAACAGAATCTACCCTTGAGTCTGTAATGAACACAAGGCTGAAGTTAGGTATGTAGTCGGTCGTCTTCTTATTCGGTTCAATCTACATGCTTGCTTGCAACCCGCAGCTGTACTTGTTCACACGGCATTTGCAAAACAGTTACTTATTCTAAAGGCAAAATATTCAACATTTCCGATTGACGTCTTTATGCAACATAACAGTTAGTTACTACTATTTAGATTTATTATGCCCGGCGACCCCACACTACGCCGCACAGACAGGTGAAGTGACTTGCTCAGGGTCACACAGTGTCAGTCTCAGTACTTGAACAAAGGATTGAAAGTGCAAAGCCCTAACCGCAATGCTTGCACATCTATAACGTGTATATTAAATGACTAAACGTGTCAATTCTTTGAAAAGCTAAGCATTTACTGTAACATTTACAACCTGCATGGGTCAGTTACATCATATTGAGCCACCTTACCTTTCACAGTCTTGTGAAAAGACAGATGCATTTTTTTAAGATGCAGCAGAGCTTTGCTCTGCCCAGTGTGAGTACTGGGGTGAAACTGACAAAGTATTCCCACTTCAATATCAGATAAATAGGATTTACTGTGATATTTAATGGGCACTGTAAAGTTTTACATCACGTAGGACCACCTTAGTTTTCAAAGTTTTGTGACAATGGCATATATAAACTTGTCCACGACAGATTCCTTTATTAAATTAGAGTTTTTACATTTTTGACCCATGCAGGACCAAAATGTGGAATATTTATTTTTTCAAATAATGGATCAGTTTGTAATGATGCCGATTAATGTACACACTGTAGAATATTTTGCCTTGCTGTTATAATAGAATAAGAAGCTGGTTTACAAAAGCTGAGGAAATAAGTAGCTTGACTGCATGCTTATACTGGGAGTATCTAGGAGTGAATAAAATGCCAGCCGAATGCGTACGTAACTTCAGCTCTGATCATTTCAGAATTAAGGGAAAATACTGGTAAAATAATTACCAACAAGCCTTTTCACAAACATACAGTGATGTGCAAAAGTATTCAATTCCTTTAAAAGTCATCCTAATTTTCTGCATGACAAACGATTTGTCCACATATTTATCCATTTGGTATTTTTAATGTGAACTCTTGTGCTGCAACAAAATGTTGTCAAACTCCAAATAACTAAAGAAAAACTCCAAAGTGATTGTTTGCCTAAGTATTCAAGCCCAATACCTTCATACTTTGTCAATAACCTTTTTGCTGCAGTAACAGCCTTCATTCTTTTAGAGTATATAAATATGCCCCAGTTCCGCACATTGCTCAGGTGTGATTCTTCCCTATTCTTTTTGGTATGATTAACTGGGTACCCTCTATATTGGTGGGATGGTATCTCTGAACAGCAGTTTTCAAACAGTGCCCCAGATTCTCAACAGGGTTAAGATCAGGGCTTTGACTTTGCCATTCCAAAACATTAACATTAACATCCCTGACCTGGGATGTTTTTGAGCCATCCCAGTTTCACTTTGGTCTACTGCTTAGGGTCATTGTCATCTTGAAAGAGGAATCTTCTCCTGAGCTTTAAATTCATAACAGACTTGAACCAGTTCTCCTGCAATATTATGTGGTATTTTTGCCCATTTATTGTCCCTTCATCTCTGACAAGATTTTCAGCCCCAGCACATGAAAAACATCCCCATAGCCAGATGCTCCCAGCACCATATTCCACTGTAGGTCTGGTGTTTCTTGCGGCATGGGCAGTGTTTGTTTTACGCCACACATTCTGTACCTCTTTGAAGTCTGAGAAAAAAGTAATATTTTGGTTTCATCTGACCATAAAACCTTCTCCCCACATCTTAACTGGGAAAATGCCATATGTGCTTTTATGTGGACCATCTTAAGGAATGGCTTCTTTCTTGCTACCCTCCTGTAGAGGCCTGTTTAATAGAGAGCTTGTGAAATTGTGGAACCCTGCACCTTCACTCCAGTTTCAGCCAAAAAGTATTGCAAACATCTGAGAGTGACGGTTGGATTTCTAGTTTCCTCTCTCTCCAGTTGATGTCTAACTGCGATGTTCAGTTTTGAGGGACGGCCTGTTCTAGTAAGAGTCTGAGTGCTGTGATGAACCTTCCACTTTCTGATGATGGATCCAGCAGTGCACAATGGGACATTCAAACTCTTGATATTTTTATAGGCATTTCCTGCTACTTTGTGCATTTCAATAACTTTGTTTCTCACATCAGCAGAATGCTCCTGTCTCTTAATTTTTTCTGTGACTATGGTCCCTACGAATGGGGCTTTTTATATCCAGAGAGAAAGTAGCACGTCATTATGTTTAATAATGCCTGTCAAATGACTGACACCTTTGTAATTAATTTGTCATTGGTGTAAACCTGGAGCTTCCAAAGTACAGAGGTTTAAACACTTATGTAAACACTAACTTTGGAGATTTTCTTTTACAATTAAATGTCTACATAAAATGGTTTATTTTGACTTTGGAAATGTTTTGTTACAGCATAAGAAAAAATACTGAATGAATAAATATGTGTGCAAATATTTTGTCTTGCATAAAATTATGACAACTTTCAAGGGGAGTGAATACTTTTGCATGTCACTGTATGTTTGTGAAAGGGTTTGGTGGTAATTATTTTTAAGTTTGATGCGCATTCAGCTGCCTTTTTATGCACTCCTAGCTACATCCAGTATAAGCTTGCATATTAACAGCAAGAAAAAATATTCTATAGTGTGTACATTAATCTGCAAACTGATCCATTATTTGAAAAAATAAATATTCCAGATTTTCAACCAAAACTTGAATGGGTTGAAAATGTTGAGCTGAACTTTAACAATGGAATCTGTCCTGGATAAGTTTATATTATGCCAATTAATATACACGTTGTAGATGTGTAAGCACTTTGTTAATGTCCTGATAATGACACTGTGTGACCATAAGCAAGTCTCTTCACTTGTCTGTGCAGTGCAGGGGGGGGGGGTCACTGGGCGAATGTAACCAGTAGTATCTAAATGTTGTATGTTGGATAAAGGTGTTAGTAAATGTAAAATATTTTGCCTTCAGTATAAATAACTGGTTTCAAAAGTTGTGTAAAAAAGTACTGTGGCTGGGTGCAAGCAAACATGAGCCTGGAAGCAAAGAAGAAGATGGCCGAATACGTACCTAACTTCAGCTTTGTGTTCATTACAGACTCAAGGGCAAATTCTGTTAAATAGTAATAATTACCACCAAGTCCTTTTGAAAAAGGTATTGTGTGGAAAAAATATATGGTGCCGTTTAAATGCAGATGCATCTCCTAGCCACTTCTCTTTACACTCCATGACTTTACCGGCCCTTGAGTTCCTGTTTCTTGCCCCACCCATTTCTGCTGAAGATCACGTGAACAACCAATATAGTTTGCATGCAGAACCGATGTAGTTCATACACAGAGTTGCGGTAGTGTGCGCACACACAACCAATATGTTTCATACGTGAAACCAACATAGTACACACATACAACTAATAGAGTTCAAGCGGAAAATCGACAGGTTACCCACATGAAACCAGTATAAGATGTGCCTGAAACCAATATAGTGCATACGCAAATCCATTGTTAGACCGACACAGAACGCAAGCCAATATAGTTCGTACGCAAACCGATAACATGCAAGTGCATACCAATGCAGTTCACTCACAAACCAATAACAAAACGTACTGAAACCAGTGATATACACATGTAAATCAATATAGTTCATATGCAAACCAGTGTTATGCATAAGGATATAGTTCACGCACAAACCGATAATATACAGACACAAACCAATATAGTTCATATGAATAAATCCAGTATTGTATGCACACAAACCAATAGTAAATATTCATAAACCAATAGTGTTCACACGTCAACCAATAGATTACACACAGAAATATATGATTTATGGCCTGTTTGGCCCCTCATAAAATACTGTAGAGTCCAGTATTATAGTGTGAAACCAGTTCTTCATGAGTGGATAAATTATGAAAATCCATAAGGGAATCAATAATAGAGGAAAGAAAATCCAAGTTAATATTCTTAATATTATGGAAACACATGAGACAGGGAAGCTTAGTATTGGAAAGAGCAAGTTTAACATTGAATGAAAGAAGAAAATGATCAGTGTGGACACTTTTTCTATAGTGTTGTTTCTTGTGACTGAAGACAGATAGATATAATTAAAGTTAGTAAAAATCTTTAATTGATACACACCAGGCAAAGGTAAAATGACAGAGAAGCACAGTCCTAGGACACCTGCCCTTCGTCTGCCCTGAGGGGTTGGTGTCCCAAATTTTTATAGGGTTTTTGTCTTATGACTTTAGTTACACAAGTATTTCAAAATATTAGCCTGAATCAGCACTAACAGAAATCTACAGGTGGAATACATCTGTTAGTTTCCTTAGTTTGGGGCTGGATGAGTCCACACTTGTGGTTTTTTGTGTAGTAACCTTAAAACAAGAAGTAGCACTTAGCACGCATACTTTGGGCACGCAGGGTCTTCATGACCCTTGTCACGTACACCATGGGCAAGCAGTGGTCTGCATGGCTCTTGTCACGCACACCAAATTGATCAAGCTGTTTTGTATTTTTCCACATCAGTTATGGGGAGTACATCTGCAGTACAATCAAGGGGGTTTGGGGGACTCCAGAACAGCAAATCAAGTCCAAGATATGTCCTTTAGAGAGGGTGGGAACATGAATATGCTGCTGGAATCCAAAACTCTCAGCGCAGGATGTAAAGTCTCTAGTAATAGGATGTAAAGAATGAAAGAGGAAGCTGGAGTACCAGGAGGAAACCCATGCAGAGGTCATGCAAAAGAGAGATACAGAGACAGATTCGATCTCATTCAAGTTGTTACTTGAATATAAAATGAACATTGTCACTAAGGTATAACAAAACAAGTGTGGTTTTATTCAATAATAAAAATGAATAACAAAAAATTCAAGTGACAAAAAGATACCAAAAGACATGATTCACCAGTGTTTGTGTGTCTGCTTATATTCCTTCAGCAATATCTTTTACAGGTAGCAAGACTTTACACCAGCTGTTATAGACAAATCAAAGGCTTCTTCTTTTTGGGAGCATACATTGTCAGCGCGGCACTGCCAGATCTAACCACTAGTGTGGCGAGTTGCTCATGTACTGAAGTGACTTTAGCTGCATGTGGAAGTCCCATTTTACTTATGGTGCCAAGCAGAGTTGTCACGGTTTTAGCCAGTGAAATCGCTGTGAAGAAGTTGTCTGTTGTTGCGGTTCTGTTCTTGTCCAGAAACGGCTCCATATGCTTTATAATCACAGACTTGGACAGTTCTCAACAAAACATTGCCGATGTCCGAGATTGTAGCCAATCTGTCGTTTTTCACATGTTCTGCATTGGTGTCTTTCTTTTCAAAGAGCAAATGGCGTATAGTAGTCTGATAGTGGTCATGGGACATTGTATGTTTGATTGCCAGTACAACAAATAGTTCTGAGCAGGCATCAACCACAGCACCAACAGTGGTCATCACTGCTCTTGTGAAAAGAATTGAAATAAATGCCATCAATTCAGAGAGGGAGAGGCAAGTTTGTTGTACCATGTGAACATCACTGACAGAATAAAACTGAATAATAAAAAAAACAAGCACTCTCTATTACAAATATTCACAATTTACACTAGATGTTACAGACTCAAATCAAATGTATGTTTTTATTATATTATTTTAATAATAATAACAACTCACTACTCAAAACGTGGAGTGCCCAGTCTTGAACCTTTGGGTTTATAAGGCAGCAGTTCTTACCTCTGCACCGTTCAAGAATACATATCTACTTCCTGTCTGTTGACATTTGAGCTTGGGTTTTTAACTTATTGACAGCAACATGAATATTGAATGATTTTTTTATTCTTTGGTTATATTCTTGAATAAAAGAGAGCGTGTTTATTTGATATTTGGACTAAAGTCTTCACACATTGTACACTTCATGTCATTATTAGTATAACATGGAAAATGTTTCTGTTTTAGGTATGTGTTCATCAGTTCCTGTCATCCTACACTACACAGATCGTTGTAGACATGGAACACACATGAAATGTATGTATTCCAAATAACAATATATTATTTACCTTGTACAACTCCAGGCACCTCACTCCCAGATAAAGAGTCCTGAACTCTGAGAATTTTGCGACGGACTCAGCTCTGCCAGTGGGGGGGATGTGATGGCAGGCTGCTTATTCTGATTGACGCATTAACAAAACAAAAGATGCTAATGGAGAAGTGTGAAGAAATTTAAGGTGGTCTGGGATTACATAGTTTTTCATCTTCTTGTGTTAACAGGAACAATATATGAAAAAGAGGAAGTGAAAGACATTGAAAAATGTCTACTAGTGAGATATGACCTGAAGCAGCCCATTTAAGCCACACCAGATGCTCAAGCCCAACAGCAAGCTCTCATGATCAAATAGTGTCAAAAGCTTCAGAAAGTTCTAGGAGGACAATAACTTCTGAGTCAGTAATAAGAGAGATGTCATTAAATGCTTTCAGGAGGGCTGTCTCAACACCGTGATATGATTATAAATCATTTTTTCTAATATCTTAGCCAAAAGTGGCAGTTGAGAGATTAGGTGAAAATTAGCTAATACTCCAGGATCTAACTCAGCCTTTTTAAGACACACCACCGCATATTGAAAAAATGAGTACACAGTCACCTCACAAAGAGAACCATTTATAATATCAAACAATACTAGTCCTAGCACAAAAAAGCCTCCAGTAAGTGGTGTGGTGGAACAACATCAAAAGGACAAAAAGTAGGTCTAAGTATGTCAGTAGTACTTTTTAGCTCTGAAAGTGAAACGACAGCAAAGAAGTCCAAAACAATGCCATGATTAGCAACAGGTAGTACAGATGGAACAATGTCAGAGTGGATAGTATCAGTTTTTCAGACAAAGAGTGAAAGAAACTGTTCACATGAATGAACAGTACTGCTTTATCTTATCTCTGAATGGGGGTAAATAATCACATTAATTGCATTAAATAAAACCTTAGGATTCTTAGAATGAGAGGATAACAATTCTAAGAAGTAATCATGTTTATATTTCTTAAGTGTCTCCTGGAAGTTATACAGAGAAAACCTAAAAATTTGCTTAGATACAGTCGGCCTGTCATCCTTTTTTGCTGTTCAACAATCGTATAAGCACGCTGCAGCTACCGTGTGGTGTCATTAAGCCATGGAGCAGATCTCCCATTTTTGCATGGTATTTTGTAGGGAGCAATTGAGTCTAAAACCTTTTACACAATGAATTTAAAGCTAAGACAGAATTGTCAATGCTATTGCACCAGCATTCTTGGTCTAAACTGGAAAACATGGTTTAAAATCAGATATAATAGTAGAATTTAAAAAGCGAGAATAGTGTGGAGCACAGGTTATTGTAGCAATGTCAACAGTAATATTTAAATCCATCATTAGAGACAAATGATCAGTAAAAGGAACATCACATATATCAATATTATTAACTGTAATACCACTTCTAACAAGGGTGTGACCAAAAGAATGAGTTGGAGCATTAATATGCTGGATGAAATCAAATGAGTCCAATAATGATAAAAAGAGAATTCAGAAAAGAATGTATCATTAATTACAGGGGGCCTATAAACCACAGCACACAACAAAGAAGAAGAGCTACACAGTTCAAAAAGTTGCAGCTTGAAGCTATTAAACAGAGCCTTACTAAGGCTTTGACACAGAAACAAATTTTTGAATGTTATTTCGGCTTTTCATTGAGGTATCATCTATTGACAAATATGAACTGTGCATGCTAGTGATTAGGATTTTTGCAACAATTCATGATGTTTTAAAAGATGGTGAGTCAGAACAAAGCAAGATTAGGGGTTAGGTCTGTCAGTCAGTTAGATGTAAACTGAAAACTTTGGAGTGGAGGTATTGAAGTGTCATCTCAGCATTAGGACTATCACTTTTTCAATTAGTATCCATGTCTGAACAATATAAGATATAACAGGACCAACAGCAGGAGAGAGGCGCTTTAATTCACTACAAAGAAATGAAAATAAGGCTGAATAAGAGCCAACAATGTATTTTGTTTCCATGAGAAGTTAATGCTGGGGAGAGTTAACCCAGTTTCAATTGGGTAGACATTCACTTCCGAAATACTGCATTTCAGAGTTGAATGTTTGATAGATGGTCTCTTGTGATCCTAAAGGAATGTAGAAGGACTTAATAGTGTATAAGTACTTTGGGGTTGGGGAGGGGGGAAGGGAGACAGAGCTAACAAAATTCATTTTGGGCAGCAAATTCATTTTTATAATGGTCAATCTGGTCTTGAATGAAATATAAAGGTAGAAAGGGAAGACCAAATGAAAATGGAGTCTCTGCCACCTTTCAGAACATCACAGCAGTTATCAGCTGTAAGCTCATGAATAGTCCCCAACCATAAATATCTGAAAAAACCATTCAGAAGAATTAAATAGGGAACTTAAGAAAGATTATAAGAAGGATTCAGTTTGAAAAGAGAGGCTTTAGAGCAATTTGCCTTATAGCCTGATAATGTTTCATAGGTGGTAAACAGATTTAGACTATGGGCAGAATCATCAATGGAATTACCGAGATAAAGAACAGTATCATCAGTGCACAAGGAATCCTTCTGAAGAATATGTTTGACCAATATGGAAATGATTTTGTTTGAGTCGTGGGAGGGCTACCACAAGATTCTTTAATGAGACAGTAAAGAGAAACGGGAAAAGAGGACAGTCCTAAATGGTTTCTTGAAATACGTACTTGTTAAAAAGGGCAGGAGTTTTAGCATTAGTGAGAAGAGAAGTAAACATATTAATAAAGACAGTACCAAAGCAATTTACATCCAGGATCATCTGAAAAAGGGAACACTTCAGCTAGTCAAATGCCTACCCTTAATCTAGGGAAAAAGAACGTACCTGTATGGGTACAATATGCAGAATATGCAACAAGTGGTGTACATTGTCAGCTGCTTGATGGAATTTGATAAACCCAGTTTGGTCTGAAGGTACTGTACAGTTTGACACTGGAATTCATTAACAAAAACTCAAGCAGCTGGTGGGATCACAACCTTGTTTTCTCAAGACTGTAACCATAGCTATATTATTTGAGATCTTAAGTGCCTGCAATGACCTTTGGGAGATAGAAATGCTGGAATTAAACATATGGTAGAGTGGGGCCTAGAGTTGCTTTCAAAAGACAGACACAAGTTCTGGGGCAAATTCCAGAGTCTATTTAAGTTCACTAAATAAGTGAGGAACATCTAGGATAGTAGTCTTTTTAAGATAGCTAATGAAGGAATGGGATTTTGATAAATAAGTTGACATCAGAGAAAGCAAAGGAGGAGAAGGAGAATGACAGAAAGAATAGATCAGAGCAGAATAAAAAAAAAAAGTTTTTTCATTTTGTCTAGGTTAGTAATAATGGACCACTCCTTTGATTTAACAGCCAAAATCACAGAGAATGAATCACATTTCTAAGGGCCAGTAATTTACTGGGTCTGGATCCAGATACACATTAGTCCACGCTAGTGCAATGAACCATTAACTCAGCATGCCATAACACCAGAGCATTTAATTCAGCCCTCATGACTGTTGCATGCCCCAGGTCCACAACACTATTGTGTGCTCTCTAAATGTTAACATCAATTTTAAAAATTGGATTTTTTTTTTGCTAAAATTCATTAGGCAAATTACTGATGAAAGGAATAGTATGATTACAAAGAAAACCTTTAACAGTCATCTTGCAGAAGGCGGCATTTTGAGTGATCCAGCATTACAGAAAAAAATTCCTGTAGGCACAACCTCAAAAAAGCACATTTTAGAGAAGCCCATATTCTCCCAGAAAACTCTAAAAACTCCATATTACCATGATCTGGATATCCACTGCCACAACCACTCCAAATGGCTGTAAAACTGAACAACACTCCTCACACACCTTGCTTGCATGCCATAGCAAAGTCAGACAACTGGACCAGAAATGGTCAACTCTGAAATAAAATCCAAGGACGAGCAAACTTACAGAAAGTACCTGTTGATTTGTTTCATCTCGAGTGATAAATGTAAAAGCAAGTACACTGAATCTGACTGGAAATAATTAAATACCTCTTTAAAGTTTTTGCTTTTTTAAAAATTCCTTAAGGTCAATGTGTCAAAGTTGAAACAAAAAACACTAAAAATCGCCTAACGTTGGATCTTTTCACATACTGGCCTTTTGAATCACAAGACCAAAAATAACACTATTACTTTATAGCCCTTCACATCATCCAGATTTTTGTGGGATGGATTCCAACCAAACAAAACACACTCCCCAATCACCTTCTCCTAACCCTGAATTGAATAAAATGGGTTTGAGAATGTTTTGTTTTAAAATATACTTGTCACGTTCCTGCAACATTAAATTTATTAATTTGGTTAAAAAATCGATGGATCAATTTACTTTTACTCATTTAACATTCACTTGTACAAAAGTTATTGCAGTTATATTTTTGAATAAAAGCGCAATTGTTTTGTTAGATTTGTACCTTTTGTGAAAGTATTTCCTTCATACTTCAGGCTTCATACATTATATAGTTTATGCCTACATTTTGTCATCTACTAGTAGAATATAAAAAAACGTTTCTGTTTTAACAATGTGTTTACACAGATTACTGTTGAAATGGAACAGACATGAAATGCGTGTGTTCCAAACAACGATCTATTATTTCCACTCTAAGACTCCACTTCACTCCCAGAAAATCAATCAAGGCATGAACTGGGAGAAGTCTGTGCACATTCTAAGTCAGTGGGGGGATGGAATAGCCGGCTGCTTGCAGCCTGATTTTTATCAGCACATTTAGATGACAAAAGACTCTGGTGGAGAGCTGTGAATGTTTTTAAGAAGTGATTTAGGGTGGGACGGATTTACGAGTTTTTTCGTAGGCTCTGGTAATTCTAGTGTTAAAGCAGCCATATTGTCTCCAGAAAATCAGTTCTGTTTTGGACTCAGTTGAATGAACATGTCTTTGTTTATGAATCAGTTTTGCAGCCGGGAACAATTATACGGGTGGCTGCCTCAAACATTGTCAATGTTTGATGGTCATCTTTGTGACAGTGGCGTAGCCGGCAGGATGGAGAAAACCCAGAAGAGAATGGGACCGGACCTGAATCATGTCCAGGTGGGAGAGTACCTGGGCCTAGCTGTTGGTAGAGCAATATAGAACTCTACCAAGGCAAAACACGCACTTTTCCACATTTGTCCATACGCAATTTTATAGTGTGAATTCTACACACAGCATTATATATAAGGCCTCAGGACTCTAAAGCTTTAGGCCTTCATCCTTTTGCATAGATATTGACAGCACCATATACCCCTTTCCAGCAACCTCATGACACCCTATGTTCTCCCAGTCTGTCTACTGACTTCATAGGAAGAGTCACCAGAGACACGAATGTCATAGGCGTGGTAAGTAAATCTCTCAACAAGGTCGACACTCTCTCTGCAAACAGACATACTGCTGATAGCTGTGGCTAACATGTCATTAAAGCCTTGGATCTTGGTTTTTATCTAAAGAGCCCCGATCAAAGCCTCCATTGACTCTGCGAAGATCACAGCATTGTCAGCAGAGTCAAGATCAGTGAATCTTTCTTCACCAACAGATACCCCACAGCCTCTGGACCCCACAACCTTGCCCAACACCCAGTCCATGCAAGCATTGAAGAGTGCGGGCTGGGCAGATTCATGGCCTCAGAACCCCTGTAGATTTTTTTTTTCTCCAGCCTTCTGGGTTTTTTTTTTCCTGTTTAGGAACTTACCTTATTCTTTCTTACTTAGTATTGTCTAATCTTATTTTCATATTTTTCTTTTTTCTTTGTTCATCTTGTGAAGCACTTTGAGCTATGTCATTTGTATGAAAACGCGCTATATAAATAAATGTTGTTGTAGTGTTGGGGCAAGAACACAACCCTGACGAAGCGCAGAATCAACTGGGAAAAATGCATAGAGCTGAGACCCCAATAAAATAAATGACCTAATTATAGCGTGTAATGGCTCTCAGTTTTGCCATTATTCTCTCCTCTGCTACTACCTCATGCAGGTTGAAAATGTGTTGCATAACTGAGCTGCATTTTTAATTAGCTTGCTGATTTGGTGAACCTCTCTTGAAGTGATGTTATGGGGCAAGCACACTGCAGCAAAGTAAATTGCACTAGCTATCATAGAAGTATAGTACATGTAAAGGATGTTACTACTTACATTAAAAACATACAGTCATCTTAAACAACAGAGTCTAATATGACCTTTCTTAAATAGTTCATTTGTGTTAGTGCAACAGTTTAGCCTGTCATTGATGTGAATCCTCAAGTGTAGCAGTTTATACCCTCAATGAATAGTGACTATGTGTAAAAACTTTGTGGTGGAGCAAAAGTCAATAATCAGTTTTTCGGTTTTGCTGATGCTGAATTACAGACAATTCTTTTTGCTTGGAGAAATACACTGAATTCTATACTTTCTCTTAGAATGGCGATAGAAAGTTTATGAAACCTTTAGAACCATAAAAATGTTCTAAAACTAGATAGAAGGAACAAGAGCAAATGACACAAAAGATTCAAGAGTTTTTTTTGTCAAACACACCGTTATATAGGTACAACATGTAGTGAAATGAAAAGCTGGTCTACACGAAGATTGTGCAAAGCAAAAGAAAACACACTAGAATAAATAATAAAATAAGAAAATAATTACAAAAAAACAAATTAAATAAATTAAGTGAATGAAATTAAATTAAGTTAAACTATGTTAAAATTAAGTTAAATCTGAAACAGTAAAACCAGTAAAAAGTATGAAGTGGCTGAGCAGTTAAGTTAAAGTGAGTATTAGATCTGACTGTTTGTTGACATGTCAGAGTTCAGGATTCTGATGGCCTGAGGGTAAAAGCTCCTCTTAAGTCTCTCAATTTTTGACATTAAGCTGTGCAATCACTTGCCTGAGCTAAGCAGGCTGAACAGTCTACTGCTGGGGTGGTAGAGCCCATAATTATTGTAATTGCTTTGGTCCTACAGTGCTTGGTGTAGATGTCCTGCAGAAAGGGCTGTACCAACCTAAAGATGCATTCTGCTGAACACACAACTCTCTGCAGGTCTTTAAGATCTTGGACTGAGCGATTCTCAAACCAGGATGTGCAGCTCTGTGTTAGGGTGCTGTCTGTGGTGCCAATGTGAAACGTTTTTGAAATAATTGGTGAGACATTGAATTTCCTAAGCCACCTCATGTGATAAAGACGCTGTCTTGCCTTCCTGACGAGTTTGTGTGTGCTGGGTCCATGTCAGGTCCTCGGTGATGTACACACCCAGGTACTTGAATCCACTTACTCTCTCAACAAGAACACCATTTATGCTGATGGGACTGCTTCCACCTGAAGTCCGCCACTAGCTCCATGGTCTCTCATTCAATGAGAGGTTATAAGCCTGGCACCAAACTGCCAAGTTCTCTACCTCATCCACATAGGCCTCTGCCTCATTGTTGGAAATGAGACCTAAGACCACTGTGTCATCAGAAAACTTAACAATGGTGTTAGAGCTGTGCTTGGCCACACAGTCATGTGTAAAGGATGTGCAGCAGGAGACTCAGGACAGGACACATCCTTGTGAAACTCCTGTATTGACAATAAAAATGTTAGAGAAGCTGTTGCTTGTTCTCTCCACCTGAGGTCTGCCTGTTATAAAATTCAGCACCAAATCACAAAGGGTAATGTTCAGACCCAGGTCTTTAAGCTTTGTTGCAAATAAGTGGGGGACAAGGGTGTTAAAGACTGAGCTGTAATCTGTAAACAACAAACTTACATAATTCCCCTTATTGCTGTCTACATGGACCAAGGAGGTGTGTAGAATGTGCAAGATAGCGTCATCTGTAAACCTGTTTGTACAGTATGCAAACTGGAGTGGATCAAAGTCCCTTGGAAGGAAAGAGCAGATTGAGTCTTTAATAATCTCCTCAATAAGGATTGATGTAAACATTCCAGCTAGCTGATTGGCACTTGATTTAAGAATGATCCCTTAGATTCCTTGTGCTTTCTGGCAGTTTACATGGCTCAGAGCACTAAGAACATTGTGCTCTGAAACAAAGATTGCAACTTCTCTGTGCTGAGTGCTCCTAGTGCTAGCCTTATTATCCTCTATGGCTGGCAAGTCATTGCTAGCCACATTAATATCAAACAATGCATAGAATGTGTTCAGATTCTCAGCCAGAGAAGAATCGACGCATACTGTGGTTTTACTTCTAAAGTCCTTAATGATCTATAGTCCTTGCCACATTTGTCTGCTCCCACCAGATGAAAGTTAAACTCCACTTTCTACTTGTACCACCTCTTTTCCACCTTCACAACCCTCCTTAGAGAGTAGTCGAGGTGCACATCTTCACCGCCTCATGGATGGTTTTCTGATTGGGGAAACAATGGATTGTTTTGGAATAATACACTCTTCCAGTGTAGCAACAAAGCTGACAGCAGCATGAACAAACTTGTTGACTTCACTAGAACTCAACCGGAACATGTCCCAGTTCACGTCATCAAGAACGTCCTGTAGCATGGCTTCTGACTGGGAAAACCAGCATTTCATCTTTCTCTCATGATACATTTATACTGTGGTAGAAGGAAAATGGCGTCATGGTCTGACCTCCTGAATGGCAGTTGTGAAAGTGCTTTGTAGTCTGACTTAAACTGAGCGTATGATCCAGTGTATTTCCCTCTCTGGTTGTGCATGTGGCATGCTGGTGAAAGTTTGGCATGACCCGTCTGAGGTTAGCTTTGTTAAAGTTCCCTGGCACAATAAACGCTGCATCTGGGTGCTTCTTTAGACGTTCACTAAGCACATCATGGAGTATAGGCAAAGCCTTGTCTATGTTAGCCTGAGGGTTTATATAGACAGAGGTGATGACAATAGCAGAAAACTCACACTGCAAGTAATGAAGGCGGCAGATGAGTGGCAGATGTTCCAGTTTCATCATAAAACAAACACCTCCACCTTTTACTTTACTAGATTCAGACATTCTGTCCAACAGAAATTAAGAGAAATGCTCAGATGGGGTTACTGCTCAGTCTGGTATTGCAGGTGAAAGATACTTTTCAATCCAACATAAAACAATGTAGTCCCTAATGCCCCTTTGGAATTCAATCCTGGCTCGAGCATTATCCATCCTTTTTTCAAGTGATTGGCATTTGTAATCAGGATATAAGGCAGAGTAGGATGATGTGGTTAATTCCTTAGTCTGTTTCACACTCTCACTCTTGCCATGGTGTTTCTTTCTCCATCACCGTGGTTTGACTCCTGTAGCTCCTTTGTTATTGTTCCCCTCATCATGTAGGAGCTCACTGAGAATCACACCTGGAAATGATAGGTCAATAGATAGATCGCCTCAAAATAGGTAAGTAAACTGGTTCCCAATGTTTAAAACTGTTCTCCTGTCATAAGTAATCAAAGTGGCAGTAGTCTATGCAAGTGATCTGATGAAAAACAACCAAAAAGTTATGTAAACAGACAATGTTAACAGTAAGACCAGGACGTCAGCCAAACTCAGAGCTGCCATCTTAGTTCTCAAATTGTACTTCTTTGTTTATTTAATTAGGAAAATATCCAGTGTTAATATTTGAGTGTAAAAAGATATGTGGACTTCAAGTATTATCAGTTCATTTTATGGGGAAACTAGAGTCAGGTGCTTTTTAAGGGGAAACTCGAATCAGGTCTTTCAATGAATGGCATTGTTATGGTGAAGCTAGAGTTTTATGTATGGCTCATGTGAATTGTTATTTTATATATATTACTATTTTTTGTTATATATTTTATATGTTATGTGTTGAATATAGTTTTATTTTATCTGCTATGTTTATATGATTATTTATGTGCCCAGTTCCCACAAAATTTAGTTTCAGGGGTGAGGTCACCATAATGCTTAGCTGGGGAACTGTCCTCTGCCTATAAAAGCCCAGGCAGAAAGTCAGGTCCTTCCAATTGGCATTGCGTTTTTGGAGAGTTATTGTGTATTTGTTTTCTGGATTTTTCTGGAAATTAACTCTAGGCTGGAGATTAAGGTGTAACACTGTAAGGCAGATTGTGTATAAATGTTACAACCCTCCACCAGGAGTGGTTGACCAACAAAGATCACTTCAAGAGACAAGAATGTAATATTCCGGGAAGTCACAAGGAATCCCAATGTAACATGTCCCAATGTATCAAAAGACCTCTAGTACATTGGCTAATGTTATTATTCATGAGTCCACCATCAGGAGAACAATGAACAACAATGGTATGTGACAGGGTTGCAAGGAGAACACCACTGCACTCCAAGAAGTGCATCGCCGCCTGTCTAAGTTTTTCTGAAGACCACATGGATAATCCAGGAGGCTACTGGAAGATTGGACATCTGTGGATTTCCAAAATAGGAATTTTTGGTTTGAATGAAAATATTTTGTTTGGCAAAAAGCAAACACTGCATTCCAACATAAGAACTTTATCCCATCTGTGAAACATGTTTGTGGTAGTATCATGGTTTGGGCCTGCTTTGCTGCCAACAGACCAGTACAGCTTACTATCATTGATGGAATACTGGAATTTTGTATTATACCAGCAAATTATACAGGAAAATACTATAATACCTACCCATTAACTGAAACTCAGTGGAAAGTGGGTGGTGCAGCCAGAAAATGACCCAAAACACACAAGTTCTTCTACTAAAGAATGGTAAAGTTGATTGAAATTCATGTTTTGGCACAGTCATTCTCCTGAAATGAATCCTTTGGAAATGTTGTGGAAGGACCTGAAGCAAGCAGCTCATGCAAGGAAGCCCACAAACATCCAAGTGTTAAAGCAGTTCTGCAAGGAGTAATGGGTTGAACTTCCTTCAAGCTAATGTGCAAGACTGAGCGACAGCAGCAACATTCAATTGAAGTTATTGCTACACAAGAGGGCACACCAATTACTTACTTATATATCTTTTCACACATAAATATGCAACATTGGATCATTTTCCTCCATAAATAAAAGAACAAGTATAAATTTTGTGTTGGCTTTTAATTTTGTTGTCTTTTTCTAATTTTAGTATACACAAAAATCTGATCATGTTTTAGGTCTTCTTTATGCAGAAACAGATAAAATTGTAAAGGGTTGACAAATTTTCTAGTATTACTGTAAAAGGTCAATACACAAGGCAATGCTACTACATTACCAGGTGGATGGTGCGCTTTGGTAGTGGATAAAGTGACTCCCTTTTGTCTTTGTAAAGAGCTTTGAGTAGGTTAGAAAAACACTATACAAATGTAATTAATCATGATTATTATTAATTATTATAATTACTACACCCCGTTTTTGCAGAATAGGCCGGCATGATAGTGCAGTGCTGTCGCCTCGCAATTAGGAGGCCGGGGTTCGCTTCCCGGGTCCTCCCTGCATGGAGTTTGCATGTTGTCTGCGTGGGTTTCCTCCGTGTACTCCAGTTTCCTCCCACAGTCCAAAGACATGCAGGTTAGGTGCATTGGTGATCCTAAATTGTCCCCCCTGTGGTGGGCTGGTGCCTTACCTGGGGTTTGTTTCCTGCCATGTGCACTGTGTTGGCTGGGATTGGCTCCAGCAGATCCCCATAACCCTGGATGGATTATTGCAGAATCATTCATTTCTGCAAGTGACATGATCTAGTGTTATTTGTATAGTCTGAGATGTGCATGGATAATAGAAAAGGTGACTGGACTGATCCTTTTGGTGTTCTTCCAGTATTGCTTATATTTACATCAGAGACACAGTCCTTCAGCCACACAAACTGCAGTCTGCTGGACAGATAGTTCATTATCCAGAACACCACAGGCTAATCCACTTGCATTTCCTGCACTTATATGATGTGATTAAAAATAATTTAAAACAGAATAATAAAATAGTAAATATCACTAAATATTTTAAGGAGGGTAGAAACCACAAATACCATATAACTCCAATTAATAGTTTTAATATTTATTGTTTTAATAATGATAAATAACAAACTTTGATGTAGATATTATAGTCATGGGGTACTTTAATTACAAAAACATTGATTGTGATAATAGATTTAATCATAATCAGGGAATATCTTAAGACAGTATAGTAAAACACTGATGAAATAAACTAGATTCATCTGTTAAGTAATTTTTGACCTTTATTAATAGCAGATGAAGTATTTACTACATTTATTTCCACAAAAATTTGTCTTCCAAGATATCAGCTGGAGAACGTTGGAAAACACTCAAAGCATACTTTAGGGGACAAATAATCTTTTATGATTTTATAAAAAATACAGAAAAAGCCAGAAAGGCATCTGATTTATTTGCTGTTATCTCTCAAACTGATGATAAATAAGCCAAATCTTCCAGCCCTAACAGAGCTGCCCTCATTAGCAAATATTGTAATGTACATTTTGCCATTTGTATTCGTAAGCATGCAGGCATTCAGGGATCATAAGTACGGGACTTAAACAGAAAATATTGC
Organism: Polypterus senegalus; assembly: GCF_016835505.1. NCBI lineage: Eukaryota > Metazoa > Chordata > Cladistia > Polypteriformes > Polypteridae > Polypterus > Polypterus senegalus. The sequence goes on from NC_053154.1 coordinate 179,569,400, forward strand.
TTTATGCTAATGACATAGTGCTTTATATTAACAATCTTTCAGTAACCAATTTCTTCTATTACACGCAACTCAGACATTTTACTAAAAGATACATGCCAGACTTCCTTAATGTTCCTTTAAGTCTGGCACTAAAAAACCGAGAAGCCTTATTTTCTGTTTCAACAAACTAACGGCCAAACAAAATTTCATGACCCCTTTCAGACAGAAAGAGGAGATTATATTTGAAAATAACTACATTCATATTTTCCCAGATTTCTCCCCTGCAACAGCTGCTAAATGCGCCACATACTACAGTTTTAAACAGCATCTACATAGTGCTGATATCAGATACAGCCTCTTGTTCCCTGACAAATTAAAAGTGTATATTGAAAGTCAGTTTTACATTTTTAGCTCTCCAAATAAAGCAGAAAAAGAGCTAAGCAAACTGATCCTGACATCTTTTTGAAACACTATCATAAGTTGTACAATGTTCTGACAAGGCAAAGAAGATGCTGCTTGCATCTCGGACAATTTGTAATGCGACATTTGTCGTAACTATACATTTTATTTCCTTTTTGGCTAACTTTGCCTCTTTTTTTCCAATTATTATATTATGTTGGAATCTCTTTCAATGAACATATGTACTTTTTGGCAACAACAAAGTAACTGGCTATTTACAGGGTTTTTTTTTTCTTTTACTTCATATCCTTGATTTATTGTATTGGGAATGTTCTATTATGCCTTATCTCAGTCTTCATGGGAACTGTTTAACATCATTCCCCAGGTTTATTGTATTGGGACTGTACTTTCAGGATACCTCAATTTTAACCTTTTCTACAACACTGCTGGGGGGTTCATTTTGTTCCTGACATACTCTGTCTCTTTTGGCATGTCAGAGGACCAGGACTTCATGAAGTATGGTCTGCCTCATACAGGGAGACAAAATGGGGCAAGATGGGAGGAGAGAGAGAATGAGAGGTTTTTCTGTTTCTTATTTATCTTTTATAACCCAACAACCATTAATGCCAACACAACAATAGGCTTCATAGCTATAACACCTGGCAATAATATGAAATCTAGGTCAAAGTTATCATATATAAAATGTACTACTTTAACTTAAGACTACAAAATGTCAACAAAAGTTCAGAAGCAATGTTGTTTATACCCAAACAATGAACTTTGTGAGGTGGAATGTAAAATATATCTATCATGAATTAAACAGAAAAAGCATTCACTCACTTAACAGGTTTAAATGTCAAGATTTACAGGAGACTCATTTTTGGTTGCAAAAGGATTGGATTGGCCAAATTTTTCACTCCAACTATAGAGATGTGGAAATCTTAATACACAGAACTATTCCATTTGTAGCGTCAGACATAATGTTGGATCCTGAAGGGCGTTATGTTGTGGTGATGGACAATTTATTTAATACTAATGTGATTCTGATAAATATCTATGCACTTAATGTGGATGATAAATGTATTTGCATCTATTCCTAATGTGAACACTCATACAATTATAATGGTAGGAAACATTAGTTGTGTTAATTAACAGACCTGGGACCTCATGTATAACGCCGTGCATAGAATTCGCACTATAACATGACGTAAACACAAAAGCCGAAATGTGTTTACACACAGAAAATTCCAGATGCAGGAATCTGTGCGTACTCCAACTTCCGCGTTCTTCCGCTCCATAAATCCCGATCAGCGTGAAAACTAACGCACGTGCACACACCTTCTGTCCCGCCCCATCTCCTCCCAGAATTACGCCTCTTTGAACATGCAAATCAATATAAATTGATCTTAAGCTTAGTGTTCTGTGAAAAGGCAATGGAAAAAGCAAGAGGGAAAATATAAGAGTTTTAGCAAATACCAAGTGGAGGCAAAGAAAAACATACTATTTGTTGGTTTATACAGTGGTATAATCAACAAAAGGAAGTTGATCGAGTGACATAGCGTGTTGGAGAAACAAGCTCAAGTTCACAAAGTCGCACAGTGCCGACATAAAAAACAAGTTGTCACATATCAAAGTTGCTGTGAAAAGGCGAGATGTAGCCCACCGTCTAAGTGTCATATGGAAGCTTATTAGGGTACATTGAGAAAAAAAGGCACAGAGTAGGAAAAAAGCATGAAAATAAAGAGTAACCACACAGGAACAGTAGCACTGCTTTGACGCTGGGTGCCGCCAGTCTGCAAAAAAGAGCAGAGAACTTGCCTACGACAAGGTATGAAGTACCGTGGAAAAGTGCGTGGCTTTACGTCAAGTGTAGGTTTTATACATCGCGATTTGAACGTGAAAAAGTTCTTACGCAACATTTCTGTGCGCACGCACCATTCATACATGAAGCCCCTGGGGCCTCATGCATAACGGCGTGCATAGAATTCACACTAAAACATGGCGTATGGATAAAAGCGGAAATGTTCGTACACATAAAAAAAATCCAGATGCATACATCTGTGTGTTTGCCAACTTCCACATTCTTCTGCTCCATAAATCCCATACTGTATATTTATATAATGTAAGAAACATATTTTGCTGCATTTCATCTTAAAAATGATATTGTCATCATATGTAAAATGTGCTTTATAAAGTGGCTCAGGGTGAGCAATGTTATAACTGTATCGCAAGGTTACAGTGAGGTAATTGTACTAATAAGTACAAACAGTTCTACAAGGACCTGTTGATGGACTGATCGAGTGTGTTTATAGTTCTTGGAATGAAACTGTTTCTGAACCGCGATGTCCCTACAGGAAAGGCTCTGAAGCGTTTGACATATGAGAGCACTTTAATAGACAGTCTGCATGACTGAGGCAGCGTGTGCTTGATGCTGTAAGAGATAATTCTCTTTCCGATCAGCTCCTGTAGAGCTGTGATTCCACACTCATATATAGTGGGATAAATAGTCTAAGTGGTGCATTCAGAGTGAAAACACTAAAGCAGCTATGGTATTTAGAATAGTATGGCTATTCCGTGGACCATTATATTGTTACAGGTTAACTACAATCAGATGCCTTAAACTAATAAACAATATGCGGTTAATTTCAGTGTATATGATAAAGCCACGTCAGGGATGTGGATCTAAAAAAGAAAGGGAAACCACACTGAAACAAAATCACTGTTTTGACCCTGGGTGCCACCAGTTTGCAAAACCGAGCGGAAAACTTGCATACGCCAGGGTTTGAGCTAGCATTAAAATGTGCGTGGCTTTATGCCAAGTTTAGATTTGAGCATGGAAAATGTTGTACGCAACATTTTTGTGCACCATTTATACATGAGGCCCCTGGATAGGTCTTCAGCTATAGCGGCAATAACATCTAATACTGCAAAAGCAATTACACAATTTGTAATAGATCAGAACTTATCAGACCTATGGAGGTTTTTAAAACCTTAGAGCAGATTCCTTCTTCTCACAAGTTCATCATTATTACTGAAGAATTTATCATTTCTTCATAGACAATAATTTCTTTTACTTTATCTATCCAAAGCTAGTTTGGTCTCCATTGCCTTTTGTTCTCCTGTATTTCCTATTCCACCACTATTTTGCAGTAAACATAATGGATGCATCTATACTAATAAAAGGCAAAGCCCTCACTGACTCACTCACTCACTCACTCATCACTAATTCTCCAGCTTCCCGTGTAGATAGAAGGCTGAAATTTGGCAGGCTTATTCCTTACAGCTTACTTACAAAAGTTAAGCAGGTTTCATTTCGAAATTCTACACGTAACGGTCATAATGGTCGACAACATCCGCCACGTTGAACTTTCTTATTTACGGCCTCATCTTCACAAAATTTGGTAGGCGGCTTCCCTGCGCTAACCGAAACTGATGTACGTACTTATTTCGATGATATGACACCACTGTCGGCCGCCATATTGAACTTTCCAATGTCACTAATTCTTCAACTTCCCGTGTAGGTAGAAGGCTGAAATTTTACATGCTCATTCCCTACAGCTTACTTACAAAAGTTAAGCAGGTTTCATTTCGAAATTCTACGCATAACAGTCATAACGGTCAACAATGTCCGCCGTATTGAACTTTCTTATTTATGGCCCCATCTTCACGAAATTTGGTAGGCGGCTTCCCTGCGCTAACCGAAACCAATGTACATACTTATTTCGGTGGTATGACGCCACTGTCAGCACCATATTGAACTTTCCAACGTCACTAATTCTCCAACTTCCCGTGTAGGTAGAAGGCTGAAATTTGCCATGCTCATTCCTTACAGCTTACTTACAAAAGTTAAGCAGGTTTCATTTCGAAATTCTATGCTTAACGGTCATAATGGTTGACAACGTTCGCCATGTTGAACTTTCTTATTTATGGCCCCATATTCACGAAATTTGGTAGGTGGCTTCCCTGTGCTAACCAAAACGGATGTACGTACTTATTTCAGTGGTATGATGCCACTGTCGGCCGCCATATTGAACTTTTCAACAGTCTTTGTTACTTATGGGCCCATCTTCAAGAAATTGGGTACGCGGTTTCCCAACGCTAACTGAATCCTACTTACGTACATATGTACGTCCATAGCATGCAGCTCGGTCACCGTGTGAGGTGGCGTTGGGTCCCCCATCCCAACGCCTCCCACGTTGTTGGCTGCCTGCCTATATAAGGCCGTCCGTCGCTCCGGTCTCTACATTCCCTTCCTTGCTTTGCCACGGGAATCACGTCTCCCTGCTGATAACTACAGCCTTTTTATTTAATCCACGGCTTCTCCGCTGTTTTATTGTTCGTTTATTACGATTGTGGTTATTGTTTAGGTATTTTAGACTTATTTTACATTGTTCAGGTACCCATTTCCTTTATCATTCCAACGGTATCCCCATTAACATGTCTATCGAGGTGATCATCATTGATCAAAGAACTGTCACATACCGAGTGGTTTCCATGCCCGGAGATGGCACCTACCTTTTCCGTTCTTTGTGTTACATATTGCACGGCCATATCAGGCTCACTCTTGATATCCGGAGGAACATTGTGTCTTATGTATTGAATGACTGGGACAGGTTCAAGGTGTGGACTGTTGATGGTACAGGAGATAATTATGCTACACAGGAGCACTATAAGAGTGAAATGCTTAAGCCCTTCACCTATGGTTCTGCATGTGAATTGATGGCTGCCACTGAATTGTTCGGTTGTCGCTTTCAAGTGTACTGAAATGGCCAAATATTTTTCACCTTTCGACAACTGCCAGTGCCTCTTAAACATCTTAGACTCACAGGTGACGATTTCAGTAGTGAACACTTTGATGTTTATGAATGTTTAAACTCTCAAAAGCTAGATGTGAAGTTATCGATGAAATTGGTTGTATGCTTACAACACTTGACAGATGCCGAATGTCTCTTCAACACAAGTCGTACAAATACTGTCGTAATTGAAACAAACCATGAAACTCAAACCGATTATGACAGCAGCAATCCAAGCTGTGAGATTTGAAACAAGATTAGTGTACGTTGCATGCTCAAGAGTAAGCTCAGCGCACAGCTTGGTCATATTACAACCGGAGGGCCGAACTCAAAATGTGGTATACAAAGAGATCCTTAACAAATAATTATTGGTATATTTTCCCTCAGTTTAAAAAGGTTTAATTTTCTTCTTAATAAAAATTTTAAGGCAGTACTTGCTGCTGCGAAGCGAGGGTATTTTGCTAGTACCTAATAAAATACACTATATTCAGCATGTGTTTGCTGCCTATTCACTTTCATCACTATACTAAAATCAAAGCCTGACATTTAATCAAAACCTTTTCTGAATAAAATGGTAGACCATCAGTTATATATTAATCATAAAATAGAGAAAGACCAAATTAAAAAACATGTGAAACTTATAATTGGGAGAGCAGGACAAAAACATAACTTCAGACATGACACAGGAAAACAAAAAATGCCAAAATGAGACAAAAAATCTTTGTTGGTCTAAAACAATGGTAAACCTTTTTACCACCCCTGCATAAATGTTTAGAAAAAAATGTAGAGCTGGAATTTTAAAAATGCACACTACAAAACTTAGCATGCAAGTATGCTTTACTTAGATTTAAAAAGTAAGTACGTCTATTATAATAATTTTTTGCTACCAAATTCCAATTTATAAATATTCTTGTATAAATTATTAAATTTAAAACAAAACACATGCTAATGATTGCCACCCATAAACATATAGAGGAAAAAATCTGCAAATAATAACTGTTTGCATTCCAGCAAAAAGAAAAACATAATGCCAGTTGTTACTTTGGTATGTTAATCACTAAAGTGCATCTTCATTAAACTACAAAGCTGGAATCTGAATTATTTCCGTATTTCCAGGCAAGATGACTGCTACACTAGCAATTTCCAAATTATTCCTGGGTATTTTTGTTGTTGTTGACTTTGTTTAGGAGACCTTAAGTAACATGAATATTTCTGCAGTATGTTCCAGTTACAGGAAAGACATAAGATAAGGAAAGCACCTCACAGTTAATTTTATTTAAATTATTTAAATTCTGTTTACTTAATTATTTTCTTAGTGGAAGTGTCTTTCAGAAAATACCCTCCTAAATCCTCTGCTACTATGATTCTGATGGGAAAGAACGGCACATACTTAAAAGTAAAAAATTACTTGCTACACTTTATTATGTATTTCCAGAATCAGCATAATGTTTAGTGTCACCAGGATACTTTCTACAGAAGTATGTAGCCTCTGAAATACAACAAATATTACTAAACAATATTAAACACTTGTGAGTGCAAGTTAGTAATATATTTATATGTATGATTTACATGCAACCATTACCTATTTTGCACTGACTTAAACTTATGGTTCTAACCATGAACAGAAAATGTAATATATTGTGGAAAAATTACCTAAATGGGTGAGAAAAAAGAATTTTATTTACTATAGACAGATTCTTTGAGATGTACCAAAACCATGTTACAACTATCCTAATAACTTCTAACAAAATAAAAATAGAAAAAGACTGGAAAGAAATTTTTGACAATAAATATTTACTTAACAGAAAAAAATAAGTTAGGCTGAGGAGCCTATTCTGGTAAGCCTGGGAAAAGGCAAAAACCTAATTGGGATGTGATATCAGTTTATCATCTATCATACAGAATGAGAAATGTACTAAATGCAGTATTGGAAATGTATGGATCCGTACAACAAAGTTTCAATACTACTTTAACTATTTGTCCTTATATGTAACATGGCCATGATTATGTTATGGGTCACATATGCATCCTGTGCCTAGCAACCACAGTGGCCAGACAGAGAAAATGCAGCCTTCATAAAAACAGAGTCTCAAAATGGTGGCAATGTAATGTAATCAAAGTAATGGTAAAAATAAAAACAAGCTGGAAAACTAACGCACATAATTATTTGTATGGTTCTGACAGTGCTGAAACCAATTGAGCTCATAATATTTTGATAGGTGTCTCAAGTGAAAGTGATATTGTAACATTGAGCAGAACCCCAAGGTTGTCATCTATACCATAGTCAACAAACCCAAAATTATACATGAAAGCAAAGATTACAGAATCAAAAATTTTCTGAGTTTTACCTTCTGGATCACCATCATTGATAACAGGAGGATGTGCAAAAGAAGGAAAAGAATATGGACTAGAATACATGAACTTCAGGGATACCTAAACCTTCATGTGGAAAGTAAGGAATCTGAGACACCCAAAGATTAGGGTAAACTTGTTATAATTCTAAATGAATGGGGGTACAGAATCTAAACTGGTTTGTGTTTTTAATGGACAGGTCACATAAGAAATCAATGACATAAATCTTTAGCAAAACTAATAAACTCACTCTGTTCCAGGGTACTTAGGATGTCGGTCAAGAGGTCATATCAGTCTTGATAATTAAATCTGATGGCCCAAAAATAATCCTCGGTTAACATTACTTAATCCCAAAATTAAATGGGAATCAACTGAGATAGAGTAGCAGGGAAAACAATATTTTCATGATTATATCTCCAAAATTAAGTAAACTTAGTACAATGTTACCCAGCTTTTTTTCCATTCACTGTTTAACCAGATTTCACTGACGCTTTCAGTAAGCAGAATATTTACTGAAAATGTCATAAAGTTTCTGCCTGTTACACAATGCCTGAAGAAAGGTTATATGGTTTGTCAGGACCATAAGATAAGGAATGAAGGATTATATAACGACAGAATAAAAAAACATCTTTTCTGTAATAAGAAAAAATCTATAGTAATAGCTTGTGAGCTTTCAGCAGAACTTATTAATTTCCTTTAGCCATCTGACCAATGATACAGTTTGTGCAGTGAGGCATTACACCTTGCCAAACACATGAAAGTTCATTACAAGTACTTTTTACTGAAAAGAACAACTGATTAGGTCACCTATTTAAAAAAGTTTAATTGAAAGTATAAGTTCGCAGCAAGAAAATGACAATGTTTAACATTTTTTCTGTGCTTTCCATAATTTCCTCTATGTCTGCTGAGGCAAGGGAGAGGACCACTGGCATGCTGGAGGCAGCCATATCAGTGTTGTCAGACAACATGGATTAAGCCACTACATTGGGTCCTGACTGCAAGCAGATTATCAGCAGTAGGACAGGTGACTATCCAAGATCTGGTCTCCCTTGATCACCAGAGCAGGGCTGACATATACGACTATTCCATTTGAGATCATTTCAGGTCTGCCACCAGTACCAGTACAGGTCTATTGGTAACTGCTTCCATGTTTAAAGTAATAATAATAATAATAAAATAAAACAATCTAACAAGAAGAAAATAATAAAAACAGAAACAGAGCACTCTGGATGCTGTTATGAAGAGATCCAAAAACTAGTGGAAGACTTACTGCTGAAACATTATGAAATACAGAGAAGGTAGAATAGGACCCCAAAAAGCAAGTAAACAATGAAATAGATGATAAAGAAATTGTATACTATTTTAAGGTTACTAAATTAATATTAAATTCACGCCTCCTGAAAATGTTTTAGTGCACAAATATATTACAGCTGACATGTAACAAGACAGGAAATCAACTTGGCCTTATAGAAACTTTCTATTTTTAGAAAATAAATTATTTAGCTAAAGGTAATAGTGCTACCTCTTAGAGACACATGTGTTTTCTATAGAAGGTTTAAGAAGCACCAGTATAATGTTTAATTATCTAAACCACAAAACTTGAACACACATAAAATGTCTAAAAGTAGCTTTAATGTGAGAAGTGGCTGGCAAATGCACAAAAAGGTAAAAAATAAGATAAATGAGACTAGAAATAGAAGAGAGCAGAGATGCAAGTGAGGTTAGAAAGAAAACAAATTAGTGTTTTAAGAAAAAGGCAAATAGGAACCCAAATGCAAATCTAACAAAGTTGTAAGAAATATAAGTTGTTTGTTTTAGAAATATATTTAATAATAATTATTTATTAGTATATTATTTACTACCCATGATTAAAATACGGTACAATAATGGTTAACACTAATTTCTCACAGCTCTAGAGTCCTGGATTCAAATTCCAGCCTAGTCCCTGGTGGAGTATGCATATTTTCTCTGTGTCTCACAGGTTTTTCTCAGAAAACCTCAATTTTTGTTAATCCCATTTGCTTTGTAAGAGTGTGTGTGCATTTGTAATTATTCAAAGTGATGCATATGTCTAAAGATGTTTCATGCTTTGGGCCCACTCCTGCAGTGGAGCTTTCTTTGTCATGGATCTTAGCTAATAAGAAGGCTTTTAATTGGAATTACATTAAGCATTATTTAATATTTAGTCACACTGTGGTGCATTAAAATTATCATTGACTAAGTTTAAATTTCATTGAAGAGACTGAGGCTTAGGAAAGACAATAGCAGAATACATCTTTATGATGAAGTGAAATCTGGAACCTCAAACCAGGACATACATTTTTCATTGTATCTGTCCTGGGTTGATCTCTTATTCTTGAATACACCTGGGAATTATTCTACTCCTTTAAAAATTAGTTAGCCTGTATTTTTTCTATGGTCAGAATCCATGAATATGGAGAGTGAATTTCAGTATAACCTATTGATACCTCAGACTTGGTAGTAGTAGTTTTTGTCTTTAGAACACGCTTGGCACATTTTTTAATATGTTTTGAGATTGCCCTTCAATATTTAGGTTTTAGTCTGACACATCTAATTTTATTGCATCAAATCTGTCTACTAAAACTTATTTTCTTCCACACATCTTTTTACTACTAGACCTTAATTCGCTTCAGCTTTTTGCCATCCAGCAACAGCTGTTGCTTAAAGGACAATCGGTGTTAAACTTGCCCTTGCCTCTCTGTGGAAATCTTTTTTTAGTTTGAACTAGCTGATTACCCAGTGGCTTTGCTCACTGAGTGCAAAGGAAAAAATAAATGTAGTATTTAACATTTAAAAAGTAAAGATACATTGAGCACAACTGGAGTGCTTTAGGGTAAAGTACATTTTAAAGGCGTTATAACACAACATGTAAGTAGTACTAACAGCAGCTTAAATGTATTTGGATCATCTCTTGGTAGGAGATCCCTTGTGAAAGTCGCTACATGACTGGTGTGGTATAGAAATAACATTTTGTATGTGATCCTCCAAATTTCTGCCTAACATCGTTGCACTATGTGCCTGTGATTTAAGAGAAAAATTATTCTGAGAAACGTGGACGCTGCCGTTCCGTGCTTAATGGGCAGAAGGTCCAAACAATTCCCAAGTCCAATACTTTACATGAAGAGGTCGGTACATCTTCTTAGATGTAAACCCTACATGTTGTTAAAAGAATTCATTACAAAAGTAACCTTGAATGTTGCAGGGTTTTAGTGACCGGAACTCACCTTAAGGGACAGTAACCAGTCGTGCAGCGCAATTTACAAAGAGAGTCTTGCTTCGATGGCGCCGATTACACTCAATCGCAAAGATTTCTAATCTCCCAAGAGCCGACGTGGCACTCGAAGTGTCACAAACAGTGCAAGAAGAGAGGACGCTGCCCGAAACTGCAAAGCTCTCGACCTGATGGAGGAGCCCGACATTCCACGCCTTTCAGCATCCACTTTGTTCTCATGAACCATCCCCACTGAAGGCAGTCTTGTCTTCACATTGTTTACAGCTCGGCGAAGTTAAAAAGCAGAAAGTCGCAAAGCTGTTTTCCTCATCTCTTCTACTATCAAGTACTGGCAATTAAAAAAAAGTTACAATGTGGCAATTTCCGCGATAGTGACTTAGACTAATAAATAAAACTTCTCTGTCAGAACACGCCTGGCGGTGGACAGCTTAGCGCTGGAGTCTAGATAGGAGGGCTGGGAGAGGATGAGGTGGGGCGCACTTTTATGGGATAGATCGGTGTGTTTGTATTTATTTCTTTTCAATATCAGTAAAATAACTCTCACACAAATAATAACAATTCGTAAAGATGATATAAAAATGGTATCCACAAACGAAGTGATTAGTTCCTGTATTATAATATGTTCTGTGGTCATACGTAATTTCCGTTTCGCGTGGTCATACGTAATTTCCATTTCAAACGCGAAAAGAATTTTATATATATATAGATTTACTATAACTCTTAGCTGCAAAGATTAATGGGACTTCTGGCACCTTCATTGATAGATGGTCTCATATGACAAAGTTAATACATGAGAGTAGTTCTGTGGTCCTCACCACAGTTCTTTCACCTATTTTTTAATTCCTTAATAGCAGTGGTGTTGTGCTAATCCTTATCTGTTAATTGGCTAAGTACTGGTTTGTGGGAAAGTGCAGGTTTTTTACTTCATTATATCCTAGTTGCTGACTTTATAATCAATGAAGTGATTGTTTCTATTACTTTATTTTGAATTGTAAGGTATCGACACTGAAATTGAAGAAGCCAAAAGTGGAGAATTTTTTAATTTTGTTATGAATTCCCTCCTGTGCTTTGCATGCAATATTAACATGAATTCAGTAAGTGCCTCTTTCAAACATTCTTACTTTACGCTGTAGATTTGTGTCATTTACAAATCTTACATAATTTTAATATATCCTAAAAAAATAAGAAATAGCATGGAAAAGGGCAAACACCCTTGAAAAATCCTCAGGAGGCATCTGAAATTCAGAGAGGGGAAGTGATATTTTAGCTGATATTGAAATGTTGCAACTACCCAAGTGAAATTTTACTTTCACTTTCAGTTAAATTAAAATTCTTGAAGCAGTGAATACTCCATAACAAAATTCAATATTATAAAACTAAATCGTTTCTTTAATTAATTGATGTCTCATTATCCATCTATTCAACCCGCTATATCCTAACTACAGGGTCACGGGGGTCTGCTGGAGCCAATCCCAGCCAACACAGGGTCAAGGCAGGAAACAAACCCCGGGCAGGGCGCCAGCCCACCGCAGGGCACACACACACCCACACACTAGGAACAATTTAGAATTGCCAATGCACCTAACCTGCATGTCTTTGGATTGTGGGAGGAAACCCACGCAGACATGGGGAGAAGATGGAAACTCCACGCATGGAGGACTCGGGAAGCAAACCTGTGTATCTTAACTGCAAGGTAGCAGCGTTACTCACTGTGCCACCGTGCCGCCCTGCTTAAACTCTTCTTCCAACATTCCACTTTCTTAACAAATTCACTGCATTTAGCCCTGCAATGTGGTGGAGAATGGAATGAGAGACAGACACAAGCCACAGTTAAAAGACCTTGGAAGGGCCATTTATTAGATCTTTTCTGAAGGGAACACAGATTAACTCTATTAATGCTATTGTTCTTGAGAGACAATGAACCTAAGGGCCTTATTGGATGAATGTTCCTTGGAAAAGAATTAGATTAGGGATAAGAGTCTTTACTTTACTGGAGCATTGAGAAATTACCTCAAAATGTTGTTCTAAAACTGCGATGGGCTAGCGCCCTGCCCGGGGTTTGTTTCCAGCCTTGCACCCTATGTTGGCTGAGATTGGTTCCAGCAGACCCCTGTGACCCTGTAGTTAGGATATAGCAGGTTGGATAATGGATGGATGTTGTTCTAAAACTACAAAAATCAGCTGTTTTTATTCTTTTCTGCAAAATAGTCTTAATTGTAATGGGTAGACATTTATATTATTCACAAGTTAAGTAAGTGAACATGTTCAAAATACTTTCACCCAAAACTTAGCATATAGAACAGTTAAGTTGAGGGAGTCAGCCCCATCTGGCCCCAGCATATTGCATATCCAATCTCTATGGCTTCAAAACAGCAAATTAAAAAAAATGCAGGCTATTTATGTGAAACAGGTGACGGCAAAATGTTTCTGACCTGTACTCAGAAGGCACCTGTCCTCTTATGGAGTTTAAAAATAATCTAACAAAGAATTGTTTTAAACACCTCAACAATACTTGTTTGGGAACAACACATTTAAAGAAAGAAAAAATAAAGGAAGAAAGCAATAGTTTTCCTATTAGTATTCCTCCCCTCTTATTATTTACTCTTTTTTCTAAATTCTCACTGGATTTAAATGTGATTCCACAATAAGTTATTTACGCTAAACTTTGGTGAGTGTCATCACAGATTTCTACCCCTACACCAATTGCAATGCGGATGAGTTACTTTCGTATTAGTAAATTGATCTGAATAAATGCATACTTAAATCTATGCTTATGTTTGCTCTTAGCTTATGTAACATAACCTTTATTTTCAGTTAGTCATTTTATAAATTGTTATCCAGTACAATGCAACATGATCAAAACGCAGTTGCAGGCAAAATATGCAGTTGGCAGTTCATAGTTCCTACTTGTGATTATCTTTTATCTGGTCCATGCACTTTAAATTTATTTTAGAAAATACATGGTTTCTTATTAATACAACTACACTGTTTTTTGAATTAAATAAAATGTGTTTTCTGTACCTAGTAGTTGATGAAACCTCCATTTGGACAGATAAAAGCACAAATCCTCTACTTTTAGAAGACATTTGCTCATTTGTCTATGCAGAAATGTTTTGAATCATTAAATTCAATCCATAAGTTTTACATCAACTTAAAGACAATCAAATGACTATTATAAAACTTTTTCAGTGCACAGTTAAAATTTTGAGGTTGATACTGACATCATCCTTGTGAGTTGAAGTGGAAGTAGTGTTGAGAGTTTTGTGTTCCAAGGTGTGAGAATTAATTAAAAGAAAAACTTTGCTCCTAAAAACTTTCTTTTTTGGTTGCTGCAAAGGAATTTTTTATGAATTTTTAAAGATTTTTTTTAGAAGGATTTTTTTTCGTTTTTCACCTGAACAAGAACAAAAGTAGTTGAGTGTTTGGAAAAGCATTTGGAAAGTTACTGTTCTTGTTAATTATTTTTAAAACTAATGTCAATTAGGCGAGCTAAAGTAGCAGCTGAAACCAGCAAGTCTGCAAGCAAATACCTGGCATTATAGCAACAATAAGTTAAAAGTAACAGCAGTTCCTAAGTGGGAAAAAAATCAATGCATATGCTGTAAAGAATATCTGGATATAGTGCCACATAGCAGTTGTACAGTTAAACATTAATGTTAGTAGAACGTGTGGGCACACTTGTTTGTAAGTAAGAAAGCATTTATTTTAACTTCAGGTAGGCAGCTGACTTCAAAGCGATTAAGAGTGGGACTCCACAGTATATAAGACAGGCATCCAGTGAGGAAGTGCTGATCAGGCACAAGTGGCTATAGACACGGACAAGAGAATAATGGAATAACTATTCAGTAAGTGAATTTTCTCAGTAAAAAGGAAGAAGTGTGTAAAACGTTCACTGGATAGAACAGTTTCTTAGTGGTCAGGAAAGTAGAGCAATTAAAATATCAAACCAAAACAAAGCAGTTGGAGTTATATGTCACTGAGAAAAATTATGATATTATAGCAGTAACAGAAACCTGGCTAAATAAAAACGATGGGGATGAGTATAACATAGAGGGATATACATTTTTAAGAAGGATAGACATTCCTATCCTTCTGTTTTCTTTCTCCACATAACCAATCACTGCACAATTAGCATCTACACTAATCAAAGGCAAAGCCCTCACTGACTGACTGACTGACTGACTGACTCATCACTAATTCTCCAACTTCCCATGTAGGTAGAAGGCTGATATTTGGCAGGCTCATTCCTTACACCTTACTTACAAAAATTAGGCAGGTTTAATTTCGAAATTCTATGCGTAACGGTCAAAACTAAATCCTACTTACGTACATACAGTGTATACGTCCATAGCCTGCAGCTCGGTCTCCGTGTGAGGCGGAGTTGTGTCCCCCATCACCACTCCTCCCACGTAGTTGGCTTCCTGCCTATTATGCGTCCCCCATACACACACCTTCCACGTAATTGACTGCCTGCCAATATAAGGCCGTCTGTCAGCAGCAATCCAAGCTGTGAGAAAACTTTAAAAAGGAGGTGTGTCAGACATCGTGATGCTGCCGCCAAATACTAGCAGAAAAATCCAAAAGTTAATAGACATGCTGTCACTAAATACTCGCAGGCAAATCCACAAGTTCATAGACACGCTGCCGCTACATATTCACAGGCAAATCCACAACTTAATACCGGGAATGCCTGTTAAACATCTTAGATTCACGAGTAGCGATTTGGGTGGTGAGATGTCTATCGAGGTGATCACCAATGGTCAAAGAACTGTCACTTACCGAGTGGTTTCCATGCCCGGAGGTGCCACCTGCCTTTTCCATTCTCTATGTTACATATTGCACTGACATATCAGGCTCAATCTTGATATCCAGAGGAACATTGTGTCTTATGTATTGAATGACTGGTACAGGTTCAAGGTGTGGACTGATGACAGTAAAGGAGATAATTATACTACAAAGGGGCACTATAAGAGTGAAATGCTTAAGCCCTTCACCTATGCTTCTATATGTGAGTTAATGGCTGCCACTGAATTGTTCGGTTGTTGCTTTCAACTGTACCAAAATGGCCAAATATTTTACACCTTTGGAGAATCGCTAATGCCTCTTAAACATCTTAGATTCACACGTGACAATTTGAGTAGTGGGCACTTTGATGTTTATGAATGTTTCAACTCTCAAAAGCTGGATGTGAAGTTATCGATGAAGCCGTTTGTATGCTTACAACGCTTGACAGATGCCGAATGTCACTTCAACACAAGTCCTGCAAATACTAACGTAATTAAAACAAACCATGAAACTCAAACCGATTATGACAGCAGCAATCCAAGCTGTGAGAAAACAGTAAAAAGGAGGTGTGTCAGACGTCGTGCTACATTTTCTGATGCAGCTGGATGAAAACAAGTTGGTGACGCTGCCGCCAAATACTCGCAGAAAAATCCATAAGTTCATAGACACGCTGCCGCTAAATATTCACAGGCAAATCCACAACTTAATACTGGGAATGCCTGTTAAACATCTTAGATTCACAAGTACCGATTTGGGTAGTGAACACTTCGATGAATGAAACCTGTTATCTTTACAATGGTTGACAAACAAGGAATGTAACTTGAACACAACACATCCTCCAAATACGAACCTGTTTGAAAGAAATAATGATAATCAAATCTTTGATGACAGCAACACTTATAACAGTCACAAAACAATACATTGACAATCATGTTTTGTTATTTTTAAAATGTTTCCTTTTATTTTTCATAACTTC
This sequence comes from Polypterus senegalus, assembly GCF_016835505.1. Lineage (NCBI taxonomy): Eukaryota > Metazoa > Chordata > Cladistia > Polypteriformes > Polypteridae > Polypterus > Polypterus senegalus. The sequence continues at coordinate 179,585,937 of NC_053154.1, forward strand.
TTTAACACACTACTTCTCCACTGCAAGGCGCGGGTATTTTGCTAGTCTGTAATAATTTAAAAACCAGCTGCAAGCTTAGAATGCCAATTCTTCAAAACTTTTAAGGAACTTTGAAAAATTTTCATTGTATATGTTTAATTATTCCATCCATCCATCCCTCCAGTGACACGTCACTCCTAGCAAGCATAGAGAGCAAGGCAGAACAAACAGTATACAGTAATCCCTCCTCGATCGCGGGGGTTGCGTTCCAGACCCCCCCGCGATAGGTGAAAATCCGCGAAGTAGAAACCATATGTTTGTATGGTTATTTTTATATATCTTAAGCCCTTATAAACTCTCCCACACTGTTAACATTATTAGAGCCCTCTAGTCATGAAATAACACCCTTTAGTCAAACGTTTAAACTGTGCTCCATGACAAGACAGAGATAACAGTTCTTTCTCACAATTAAAAGAAAGCAAATATATCTTATCTTTAAAGGAGCGCCGTCAGGAGCAGAAAATGTCAGAGAGAGCGCAAAGAAAAGCAAACAATCAAAAAATCAATACATGCTTTTAAGTATACAGAAGCACCGCGATAAAGCGGCATTTTGTAGAAGAGCGTCCGTGTCCTCTGTGCAAACAGCCCCTCTGCTCACACCCCCTCCGTCAGGCAGAGAGAGCGAGAAAGATAGAGAGAAGCAAACAAGCACCACGCGGGAAGCATATCTTATATCATTGAGGAGTTTTAGTTAATATGTAATACATGCTCTGATTGGGTAGCTTTTAAGCCAACCGCCAATAGCATCCCTTGTATGAAATCAACTGGGCAATCAAACTGAGCAAGCGTGTAGCATAAATTAAAAGACCCATTGTCCGCAGAAAGCGGCGAACCAGCGAAAAATACGTGATATATATTTAGATATGCTTACATTTAAAATCCGCGATAGAGTGAAACCGCGAAAGTCAAAGCGCGATATAGCGAGGGATTACTGTACATTATTTAAATGAAGTTAACAATTTATTTGTAAAATGTAATATACGTACTTTAATGCATTTCATTATAAAAATGATAACAAGTATACATCCTAGTATTCTAACACAATGCAGATCCAAGAGGATATCACTTGGAAATTTAAATCAACTTAGATGCCAGTCATAATCATCTGTAAATACAGTACATGCTGTCTTTTATTGAATTGAATTGAATCACTTATTGTCATTGTATGGTACAATGAGATTCAATATGCAACTCCTCCATAAACATTTTCCTATAAAATGATAAAAAAATAATAAATAATAATATGATAAAAAACAATGAAAAATATACAAAATTGAAGCATAAGTACAATTTACAAGTGCATAAAGTGCAGATAGTAAAAATGGTTCATAAAGTTGCTCAGGTTGTGCAATATTACAGTTGTAGTGCAAGTTTACAGTGAGGTAAATGTAATTATAAGTACAAACAGTTCTACTGGGAACACATTTATAGCTCTTGGGAGGAAACTGTTTCTGAGCCTCGAGGTCCATGCAGGAAAGACTCTGAAGCATTTGCTGGATGGGCGACGTTCAAATACAGTAGACTGTGGCATGAGTGAGTGGAATCCATGCAGAAGCTGGTGGCTTTCCTAAGGCAGCGTGTGCTATAAATGTCCTCCAGGACTGAAGGCTGTATCCTTTGCTGTAAGCTGTAATCCTCTGCACTCTCGACACAACCTGAGCAACTGTGATACCTCACACAAATACAATAAACAGGTTAAAATGCTCTCAGTAGTACACTAAGAGTAACAACACTAAAGCAGCTATAGTATTTAGAATAGTTTGACCATTCCATTATATTGTTGTTGCACCATTATATTGTTACAGAAAGATTAAAATCAAGTGCCTTAAATTTGTAAATGATATGCAATTAATTTTGGTGTATTTGTGTCATAGATGTGAATCTAAAAAAGAAAGAGCAAAGAAGCAGTACCACTATTTTGACACTGAGTGACACCAGTTTGCAAAATCGAGCAGAAAAGTGCATACACATGATGTGAGGCTGCCGTGAAAATGTATGCGGCTTTACAGCAAGTTTAGTTTTTACACATCTTGAAGTGAGTGTGGAAACGGGTGTATGCAAAATTTGTGCTGCGTACGCACTGTTTATACATGGGGTCCCAGGACTGGATAATATTTATCATTGAGATCTTAAGGAGGTTAGTGAGTACATTTATAAATACTTTATTATATTTTTAGGAAGTCACTGTGCATTGGGGAAATTCCAAAGGACTGGAAAATAACAAATATGATAATTGTATATAAAAAAGGTTATCCAACAGATCCAAGCAACTATAGGCAAATAGGCTTAATATCTATCACAGGTAAATTAATGGAAGGAATTATTAAGGAAAAGATTGAGCAACACATGAAAATAATGGCAGTTTTACTGCACCGTCAGCATGGGTTTAGACAAGGGAGGTCATGTTGCTCTGATTTGCTGAAATTCTATTAGGAAGCAGCAAAAGGATATGATCAATGTGACACATATATTTTTTATCCTGACTTTCAAAAGGCATTTGATAAGGTCCCACATTGGAGGTAGGACATCAAAATAAAATAAATTAAAGTTAGGATGTAGTGTGTACATGGGTGCAACATTTGCTTAGACACAGGAAGTAGGGGGTTATGGTGTGAGCAACCTTAATAGAGTCAGGTGAAGCTAAGAGTGGTGTCCCACAGGGTTATTGCTAGGACCAGTGCTATTTATAATGTATATAAATGATTTGGAAAGGAATATAAATGATAAGCTGGTTAAGTGTGCAGATACCAAGCTGGGTGGATTGATAATTAATTGATAAGTTCTTCTGTAATGATTCAACAGAATCCAGATTATTTAAAGTTTTACATATAGGAAGTAAAAATGACAGGTTTGAATACACAATGGAAGGTCTGAGAATTGAAAGTACACCTTATGAAAAGGTTTTAGGAGCCACAGTTGGACCCATTACTATCAACTTCGGGTGAGTGTTCAGAAGTCATTAAGAAAAAAACATAATTTTAGATTATATAACATGATGTATAGAGTACAAGTCAAAGGAGGTTATGGCTAAGATTTAAAATGTACTGGTTAGACATCATCTTTAGTACTGTGTACAGTTTTTGTCTTCAGGCTACAGAAAAGACAGAGACATACTAGAAAAAGTCCAGTGAAGAGTGGTTAGGCTGATTCCAGGGCTACAGGGGATCAGTTATGAGGAAAGATTAAAGGAACTGAACTTTTCAGTTTACGAAAAAGGAGATTAAGAGGTGACACAATTGAAGTGTTTAACATTATAAAGGGAATCAGTACAGTAGATTGAGACTGTTACTTTAAAATGAGTTCATCAAGAAAACACAGGTACACAGCTGAAAACCTGTTAAAGGTAAACGTCACGTGAGGGTTTTTTTTCTTTTTTACAAGGAGAACTACAGGCACATGGAAATAACCAACCAAGTAGTGTGGTTGACAAAAGAACCTTAGGGACCATCAAAACTAGGCCTGATGTTATTTTGGAAGAATTATGTAGGAAGGACTGGCAAATCTTGTTGGGCTAAATGGCCTATCCTCATCTGCATCTGCATCAGCTCCTATACAGTCTGCTTTATTAGATAAATCCATATAGTCCTTTCTGGAACAAGGTGCCAGAAGGTGTTGCAAAATCTGAAGTTTCGTTCTTCAGTAAAATGGCCAGATATACTTTCAACTGCAAGATTAATTGAACTGTAATTTTGGGGAACCATTGCATTCTTGTACTTAGACCTTCTTAGTCATGTTTTGCTGGTTCACTTGCAAGTAGCCCTTCTGGGGCATGCAACATACAGTACAGTTCTCTCTTGTGACACTTGTGCTTCCCACCATGCCATGTACAGGACATGAACTGATTCTGCTAGTGTGGTGCTCCATCCTTGACCTGCAGATATAGTGGGATTTAAAACTACACTGTGGAATCATGCCTTAGCTCCTTGCAGCCTTTTGCTAACCACACACTCACCCCTTCTATCTAACATATTACATTTCTCTATATATTAAAAAAATCCTGGAAAGGACATTTCCAGGGCGACGATAAGTGACATTTAAAAGACCCGCAAGACAAAAAATACTGGCCACAGAGCGTCTCCACCGTAAACATGAGACTTGGTGCCAAGAGATTGTCCCAGGGCCGTCTCGTGGGGACGTGGAACATGAGATTCTTGCAAGACATGCCCTTCTTATCAAATAAGAGCACAGTCATGTGCTCACAGCAAAGAAGAAGGAGCAGCGTGTAGAAAAGAGACCCAAAAGCAATTCATGTAAAGGCACGGCACGTAGCACACACAGATCCTGTGCTCTCAGCAAAGAAGAAAGAGCAGCGTGGAGAAAAGAGACCCAAAAGCATTGGAGAGAGAAAAAGGCAGACAAGAAATTATGGAAGCAGTGGAATTTGAAGGGCTCAAACGATTGTGCGATACACATGCAGAGAAAGGTACAGAGTATGAAAGCAGTAAAATTCGAAAGTACTGTATTGTAGTGTCCCAGCCAAGTTGAAGCCTTTTTGGTTTTAAGTCACTGTTACGTCTGATTGAGGGAGGGCAGAGTACAGCACAGAAGACTGATAGTGGGGTACTGATTGATGTGGAAATGGGGGGGAGGCGAGACACGGGGGAGGAGGGGTTGGAGAGGGTGCTAGAAAGTTGTGTTTGGGGTTACGAAGACAGCAATTGTGCAAGTAAAACTTCTGTGACACTTTATCATGTCAGTCACTACAGTATCAAAAAAGATAGTAAAGATCGCATTTGTGCAAACAAAAGGAAATTAATCATCAGGACAAATCAAGGTCAGAAATAAAAGGCAAAGAGTGCAAAAAAAAGTCTTTTTGCCTTTGCATCATTCAATGCATAAAACGTGGATTTACACAATAATGAACCTTACTCTATGAGAATCTGTGGTCCCGCACCAGTCAAAGCAACGACAGGTTTCATTTCAAAGAATACACAATTCGGTCAGGTGTATATTTGTGATCACGGAGAAGCAATGTAAACTTTAACAGGCGACAAGAAAAGTGATGTATATATTCCGCAAATAACAATAGACATCAAAGGAAATTGTGATATGCCATTCATATTAAAATGTTTAGTCAGATTATTTATTAGAGAAACAGAAACGATCCCATAGAAAAAAAAAACGCTTTTAAAACAGTATATCGAATTAAACAAACACAGGGGTTGGCGAGTGAAGCGAGCAGGGGGTGGAGTCCCTAGTTTCTTTATATAATTATGAGCACAAAATAGATGTGATCTTATACTGCATAATGTGTAATCAGACTCATCTGCAATTTCTAGTTTACAGTTTGGATTAACTTATGTTACACATTTATATCATTGTATGTTATTGCCAACAGAAGGAGGAGAAATGGAGTGCAATATTTCTGATTGTTAGCAGAATGTGGTACATAAGAGAAATGTAGGATACATAAAAAGCACAGGGCTGTGGACATCACCTGCTTGGTGCTTTTTGGTATTTCGCTGTTAGAACAATTTGTATTGCGCTTAAAATAAATGCTTAGTTGCACTTTGTATTTTATATAAATTTATACATTAATGTAAAGGAACTCGATTTATCAAGGATAAAATCTAAATCAAACATATGCCATACATAAATACATTAATAAATATGTCATTATTACTAATTGAAGTGACCAAATGCTAAACTAAACAAATGATTCATTGTAAAATTTTAAATAATGCCAATTATTTAAGAATGTAACCCAAATGTAAATATAACTTTAACTATATTTGTTAAAACAATTATGGAAACATTTTTATTATTATTTATTTGGTAGATTTTTACTTAAGAAACCATATAAACCTATAATAACTTGCATTTAGGGATGCATTGAACTTTTGGTTACCAAAATAAATGGGCCAAAATTAGCAAAAATGGCACATTCATTAATTAGGTGAATGAATTCAAATGCAGAGTTTTTACTTATGTGATGTTCTTTCTGTTGCTGTTCTGTACTGAATGTAGATGATGCTTTTAAATAGTGCCTCATGTTGATGATTGGGAAATGCATCACACTCTAATGCATCGTGGGTCATGGACACAATCTTTAGAGCAATTAGGAACAGCAACAATTTTAATGTACTGTGAGAAACAGCAGCACTGCAACACTTTTTATTAAAGCAAAAGCACAATGGAGGGGAGAAGGATGCAAAGTGATGCTGTTTACACTTTTGAGATTGTTTGTTATAAACACCCATGGGTTTATTTTTTTCAGGTATGCTGCTGAGTGGAGATTTTGTAATCATGTGCTCCACTGTCAACTGGTGATAATTCAACAATAAAGGTAACAGTATTTATAAGTTCTGTTTATTTTAATTAGTTTGGAAATGCTTTGTTTTAAAATTTATTTAAAATCTGTATCGTTATGTGTATGTACTATGTGAATAGTATTTGGTAAACTGGTAGCTGAATTTTATATGTGAACCTGTTACAACGCTTTGTGCCTGCACTCAGTGAAAAGCACAAAATTATTGCCATTGGTATCCAAGATATTTGAAATTTGAATTAATTTGACTTAACCATTAACTATACCTCTTTAGTTTTATACCCAGCTAATGTCTCCTCCATACATTGATTTAGTTTCAAAACAGCAAATGTCACAAACATGACAAAGTGATGTTTGAAAAACTTTGTTTTAAATGTGTATAGTTACAAAAGAAAATTTATACAGTAGAAAGTAAAAATGTCCTGAATTGTCTTGGTATTCAGTAATGATATAACAATGCTTATATTTTTAGTATTGATTGTAAGTAGTACAGCAGGAGACACACACAGTGATATTTGAGAAGTGAAATGAAGTTTATTGGATTTACAGAAAGTGTGCAATAATTGTTCAAACAAAATCAGGCAGGTGCATAAATTTGGGCACCATTGGCATTTTATTGATTCCAAATCTTTTAGAACTAATTATTGGAACTCACATTGGCTTGGTAAGCTCAGTAACCCCTGACCTACATACACAGGAGAATCCAATAATGAGAAAGAGTATTTAAGGGGGTCAATTGTAAGTTTCCCTCCTCCTTTAATTTTCTCTGAAGAGTAGCAACATGGGGGTCACAAAACAACTCTCAAATGACCTGAAGACAAAGATTGTTCACCATCATGGTTTAGGGGAAGGATACAGAAAGCTGTCCCGGAGATTTAAGCTGTCTGTTCCCACAGTAAGGAACATATTGAGGAAATGGAAGACCACAGGTTCAGTTCAAGTTAAGGCTCGAAGTGGCAAGAAAGATTTTGGATAGACAGAAGCGACGAATGGTGAGAACAGTCAGAGTCAACCCACAGACCAGCACCAAAGACCTACAACATCATCTTGCAGCAGATGGAGTCACTGTACATCGTTCAACCATTCGGCGCACTTTACACAAAGAGATGCTGTATGTGAGAGTGGTGCAGAGGAAGCCTTTTCTCCGCCCACAGCACAAACAGAGCCGCTTGAGGTATGCTCAAGCAAATTTGGACAAGCCAGCTTCATTTTGGAATAAGGTGCTGTGGACTGATGAAACTAAAATTGAGTTATTTGGGCATGACAAGGGGCGTTATGCATGGAGGAAAAAGAACACAGCATTCCAAGAAAAACACCTACTACCTACAGTAAAATATGGTGGTGATTCCATCATGCTGTGGGGCTATGTGGACTGGGAATCTTGTCAAAGTTGAGGGACGCATGGATTCCACTCAGTATCAGCAGATTCTGGAGACAAATTTCCAGGAATCAGTGACAAAGCTGAAGCTGCGCAAGGGCTGGATCTTTCAACAAGACAACGACCCGAAACACTGCTCAAAATCCACTAAGGCATTCATGCAGAGGAACAACGTTTTGGAATGGCCATCTCAGTCCCCAGACCTGAATATAATCGAAAATGTGTGGTGTGAGTTAAAGAGAGCTGTCCATGCTCGGAAGCCACCAAACCTGAATGAACTAGAGATGTTTTGTAAAGAGGAATGGTCCAAAATACCTTCAACCACAATCCAGACTCAAATTGGAACCTACAGGAAGCGTTTAGAGGCTGTAATTTCTGCAAAAGGCGGATCTACTAAATATTGATTTCATTTCTTTTTTGTGGCGCCCAAATTTATGCACCTGCCTGATTCTGTTTGAACAATTATTGCACACTTTCTGTAAATCCAATAAACTTCATTTCACCTCTCAAATATCACTGTGTGTGTCTCCTATATGATATATTTAACTGACATTTTTTATCGTAACAACCAACGATTTATACAGGAAAATAATGACTATTAACAAGGTTGCCCAAACTTTTGCATCCCACTGTATTTATTAAAGGAGAGAAAATGTCAGTGAATAATGTTAGTACATGTACATGGTAAGATAAATCTGTTAGTCCATGATTATCATATCATTATTTATAAAGTCTACATACAAATTCCCGAAGCCAATAAAATTCTCCTATTTATTGTTTCATGGGGTGGAGGGAGATCCCTTTCTTTGTCACGCATGAAATTTTAACCCCAGTTGGTTGTTTTTATTGCTCTGCCAAAGTAAACATAGTTCTCAGCATTGGCAAATTAAAAAGACACTCTAAGTTCATTGTTAGTTCCTATATTTTTTTGAACAGTATAATAGAGCGATGACGTATTGAAAAAGCCAAATCTGTTGTTTATTGAAGGTCAAAATTGTATATAGTAACACTGAGACTTATGTAACTCCACAGATTTGTCTCTGTTGTGTCAGTTACACGGACTGATCCAGTATGACCTCTGTTAAGTGTTGTATTCTGCAGGTTTATTACATTTTCGTTTTCCTGAGAGCATTATGAGTTTTGAGAAGCCTAGTTAGTATTGAAAATTCACTTTGGTTGATTAATCTGTCTATCTGTCTATCTACCTATTGTGGGAAGCAGCCCGGACACAAACAGGTAGATATTGTTTGAACACCCAACACACGTTTATTTACAATATTTACACAGATGACGCACACACAACCCAGTGCCGCAGCACCAATCACTCCAAAGTCCAGGCCTGTTCAAACTGCCTTTGCCTCTTCAGGTCCGCCTCCTCTCCTCTCCTCCAAGACTCTTTCAACTTCCACCCGACTCCACCCATCTAATGGAGGAAGGCGGCCCCTTTTATTCTCACCCAGACGTGCTCTAGGTGCTTCCCAATAACCTTTCGCTGGCCCTCCCAGGTGTGGTAGAAGAGCCAGCCGTGCACCCGGAAGCACTCCGGGGGTCCTTGGTCTTCTTCCCCCCAGCACTTCCGGGTGTGGTGGAAGTGCTGAGGGCCGGGGCTCCTCAGGCATCTGGGCACCCCCTGGCAGTGACCACGAGCCCCTATAGAATTGAGCTTCTAAGTTTTGTTCCCATGGTCCCCAAAGCCACCAGGGCGGTCGCCCCGTCGTGGTCTGGAGGAGGCGTAAACCCTCCTCCGGTCCTCCTTGGCGTCCCGGCTGAGTACGACCCCCAGGCACTTGCCACACTATCTATCTATCTACCTATGAACTTTTTAAATATGTCCTCTTTGAAATGACTGACTTCAATAGTAAAAGGATTTTTTCATTATCTTGCAAATTTATAATCATTTTCATTGAAAAGCATAAACCAAAATAAAAATTGATTTCAGTTATGCCTTATGTAAAAATGAAACAAAAACAAATGCTAGTTGCTAGATCAAGTCTGTATGGGTGATTTGTAAGACATTCAAACTACACCTATTGCATTGCCTCCACTGTTGATGCTGCTGCATGGGGATGTGCATTGACATGGAGCATCAAGAATGTTTTTGACAGCATTGCTTTGCTTTTGATGTGAATTTCAGGTTCCACTCCCTCTGCCCAAAAAAAATTCTCTAAGGTGTGTTGTTCAACAGTGGTGCAATCCTGCAATGGAGCATCCATGTTCATTTGACCTTGGCTTTTTGAACTAGACTAACAGCAGAGCACTATGTGTTTGAACTACCCATAAGACATATCAAACGTATTGTATTGCATCAGGTTTGATCTGCTGCAGTTACTTCAGAATTTTTCGAATTGCCTTTACTTTTTGATTTACCCTCTGTCACACATGTTCATCTGAGGTTTGTGTTTTGAGCTCATTGAAGGTAAGTATTGCCACTCAGGGACATGAGGGGGCACTGTTGCTAATGATATCATTACCTTTTCATCCACAGCCCTAAGAAACCATGTACAGAGGTAAACTGACTCCGACCATTCCAGTCCCTCTGCTATAAAACCGTGGCGGTCACGGCCACCTTTGATTTAAAATTGTTACCAATGATTGCACATCAAAGCCCAAAATTGTAAGTGCATTATCACAAAATTGGACTTGAATAAAGAATCAGGAAAAGTCATTAAAACCATCCTAAGTCATTCTTTTCTATTATATTCTGAACCATGACTTGGCAATTGCTAAAAATACACCTTTCATTCTATTTCATTGTGGCTTATCTCTATTACACTTAGTAGGAATATGCAATTGTATGATAACATTGCCTTTTCATATATGAAAGGTTTTGCTTTGATAAAAATTTAGCATCATCAGATCCTTTCAGAGTTAATGTCACTTGTACACAGTACAATGAAATTCCTTCTGCGTTCTTCACCTACACAGCAGGCTGCCACTGTCCTTGCCTGCTGGCCTGAATCTTGCACCATTGTTTATGTATATATAACATCACAAAATAAAAGGGAGTGAGAGTGAAAAAGCTGAATTCAATTTGCATACAGTTTTGTGAAAATTGTGTTAACATTTGTTTCACATGTGATTTTGCAATTGTGAAACTCATTTAAAAGTTTTTTTAAGTTTTAAAAGTTTTTTTAGGGTTGAAAGAAAGGAACATTGTAACACCTTAAACCCTTTTGGACCCATATACAAGTAGGGTCTGGATTGGAAATAAATGGGAAAACCTGCCCTTTGAAAGTTCAACATGGCTAAACACAACCCACGATCAGACAAAATGACATACATTTAGACAAAAGCTGTAATCCAGTGAAACAATGAAACTGTTATCCATGTTAGTTTAGAAGAAAATGCTTTTCCTGTTCAAGAAAATTTTGTGCATGCTGATAATGGTGTTCTCTCATTAGCTCCAGTGCTCTTCTACTACCTGATGGAAATTGTAATTACAATGTTGGCACAGGTTTTTTGCTGCCTTCCTCCATTACAACCCCTCTTCCTGATATGTCATAAAGCCTATATTTTAAGATGGACCAATGGTAACATCAGTTTAGTTATTTTTGTGTGATCGGCAAATCATAAAACAGACAAACAGATTACAATTTTGTTTACTGTATGTACATATGAGCATTTTTATGAGTTTAAAGTGGTTGCATGGTGCATGTCCAAAGGACTGTTTAATGAAATTAAACTTGATAAATACAAATCATATTATCTTTTAAGAACTTGAAAATCTTGTAAGTTTAAGTTATACAATCTCCTTTGTGTAAAGGACAGCACTCATGTGCTAGTATCCCTGCCAGAACTGGCCCCATGCCCTTAACTGACCAGGAAGCCAATACAACTGAGAGATTGGGGGAGGATCCATATCTAGGCTGTATGCTACGCCCACCCGCTAAATGGCTGCATTGCTGGGCTTATTTACCCATTCTGACACCTGCAGGAAATATTGGTAACTGCAGTCCAATGTGGCAGACCTGCTGGGTTCTGTGAGGTCTGCCATGGTGTGCTGTAGGGTATTACACTCCCTACTTTTTGAGATTTCCATAGGACCCGGAAGTGCTTCCAACAGTCTATGCCCTGGCACTTGTGTTTTCAATAAAAAGCAGCGAGTTGGATTTGGGAGAGAAATGGCACTTGTCTGGGAGGAAAGAAGGAAATAAAAGAAAGAAAGAGAGAGAAGAACAGATCATTTGTGGTTGAACAACATATAAAACATGTTTTTGTAAGGTTTTATTAATAAACCATGTTATTTATATTTTGACTTGTCTCATTATGGTTGTGTTTGTAACTAAAATGGTTAAAGTAATTAATGATATGTGGGTTAATGCAGACAGAGGCCGTATTTCTGTTCTTGTTCTCTTAGACTTGCGTGCAGCATTTGACACCACAGACCACAGCATTCTTATAAATCACCTTAGACAATGGGTGGGCCTCTCCAGCAGCGTCTTTTGATGTTATGCACCCAAAATCTGTAATACTTTACCAATTGAAATTCACCAGGGTAGACTATGGATCATTTTAAAAAAGGTCAAAAACCCTATTAGTTTAATATGTTTTTTTCAGGCTACATTATAGTTGTATTCATGATAGACTCTATAGGCATAGAATTATATTCATCAGTTAAGCAATCTATACTCATCTCTACTATTCTCTGCTGTCTTTTCTGGTTCTTCTGTGGTGGTGATCTTGCCACCACCACCTAATCAAGGCACCATGCAGACCCCTGCATTCGTGGATTGAAGGTGTGTGTCCCAGCTGTCCACAAGACCAACATTATCAAATACTATCATGTGAAGCCTGAAAACAAAGAGGACTAATTTAAGAACATTTATGTTAGATAGAATGTCTAGTGGCTGCTGAGCAGTCTTTTTGTCCTTGGAACCCCTGCAGATTTTGTTTTTATTTTCTCCAGCCTGGATTGTTTTTCTATCGTCCTGGCGTTTTGACCTTACCTTTTTCTTTGTTACTTGTTCTTTAATATTATTTCCTAATTTTATTTGTTTTTCATTTAGTTAAATTTTCCTTTTGTGGTCTTGTAAAATACTTTCAGCTGCATTGTTTGTTTGAAACTGTGCTATATAAATAAATGTTGTTGCTGCAATAAATGTTGTGTTTGTTGCAATGGCCCCTACTGGTCACACTTGATATAGTAGGTTTTAACATGAGCACCATTTATTACACAAATAGCAATCATTTTGATTGCTATTTCATGCAGAACTAATTTTTTGTAAGTAAAGGTCATGAATGCCATCACTCTGTTTATGATGTTTATCAACCATCAGAGAGAAGAAATGTGAGAATTTTAAAAAATTCAAATTCATAGAAATATAGCATATTAGCGAAACATTATCTCCTATGAACCTATGCCGACTACTCACTTTAACACCCCTTCTTGACATATGGGGCCTAGTCTTTTCCTTAATTATTCATTCCATTAATTTATTTGTGATCCACACAAAGTTTACTGGCCTATAGTTAATGGGTTCAGTCCAATTACAATTTTTATATATTGGAATAATATTTGCTAGCTTCCAGTCCTTATAAATTTCTGACATGTGCAGTGATTTTGGGAAATAGGCATCAAGTGTTTATGTGTGCATTAACTAACCTCTTTTAGCCTATTTAATCTATGCAGAACTTATCTCTGCTCAATTTCCAAATTACTAATTACCCCTTAATGGTGGCTCTGAGGCTAGGGATCTGCACCAGCAAATGGAAGATTGTTGGTTCAAATCCCATAAATGCCAGAAGTGATTCCACTCCGTTGGATCCTTACACATAGCTCTTAACCTGCAGTCGCTCTGCACTGGGCATTATATTAGTTTGCAAGCAGGTCTTGCAGGAAGAACTTTTGGGTTGGTGGCAAGATTGACACTCCAGCCACATAAAAAAAAACCTCACACTGTTCCATCCCATTTGAACTAGTGTGGTGCTATGGTGTATTCTGTTGCATGGCTGCACTTGGGTCCTAATTTGGGATCTTGAGGTTGTCTATTGTGTGGTGAATGTGGCAATGTGCTGTATCAGTGCATACTTTCAATCTCCTCCTAAGGACTTCCTTGATAATTCCTGTTACTGTTGAGAGGCTACATCTTCACATGTTTTAACATCAGAACATTTCATTAACTTTGCCAGATACTTTTCACCTCTTGCTTGACTGCTCTTAAATGCTAAAATATTAAAAGAATATTTTTAGTTAATCTTTAGTTTAGAAACCTTGTTAAAGTTGAGGGCCGCATGAATTCCTCCCATTATCAGCTGATTCTTGACAAGAATGTTCAAGAGTCAGTCACAAAGTTGAAGTTACGCCGGGGTTGGATGATTCGGCATGACAATGATCCAAAGCACCATTCAAAATCTACCATTGAATTAATGCAGAGGCAATAGTACAATGTTCTAGAATGGCCACCCCAGTCACCAGACCTGAAAATCAATGAAAATGGAAGCCATTAAACCTGACTGAACTGGAGGCAGTTTGCATGGAAGAATGGTCCAAAATACCACCAGCCACTATTCTTTGTTTTTTTTAGCATTTTATTGATTTTATTAAAATCAAATAACATTCCATACAAGCAAGTCAAGTTTAAAAAAACTAGGTTAGAAACAAATCAACCCCCACCTGTTAGAAAAAGAGCTAGGTGAGCAGAGTAATACTTTAAACTAGTAAAAATAAGTAAATAGATAAACCAATAAATGAATAAAAATAAATAGAATAAAAAAAGGGGAGAGAATCTGCTTCCTCAATATAAATGCTTATTCTAAAATGTTATTGATTAGATACTGCCAGATTTTGAAAAAGTTTTGTACAGACCCACTAAGTGATAATTTGATTTTTTCCAATTTCAAATAGTATATAACATCAGTTACCCACTGACTTAAAATAGGTGAGTTAGGATTCTTCCAGTTCAGCAAAATAAGTCTATGTGCCAAAAGTGTAGTAAAGGCAATTACAGTTTGTTTGTCCTTCTCCACTTTAAGCCCATCTGGAACCAAACACAGCTGATGGTTTGTGACACCAAGGCTGTCTGAAAAGCATTAAAAAATTTTGGTCCAAGATGATGTTAATTTGGTGCACGCCCAAAACATATGGCCCATTGAGGTTGGAACTTGATTGCAACATTCACAAGCTGGATCTTGCCCTGGAATAATTTTGGACAATTTTAAACGAGACAGATGTACTCGAGATATAATTTTAAGTTGCATAATTGTATGCTTTGCACATATGGAGCTTGAGTGAATTCTGTGCATTGCTACCTTCCACTCCTTTTCTGAGATATTGAGTGACAGATCTTTTTCCCACTGTACTCTCTGATCTTTGAAAGGGAGGGATTGTAAAAAGTCCTCAAGACTGATCAATATTTTTTCCGGAATAGAGCTAGGTTGGAGGTGAGGAAAATTTGGCAGGTTTTGTTTCTAAGTTGAAAGTAGTGAAAGAAATGTGTTGCTGGAAAATTTAATTTGGAGTGTAATTGTTGGATGTGAAAACGTTGTCTATGTATAGATCTCTAAGTGATTTAAACCCAAATGTTTTCCAGGCATTAAAAATTGAGTAGGTTTGAGAGGGTGGGAAAAGGTAGTTGTCATGCATTGGTGCCACAGATAAAAGCTTCTCTGTCTTAAAATAGTATCTACATTGGTTCCATAGTCTGAATGAGTGAAGTACAATTGGGTCATTAGTATGACTTGTACTTATTGGGGTACAAAGCAAGGAATATAAAGAAGTACTGCAGGATTTTATTTCTATTGTGTACAAAGCCTGTGTATGTTCATCTGTTTATGTCAGCGTCCGGGTTTTTACAACTTGAATATTTGCAGCCCAGTAATAAAATTGAAAATTACATAGAGCCACGCCACCTTCTACCTTAGGTCTTTTAGGGTTTGCCCTTTGGATACGTGAAAGTTTTTAATTCCAAACAAATTAGGTTGTGGTTGAATCTAATTTCTTAAAAAATGATTTTTTGATGTATACTGGAATGTTTTGACATAGAAAAGAAGGTTAGGAAGGATATTCATCTTGACAATGTTAATTCTTCCAGCTAAAGCGAGATGAAAGGTAGACCACCTATGCAAGTCCTGCTTAATTTTTTCCATACAGATGGCAAAATTTTGTTGATAAAATTTTTCATAACAAAAATGAGATCTAGAACTGAAAATATTGTTTTTCATTTTACAAGAACTGAAATTAAGGCAAACAAAGAAAGAAAAACTAAATAAAAATTAGTGTTATGTGAACAAACAAAAACAAGAAATAAAATTGAGTAAAAACCGAAAAACAGGAATATCATTTTCATTCAGTGGTGCAGAGGGGTTGTTTGTAGGTCGCCCTGAGCGTTCATTTATGTTGCGCTGTTCACTATGTGGTGATCTTGTACCTTGGGCTTACTACAGTCACGTGGCGCAACTTCCATAAAGGACCATTGTTTGTTTGTTGAGCAGATTTGGCTTGTCGGGTTGAAGTAGTAAGCAAGTGTGACTGATGCCAAGTTCTGCACAGATGTTTGCGGATAGAAAGTGAGAAAATAACGTGTGTAAATACTTACAACTTCCGCATTCTTCTGCACCATAAATCCCAGTCAGCGTGAAAAGTAATGCTCGTGCACATGCCTTCTGTCCCGCCCCAACTCCTGCCAGAATTACGCCTCTTTGAATATGCAAATCAATATAAATCACCCTTAAGCTCAGCCTTCTGTGAAAAGTCAATGGGAAAAGCATGGGGAAAAATATAAGAATTTCAGTGAATACCAAGTGGAGGCAAAGGAAAAACATGCTATTTGTTTATTTAAACCGTGGTATAATCAACAAAAGGAAGTTGATCGAGTGACATAGCGTGTTGGAGAAACTTGAAAGCTCACGTTCACAAAGTCACACAGTGCTGGAAATAAAAAAGAAGTTGTAAGATATCAAAGTCTCTGTGAAAAGGCGAGTCGTAGCCCACTGTCTGAGTGTCATATGAAAGCTTATTAGGGTACAGAGAAAAAAAAGGCACACAGTGGGGAAAAAACACGAAATGTCAACTTCAATCTCAAAATTTCCACTTTAATCATGTTGTTTATTTTGTCATTAAAGTAGAACATCATAAACTTCATCTTAAAATCATTTAATTAACCAGTTTCTCAAATCACATCGTAATTAAAGTAGCACGTTAAATGTTTTGTTTTGTATGTGATCATCTATGTGCTCTATGTGTGTGAATCACTACTTGCTTCTTAAACTGGCTCTCTTCCTCCGACTGGACACAGAATCCATTATATTCATGATATTACAGCTCTCTAAATAACTAAAATACTGAGATGTATGCATGATATCATTTTCATGATGATAGGAGTTAAAGCACATTATTAAACATGGGTTTCACAGCGCAGTGATTGTGCGCGACCTTTGATGAAATTATTAATTGCAGCAGTGCTCACGGGTGGCTCTAGGCTTGTGGCGGCCCTGGGCAGAGAAAGAATCGGTGGCAATGTCAATATGGTATCTTATGCACAGTGGGTGACCATGTCCATTGAGGACACTGCATAGCCGTCTCGTGCTCATGACACAAGCGTTTAACTTTTGTCGAAATTTGCCACTGCGTTTTTAGCTGTGTTGTTATTTTCTCTTTCTGTTTTATATTCAATATATATTGGTGTGGCCGCCCCTGCAGTCCTTGCTTTTCTTTCTCCAAGTAACCGATTGCCACAAAATCAGCTCTGTAATAGATGTTAAGCCATCTGTAAGCTTAGAGCACCGATTCTTCAAAACGTTTTTAAATATATAAATATCTTCGTAGTACATGTTTAATTATTCTATCCTTCACGCAAGTCCCAGTGAAGAATATAGATTATTTAAATGAAGTTAAAGTTTTATCTGTATAATATAATAAATATATTTTGCTGCATTTCATCTTAAAATGATATTGTCATCATATGTAAATACGCGCTTTATAAAGTGGTTCAGGTTATAATAGTTATAATGTAATATTATAACTGTAGTGCAAGTTTACAGTGAGGTGATTGTACTTATAAGTACAAACAGTTCTACAAGGAGCAATTGATTGAGTGCGTTTAAAGTTCTTGGGATGAAACTGTTTCTGAACCATGAGGTCCATACAAGAAAGGCTTTGAAAAGTTTTGCCATGGCTGAGACACCGTGTGTTTGATACTGTATACCGATAATTCTCTTTCCGATCAGCTGCTGCTGTAATTCCCCACTCAGATACAGTGATAAAAATATTCTGAGTGGTACAGTGAGAGTAATATGGAAAACGATCATCCGCTGTGGCAACTCCTAACGGGAGCAGCTGTAAGAAGAAGAAGAAGAAGAAGAAGGTGCAGTGAGAGTAACAACGCTAAAGCAGTTATGGTATTTGGAATACGATGGGTAATCCCTGGACCATTATATTGTTACAAGTTAATTACAATCAAATGCATTACACTAATAAACAATATGCGGTTAGTTTCAGTGTATTTATAAAGGCCCGTCAGGAAAATAAAGAGTAACCACACAGGAACAGTAGCACTGCTTTGACGCTGGGTGCCGCCAGTCTGCAAAACTGAGCGGAGAACTTGCTTACGACAAGGTATGAGGTACCATGGAAAAGTGTGTGGCTTTATGCCAAGTGTAGGTTTTATACAACGCGATTTGAACGTGGAAAAGTTCTTACGCAACATTTCTATGAGTATGCACCGTTCATACATGAGGCCCCAGTACTTCTCTTGCACCAGGACTGCACTTCAGTACAGGGACATGCTGCCTCACCTGTCATCATGAAAACTAAAAATACTAATAATGATAACATAAAATAAATTTGTCCACTGTTCTGTGATATAAATTTGTTTTCTGTATGATTCCAATAACTTTGATAATTTTTATTGTCGAAATCGCTGATTTTGTGCATTTCCTGCTCAAATACAGGGGAGAAACGCGAGGTGCAGACGCAACGAGCCTCACCTAACCTTGGACTGCACTCTCCCTCAAACACGGGGTTGATGCATGCAATTGGTGCATGCTTGTTGCTGTCTCTCTGTAGGTCGCCAATAAAATGTTTGCAGACACGTTTATTATACACTCTGACTTTCCACACTGTGGCTAATATTTTTCATGAATGTGTGTGACATATTCTTACTGATCGGACACAAAACCGCAGCAAAAAGACAGGAGGTGAGGCAGACTGTACCGTGCTGCACTGGGGGTGGCACATATGAGCCCAACAGGTGCTTGTTGCTGCTGTTCTTCCACACAGAGACTCTGGGCGCCAATAGGTTAGTGATATCAGGAAGTCAAGCGCACTGCAGCAGTCCATTTATTTTTATTTTCCATTCCGACTGACTGTCAAAAAGTAAGATTAAGACTTTTAAAGCTAAAGGAAAATAAGCAGGACTTCTACGAGAAGTGATGGAGATTTTCGTGGAGAAGGATAAGTGCATGGACTTCATTTACAAATAAAGGTAAGACCATAAATGGTTTTCAATTTTATAAAAAATGGGATAAGACTAAGAATAAAAAAATCCAATATTTAAAAACTAAATTTTGCCCTTAAATATAATATTACTTTTGTTTTTCTTCCTTTTGTTGAACATTCTGTATTAAAATTGATTAAATCACCATAATTAAAAGCTTTTAAAAACAACTGAATATTTCAATTAAGGTCAAAATTCAAACCTTTTTTTTTTTGTACACCACTCTATACTTTCATTTGTACTGAATGAGTATGAATTGTGGAATTGCAACAGAAAATTTAGAAAATACAGAGGGTGCAGAGCAAATGCGCTCTCTCTATTATAAATGTAACATTCTTTCCTAGCCAAATATGTACCTTTCCTATGTGTGTGTAAATCGAATGCTGATGAGATATGAAACATAAACAGTAGTCAATATGCAAGCTCCTAAATGAATAGTGAATAAACTACTTTTGGGTTTAAATATTTGTAAATCTGACTCTGAAGGAGTTAATGTATCACCAGCAATGAACCTCAGCGCACGTACTGGCAGTAGAAATTTTCATCATACAGTATGTGGCATCAGTGGCCAAGGACCTTGTCTGTACACTTGAATTACAGGCGCTCGTCAAGTGAATATTTTCACTGTTTGGCTATCTGTGCAATGGACGTCGTTGCAGCATGAACACATCTCTCGAAATGCATACTTGCTTAAAGCTTAACAGCAATGTTCTTTCACAGACTGGTTTCTTGGGTTTGAAATATTTGATCTTGCTGACTCTGCTCATTAGGCCACTTAATCTGTTTCATCATTGATAGTCAAGTAGTGTTTAACGGCATTATGAACTGCGAGTGTATTTTGTTGACTGAAACATAACTTGCATTGATATATGTAAAGGCCAGCTTTTGTGGTATTGCAATAGAAAAAAAATATAAAATTGTACTAATATTATGTAAAAAAAACGTCAGAACTAAATAAAAATTGTTGACTCCACTGAAAACTAGAATAAAATAAAAATTAATTGTATAAAATAAAATAAAAACTAAAACCTATAATTAGTATCAGAACTGAAATATCACTGATAAGAGCGTTAAGTTTACTTGTGATGTTTACCTCTAGATATTTAAACGGATCTGTGATAATAAAAGGGATGGTGTCCAATATAATATTGTGTGCTTGAGAATTCACTGGAAAGAGCACACTTTTTTCAAATTAATTTTGAGACCAGAAATCTTTTGAAATTCTGTTACTGCTGTCAATACCATATCATCTGCATATAGAGAAATTTTCTGTTCAAGCCCTTCTCTGATAATTCCCTTTATCTCATAAACATTTCGACAGTGAACTGTCAGTGGGTCAATGGCGAATGCAAAAAGCAGTGCTGACAAGGGGCATCTTTGTCTAGTACCATGTTCTAGTTTGAAGTAGTATGAATTAATATTGTTAATACAAACCAAAGCTTCCTAACTGGTATACAGTAGTTTGATCTATGTGCAAATGTATGGGTCAAACCCAAATTTCTTCAATGTAGAAAAAAGGTAGTTCCATTCAACCATATCAAATGCTTATTCTACATCCAACGACAATAATATCTCTGTGGTGTTAGACTTAGTGAGGGAGTATATTACATTAAATAGGCATAGAAGATTGGAAGCTAAGTGTCTGCCTTTAATAAATCCAGTTTGGTCTTGTGATATTACCGAAGGTAGCACTTTCTCCATCCTTCTAGCTAGGACTTTGGAGAGTATCTTAACATCGTTATTCAGAAGAGAGATTGGTCTGTACAATGCACATTTTAATACATCCTTATTTTGCTTAGGAAGGACAGTAATTAATGCTTGGTGAAAAGTTTGAGGTAGAATTTTATTGTCAGTAGCTTCTGTAAATGTAGCTAATAAAAGGGGTGCTAGCTTAATTGAGAATTGTTTGTAAAATTCGGCAAGGTAGCCGCCTGGGCCTGCTGCTTTCCTGCTCTCAAGTGAGTTTATATCATATAGTAATTCTGGTTTATCCAATTCCTCTGCACTGAGAGTATATAGTTGTGGTATCTGTAATACATCCAGAAATGCATTAGGTTGTGTCTTGTCTTCTTTAAACTCAGAATATAAGCACTAATAGTAGTCTCTAAATGTGTGCATTATATTTTTATGGCCAATGATTTTTGTCTCCATCTGTGTTGGTGATTGCTGGGATTGGAGCAAACTTCCTGCTTGTAGATTTGTGAAGATCTTATTAGCTTTCTCCCCATTTTCATAATAATGATGTGTGTTGTTCTGTTTATTTAGTTTTTAAGAGGTTGAGTTCTGAACGCAGGGCCTGTCTTTTCCTATGAAGTGCCTCATTTGGATACCTGGCATGTTCTTAATCTATTCTGGTAATTTCACTGATTAGCTCTGACACCTTCTTGGTTTCCAATTTACTTCTGTGGGAAAGATATAAGTCTGTCCTCTTAAGAAAGCCTTCAGAGTTTCCCAGAGTATTCCTGCAGAAACCTCTGAGGATGTATTTGTGTCCAAAAAAATGGATTTGCTTGGATTTAAACTCTGTACAGTTCTCATCTGCTAATAAAAGTGGGTTAAGACACCAATTGCAGAGTATGTGGGGCATAATGATTTTAGCTCCATGTTCAAAGGGGCATGGTCAGAGATTACAATAGCGTCGTACTTACAAGATTTAATCACAGGCAAGAAATTGTTAGCTACAAAGAAATAATTCTTGAGTAACAGTGATGCACTGGTGAGTAGAAGGAATATGCTCTTGAGTTTGAGTTTAGAAATCTCCAGGGGTCTGATAAGTTGTGATCAGTAACAAGCTGGTAATTGTCTTTGCAGTGTTAGATGTCTTCTCCCCTGTGGCAGGAGACATATCTAGGTCTGGATTTAAAACACAATTAAAGTCCCCAGCCATTATAATTTTATGAGCGTTCACATTGGGAAGGGATTAAATAGTAATTATCATCCACATTGGATGCATAGATATTTATCAAAATCACTTTACAGTTAAATAAATTATCCATGACAATGATATATTTCCCTTCAGGATTAGGTACTACAGTACATCTGATACTTTAAATGAGATTGTTCTATGTAGAAGAATTCCCACACCTCTAGTTTTCTTTCTAAAGCTGGAATGGAATATTTGGCCAGTCCAGTCTCTGTGCAACCAAAACTGATCCTTGCTTAATTAGTGGGGCTACTGTAAAAATACTATTTTAGCATTTAGATCTGATAGGATAGAGAATACTTTATTTCTCTTTAATTTGTGATTCAGACTTTTAACATTCCAGCTCACAAAGTTAACTGTTCGGTCATGGAGACATTTCTTCTGAACTTTTTTTATTTTGTACTCTTAAGATAAGGCAGCTTTGACCCTAATGTCCAGTTTTCCCAGGTGTTGTTGCCATGTAGCCTATTGTTAAATTGTCACTCTTAATTATAAAGATTAAAAGGACAGATTAGAGAGATCTTGCTCTCTTTTGTGCTTCCCCTAGACTCCTCATTTTGCCTTCCCAGGTGAGGCTAGACCACACTTCATAGCATAAAATATAATCTTAAACAGTCTTAAGAGAGTAAACCCAGGGAATAATGTTAAACAGTAGCCCTGGATAGGCATAGTAAGCCCAAATACAATGAACCAAGGGTATGATGTTAAACAGTCTCCTTAAAAACAAAATGTACACATACATACATATATGCATATAATTGTAATTAAAACATAAAAAATGTGGCAGAGAAGGGAATAGGATGTATAATTACCAGTATTATTGCAAGTGGATCAAACAGCCGGTAAGATCTTTGCCATGCCAAAGCAGGATGAGACTCACCATCGTATTTCAAAAAAGTGTCAAGATCAGTTTCCTTAGCTTTTTTTCTGCTTCCGCTGTAGAAGTAAAAATGTAGAGCCTGCCTTGAATGTCCACTTTCAGTTTGGCAGGATACAAGAGGCTGTATCTGATCTCGACTTTCCATAAGTTTCCATAGTTATAAGAAGTGGCACGTTTAGCTGCTGTTGAGGGTGAGAAATCAGGTAAAATACGAATGTGGTTATTTTCAAATATAATCTCCTTCTTCTGTCTGAGAATTAGCGTTATATGTAATTTAGATTGTCCATCCATTATCCAACCCGCTATATCCTAACTAGAGGGTCACGGGGGTCTGCTGGAGCCAATCCCAGACAACACAGGGTGCAAGGCAGGAAACAAATCCCAGGCAGGGTGTCAGCCCACCGCAGTAATTTAGATTGTAATTTTTCAAAACGCACAATAAGAGTCCTTGGTTTAGAGGTATTTGATCCCCATATGCAGTAAGTTGCTGCTATCTCAGTGTTTGATTTGAAGTCCTCTCCAAATGTTTTAAATAGTTCAGCTACGAATTTCACTGAGTTTGGACTTTCATGATTCTCTGGGAGACCTTCGATTCTAATATTATTCCTTCTTTATCCATCTTCCAGTATAGCAAGTCTGTCTCCGAGTACATTGCATTCGGAATTTGTAGCCGTTGCTTTTCTGTCAGTGGTAGATGCCAGTTGTTCAGCTATTTCAATTCATGTTGTGAATGTTTGGTTAACATCTTCCAACTGAGCACCAAGTGCTCCTAGTTTATTCTCAAACTTAGACACGTTTTTCTGTATTTGTTCCTCAATTTTTTTTCTGACATACCTTTAAAGGTTACCTCAAAGCGAATGTTTAAACGTTTTTCCTGGTCTTAATTTTCGTTTGTCTTGTGTATGTTCTTCATTTCATTCCTTATATCATTCTTTCTTTATATCTTTCTTCAAATCATTCTTGAGCACCTTTATGTCTTGAGCGGTGGCCATTGCGGCGATTATTACCTTCAGTTTGGACAGATCGTTTCAGTCATCTCTATGCTCCTCGGGTGAAGAGGCAATCCCAGTTAAAGTCAATGTTCCTGGCTCATAAGGAACAGGCCAGGAACTGGTAGTAGGCCATTTTCAGTTTCAATGAATCTTCTGGAATCCACGAGCTATCATGACCTGACTCGCTTACACATTTGCTCTCGGCTGGAGACAATGCAGCAGTGTCAGCTAACAGAGTTCTGCTTCAAACATCCATCTCCCATAACGGACAAGACCAAACTCCCCACCAGCCACAATTCAGGGACTTGTCAATTCCTATAGGAGGTGTCTAGAGGCTGTTATTTCAGCAAAAGGAGGCTCTACTAAATATTGATGGGATTATTCCTTTGGGACGCCCAAATTTATGCACCTGCCTATTTTTGTTTAAACGCACATTAAATTTCTTCTGTTGATCCAATAAAAAATATTTCACAACTGAAATATTGCTTTTTCCATAAGGTATAAAATATGTTAAAATGAAGTTGCTGCCTCAAAAGCTTAGCAAGTTATAAATTAATACAGTGATTTTTATCAAGGGTTCCCAAACATTTACATAGCACTGTATTTAGTTATAATTAGTTTGTGATCATTTGTTGTCTTTTCTTTATGGTTATCGTTCTCTCTGCGACTGTTGTTGTTTGAAACATGGTGGAGAAGTGGTTAGCGCTGCTTCTTGACAGCTCAGGTCACATTTTTGACCACAATAATCAGTCCAGCATAGTTGGTACTTGCTTCCCTAGCATTGCACTCACTAATATAAGCCTTCCCCATCGACATCAATGTATTTCACGGAGTTCAGCAAAGCCCTCAAACATTTCCTGTTCGCTCATCGTTAGTGAGGACTACTAGGCACTATGGGAGTGAAACATGCCCTCTGAAAGCTGAACATAAAGCATAGCTGAAAAGAACAGAGATGAGAATGGCCAGATGGCTATGTGGAGTGTCTGAAATTGAAAATATGATGAATGTTGAGTTGAGAGAAGACAGCAGTCGTTCTAAGGAGAAACAGACTATGTTGGTTTGGGTTTTGGAGTAAAAGAAAATTATTTGCTGAAGAACTGCACCAGGATGGAGGAGGGAATAAGGTTGAAGAAGATATGATTGAAGGTGGTTTCAGATGATATGAAAATGTGCTCATCCCAAAGGATGCCCACAACTATGGACAGTAGAAGAAGAAAATTTTGGGGAAACTGGATAACATGAGTAAACCTGGAAAATGTCTGTTAAACTTATGATGATAATGATATAGATGTGCACAGTTCCTATAGATTGCAAGTATGTAAATAAATAAGCATCTGTACCCACTACATTAAATAGCAAAGCGGTTACTTTGTCATTTAAATTAAATCATACACTAAGTAGCAAAGAAAGACATAGAGAGAGAAAGAGCATCTGAGATGGAGGAACTGAAATGTAGCATTATGAGAGGGAATCTGGAAGAAAATGGATAAATAGAGCATTCAAGACATTCCTTTACAAATACCCAGCAAATGACAAAATCTGAGTGACATTCTGCGTAAGCTACAATGTAATGTTAAACTGGTTTAGAATGTTGTTTACAATGTGTTTGTGAAAACACTTTTTGCACATACAGACTTTAAAAGTAAAGATGGCCAGGATATCTTTAACCTGACTGAATTTACTACAACTTTGATTCCTCTTTTATTTTTTTTATAATACAAACACTTGTTTTACTAGTCTGTTGTCTGGATCCAATTTTTTTCTGGATTGCTAACAGCACGCAAAGAGAATGTTATTAAAGTACTTGGATTTGGGGACAGCTGCCTAAATGCTGGATTTTAGGTATGTTGGAAAGGGGGCATTTTTAGGATAATACATGTAATTTTAAGCATATCAATCCTGATTTTTTGGAAATTAAGTCAAACAGGGATCATGTCCCGATGAAACCTTTTGAACTAGATTTTGCTAATGAGTGTTGGAATTTTAGAGCTTTATCCTGGCCACAAGAAAGCAAGTAAAATATCAGCATCTATTTGTTAGCCATTCAGATGTTTCTCTAACTTACGTCTTCTTTGTTTTAGACGTGATTCCCAATCAAAATGCAGAAATCATTTTCCCGTTATGAAAACAGGAAATATGAGATTTGAAATATGTTTTTGGTCCCTTGCCTCAGACTGTGAATCTAATATTGCATGCATCTTTCAATAATGCAATTGAAATAAACCAGAGACAACATTCTTTTACGATTAGTAACAGACAAAAGCTGAACAGATGTCCAGCAAGATCAGTCTGGAGAATACTAGTTGGTACTGCATCTCTCAGAAGACAGACATAAAATGTTTTTGACTCAGATGGGAATTCCCCTAGACTTTATGTACTTTCCTGAAAAGATATATTGCAGAAGAGTGTGTGAGGTGATCAAATACTCTATTTTAGGAATAAAACCTAACTGAGTGATAACAAATTAATTTTATTGGATATGGAGACATCTGTGGAATGTTTTATATTGTATAGAATTCTACATTTTATAGAAATCTATTTACAGCTAATAAAATTAATTATTTTCTTTTCAATTTTAAACATTGTATTTTACAATTATTTCTTTCTATTAGGTCCACACCAGTATTGTAATCACCAAGCAAAAAGAGACTTAGTAGGCTTATAGGTTTCTGCTGCATCTTTCACATTCTCTTTTGATGACGTATTAAAAAGCAGCATATTTCAAATAGGTTCATTACAATACATTATGATACTGGAAAAAATATCTACAAAACACATGCATTGTATCCATTAATTTCAGAAAAGCTGTAACTTGTAGGTGTGAGAATATAAATTAGATTTCTATATTAACTATTTATATTTTACAAACTGATAGCATCCTTAATCTGCCATGGTATGAACATAATAGTCTTGTTTTTGTATCTTCATTCCAAATTAATATGATATAATTTGCCTGAGAAATGATGCTTTTCAGAATATAGTTGTGTTCATAGATATAAAAATAATCAGTAGTCAATGCTGTTATCTGTAAACCAGATTTTCCTTTTACATTGTCACGCTTGGGTCACAGATTTGCACAGAGACACAGATGGTTGTAGAAAACAGGAATTTTATTCAAACACTGCAAACAAACATTTGTTTCTTTTTCAAAAGCTTAAACGTGCTCCATGACAAGTCAGAGATGACAGTTCCGCTAGGAGCAGAGAATTTCAGAGAGAGAGAGAGATAAAAGCAAACAATCAATTTCAAAACTGACAGGTGCTGCACAAGGCTTTTAAGTTAGCGGAGTATCGCGCAAGGCTTGTATTACACGTTATAGCGCAAGTGAGAAGGTAAGGAGAAATGTGAGGGTAGTCTGTGTTTCAGGGGTTGGGGTTTTCCCAGGGGCGTCTGTATCTTCTTGGGGTACAATCAGCCCTCCGGCTCTCACCCTCCCCCTCAGCTTTATTCACATTCCCGTGAATCAAGCGACTCTCTGTACCAGGTTCATGTAGTCGTGATAATACGTCTGCGTTGACGTATTCAGAGCCTGGTCGATATTTTACTGTGAAACTGTAAGGTTGTAAGCCCAGAAACCATCTCATGAGGCGAGAGTTTATATCTTTCTGTCGGTATAACCATTGAAGTGGAGCATGATCAGTTACCAAAGTGAAGTTTCGTCCCCACAAGTAAGAGCTTCCACAGCCCACCTAATTGCCAAGCATTCTTTCTCAACTGTAGAATAATTACGTTCCCTAGGAAGTAATTTCCTACTCAAATATGTGATTGGATGTTCTTCTCCATCAAAAATCTGTGACAGGACTGCGCCCACACCAAATGCACTTGCGTCTGTTTGCAAGATAAAATCTTTTGTGAAATCCGGGTTCCTTAGAACCGGGTAAGAAGACAATGCTTTTTTTAAATCGCTGAAAGAACGTTCGCAATTTTCTGTCCACAAGATAGGTCGGATTTTCCTGCCTCTAGTAAGTTCTGTAAGAGGAGCAGCTCTATGTGCAAAATTGGGAATGAATCTTCTGTAGTAACCAGCAAGCCCCAGAAAAGCGTGTACTTGTTTCTGTGTCTCAGGTCTCAGGTAAACAAGCATTTCTTCTATTTTCCTTAATTGTGGCCTAAGTAAACCCTTGCCCGTAGAATAGCCTAAGTAATGAGTCTCGGACATGCCCAGTTTACATTTCTTAGGGTTAGCAGTAAGGCCAGCCTGTCTCAAGCTTTCAAGAACGGCTTGAAGCTGCTCTAAGTGTGTTTTCCAATCATTGCTAAAAATCACGACATCGTCAAGGTATGCCCCGGAATATTCAGAATGAGGACGCAGGATCTGATCCATCATATGCTGAAAAGTTAGATGTGCCCCGTGAAGACCAAACGGGAGTCTTGTAAATTCATAAAGTCCATCAGGAGTCGCAAATGCGGTTTTCTCACAACTGCTAGCCCCTAAAGGCACCTGCCAATAGCCTTGCGTGAGATCTAGTGTGGAGAAATAGATCGCCTGACCCAGTTTTCCCAACAGTTCATCGACACGGGGCATGGGATAAGCATTGAATTTAGAGACCTTATTCAAGCGTCTGAAATTGATACAGAACCGAACCGAACCGTCTTGCTTTGGGACTAATACGACTGGGCTGTACCAGTCACTTTTACTGTATCCGGAACGGCCTCATCTGTACACGAACATCAGGTTCAGTAGTGATTTTATGTTTTGTAATGTTAGTCTTGCCTGGTAAATCTGAAAAGACGTCAGTGTTCAATTCTATCAAAGATAACAGTTCTGTCTTTTGCGTGTCAGTAAGATCGTTACCAATGGTAACATCGGTCTGAGAAACAGCAGCCAAGGAAGGGTTAACCTCTTGCCGGTCGTGCCATTCCTTCAAGAGGTTAATGTGTAAAATGTGTACCAGACTCATACGCTCCTCAATAATGGCGGGGCCCTGCCATTTAGCTAGGAATTAGTGTGGGTCAGACGGAACCAGTACCAAAACGCGATCACCAGGTTTGAATTCACGGAGCTTACTGCGCCTATCGTAAAGACGCTTCTGAGTTTCCTGTTCTCGCTGTTGATGCTCCACAGCAATAGAGAAAAGCATACAAATTCTGTCTTGCAATGAAATTGGCCGATCTGCAAAGCTTGGTCCTTGAGCTTTTCTCTCGTTTCCTATCCATCCAAACGCGATCACCAGGTTTGAATTCACGGAGCTTACTGCGCCTATCGTAAAGACGCTTCTCAGTTTCCTGTTCTCGTTGTTGATGCTCCACAGCAATAGAGGAAAGCATACAAATTCTGTCTTGCAATGAAATTGGCCGATCTGCAAAGCTTGGTCCTTGAGCTTTTCTCTCGTTTCCTATCCATCCAAATGCGATCACCAGGTTTGAATTCACGGCGCTTACTGCACCTATCGTAAAGACGCTTCTGAGTTTCTTGTTCTCGTTGTTGATGCTCCACAGCAATCGAGGAAAGCATAGAAATTCTGTCTTGCAATGAAATTAGCCGATCTACAAAGCTTGGTCCTTGAGCTGCTCTCTCGTTTCCTATCCATTCCTCTCGTACAACATCCATGATGCCTCGCGGCCGCCTGCCGAATAACAACTCGAATAGACTCAAGCCAGTGGACGCCTGTGGTGATTCTCGCACCGCATACAAAACAAAAGGCAGAACAGTGTCCCAGGTTGTGGGATCTTTATGAGTGACTTGCCTGATCATCTGTTTCAAAGTTTTGTTAAATCGCTCAGTCAAACCATTCATTTGTGGATGGTAAACAGTGGTACTCAATTTCTTAATAGCAAAGCTGACACACAATTGTCTCATCACGTGAGAAGTAAAAGGTGTGCCTTGATCAGTTAAGATTTCTCTAGGGATACCAATACGAGTAAAAGTATCACACAGAGCTTTGGCTACAGCCGAGGAGTTGGCCTTTTTCAGGGCGATCACTTCAGGATATTGTGTTGCATAGTCACCAACACCAACAAATATTGGTATCCATTCTTAGTCTTAGGTAAAGGGCCTACAATATCTAATCCCACCCGCTGAAAGGGAACTTCTAAAATGGGCATAGGACAAAGGGGAGCCCAAGGAGGCTTATAAGCGGAGACGATCTGGCAGTCAGGACATGATGTACAAAACCGTTCAACATCTTTTCCCATATTAAGCCAACAAAATCGTTTTGATAACCTCTCTCTGGTTTTGTCAGCACCAAGGTGCCCTCCCAAGATGTGAGAATGTGCCAGATGCAAAAGACATGAGGAGGGCTTGTGCCTCCTCCAGACCGCGAGGCGTCCGTCCTGGTTCTATTGGGAGCCACGGGTCGAGGGCATGGAAGCCCTACCCTGTAGGCCCGTGGTTGCCGCCAGGCGCCCGATGCCGGTTGATCCCATGCAGTCGCCGCCGGAGCTGGAGCCCGCCGGACGCTTGGAGGACCGGAGGAGGCGAGTGCCTCCTCCAGACGGAGTGGGGGCGTCCGTCCTGGTTAGGCAGGGGGCCTCGGGTACAGGGCTTTGAAGCCCAGCCCTGTAGGGACCCGTGGCCACCGCCAGGCGGCGCCCCGGTCCCTAATTATCCCGGGAGCCCGGCACTTCCGCCACACCAGGAAGTGCCGGGGGGAAGACTTTATGTGGCGCCGGAGAGCTGCCAGGAAGGCAGCCAGCACTTCCGCCACGCTGGGCGTAGGCTAAGGAACAGGTGCCGAAACACCTGGGGCTCATCCGGGAGCCTTATTTAGGCCGCCTCCTCCAGTCGGTGGTGGAAGTAACAGTTTCCCTATGCGTTTCAGGTACAGCCAGTTATTCAATAAATTCCCCCTTTAAATGATCTGAGATCACTCTGAAAAGGCAACCATCCTTTTCTATAAAGTGCGGGGTTTTCACGCCCATGGAATCACGCTCTTGGTAATAAGAGTCATTGGCAGAGCAAGCCTGTTTAAATGCATATTCTAATGAGCTATCAGTATTATGCAAACGCACAAAATGTGATTGTTCGTTAATGCTCGGTTTGTGTTCGGAGGCGTTTGCAATCTGGGAAGATGTAGAAGGACCAGCCCATTCTGGAAAATTGTCAGGGGTGACCTCCGTCTCACTGGAGAGATCGGGTTCAATATCTAAGTTGGGCTTTAGATTTTCCCCGGCCGCTACCAGTTCTTCGTCTTGGTTTTCTTCTTCTCCCTCCCCACTAAGTTCAATATTGGACTGGACTACTGGTCCCTGACATTTATTAATCAGTTTAGGAAAAAGGGCATTTCTCCGTCCTATGAGTAATGACCATGGGCACGAGTCTGAAACGGCAGACCAAACCTTAAAGTGCCGACCCCTATAAGTTAAAGGAAGAATGCTGAGGCATCGTTCATCAAGACAGTCTCGTCTCACGATACAAAGGTCACTTCCCGAGTCTAACAATGCTGAGATTTCTCTGCCCCTCAATTTCACCTGTATCAACAAGCCATCTTTTCTATCCGAAGAATATGTAATATTTGCGCAACAAACCTCGGCCAGTCCAACTTCCATTGATTGAGCTGGAGACAAGCGACATTCTCTTGCCAAATGGCCGAGTTGATCACACCGGAAACATCTACGGTCGGCTCCACTTACCGGAATATCCTCTGCGACGTCCACGGTTTCTCGGCCTGCTGTTGCCGTTTCCTCAGAAATAGGCATCTCTTCTACCACTGGATTCCCCTGGGTCCTACCTGACCCCATTCGATTTTCAGGTCCTGCAGCTTGTCAATGTTGTAGCTGTCGATCGAAGCGAGGAGTATGTCCTGGACGTTTGTGTACAGGTTGCGAAGCAGCACCAAATCTACCGCTCTTTCTCCAACAGACTGTGAACCCTCCAATCGTCCGGACATAATCGTTAATGATTTAATATCATGACGCAGAAATTCATCCCGAAGAACTGCAGGTATCCCTGTCAGTAGTATATTCATGACATCTTTTTCCATCACGTCTCCTTCAAACCAGCAGTGCACTTTATGTATCAAATCTTGAATTTGCGCACGGATTGGGTCATCCATGTTTAGTTTCCAGTCTTTAAGTGCATGACTTTTAGCCATTTGAAATAAGTCTTCGGCGGTATCCATCTGTGCAACCACTCCTGGTACTACTTGTCACACTTGGGTCACAGATTTGCACAGAGACACAGATGGTTGTAGAAAACAGGAATTTTATTCAAACACTGCAAACAAACATTTGTTTCTTTTTCAAAAGCTTAAACGTGCTCCATGACAAGTCAGAGATGACAGTTCCGCTAGGAGCAGAGAATGTCAGAGAGAGAGAGATAAAAGCAAACAATTTCAAAACTGACAGGCGCTGCACAAGGCTTTTAAGTTAGCGGAGTATCGCACGATACGGCTTGTATTACACGTTATAGCGCAAGTGAGAAGGTAAGGAGAAATGTGAGGGTAGTCTGTGTTTCAGGGGTTGGGGTTTTCCCAGGGGTGTCTGTATCTTCTTGGGGTGCGATCAGCCTTCCAGCTCACAACATACATAAAGGCATTCTATCAATGTAGTGTAGCTTAATACATAAAAATGACTTACTAATTAAATCTACATGATGTAAACAGAAGTGTGACCTCCCTTTAACTCTTTCTGTGTATTTAGGAAAGAAAGCTGCATTTAAAGTCAAGTTAAATACAGCGTGGATAATTCCAGCCCAGGGGCATCATGTATAAATGGTGCGTATGCACAGAAATGTTGCGTACAAATGTTTCCACGTTCAAATCGTGATGTATAAAATCTAAACTTGCCATAAAGTCACACACATTTCTATGGTACCTTATACCCTTTCGTACGCAAGTTCTGCACTCGGTTTTGCAGACTGGTGGCACCTAGCGTCAAAGCAGTGCTACTGTTCCAGTGTGGGTTATCTTTCTTTCTTAGATCCACTTTACTGACGCGGCTTTATAAATACATTTATATTTAAAAATTTACGTTCCTATCATCATGAAAAAGGTATCATGTATACATCTCAGTATTTTAATTATTCAGAGAGCTGTGATCTTACAGATGTAATGGATTCTGTGTCCTGTCGGAGAAAGATAAAGCGCTGAAGCACGTAGTGATTCACACACATTAAGCACATAGATCAAATGCAAAATAAAGCATTTAACGTGCTACTTTAGTTAAAATGGGATATGAGTTACTAGTAAATTAAACGATTTCAGGATGAAGTCTATGATCTACTTTAATGACAAAATAAACTACATGATTAAAGTGGAAATTTTGAGATTAAAGTTGACATTTCAAGCTTTTTTCCCACTGTGTGCCTATTTTTTTTCTCTGTACCCTAATAAGCTTTCATATGACACTCCAGACAGTGGGCTACCACTCGCCTTTTCACGGCGGCTTTGATATGTGACAACTTCTTTTTTTATTTCGGGCACTGTGCGACTTTGTGAACTTAAGCTTTCGAAGTTTCTCCGACACTCTGTCACTCAATCAACTTCATTTTGTTGGTTATAACACTGTTTAAACCAACAAACAGAACTTTTTTACTTGCCTCCACTTGGTATTCCCCGAAATTCTTCTATTTTCCCCCATTCTTTTCCCATTATCTTTTCCCAAAAGCTGAGCTTAAGGGCTATTTATTTTGATTTGCATATTCAAAGAGGTGTAATTCTGGGAGGAGTTGGGGCGGGACAGCAGGCATGTGCACGAGCATTACATTTCACACTGATCGGGATTTATGTAGCAGAAGAGAGTGGAAGTTTGTGTACACACAGATTCCTGCATCTGGATTTTTCTGTGTGTATGCACATTCCCGCTTTTGTGCTTGCGCCATGTTATAGTGTGAGTTCTACGCATGGCATTATACATGAGGCCACAGATCACAGACAGATACGAGACACACAAAAGTCCCAAAACACAGACGTTTATTTTCTTTATCTTCACACAGCATAATGCACACAGTGCACCAATGACCACAATAAGCTCACAGTTACTCAGTCCTTTCTTCTTCTTTCTATCTTTTTCTTCTGCTGCTTCCATGCCTCTCCCGCAAGCTTTGTCCTCTGCCTCCCAAATCCGGCTCCCCAAATGGAGTGAGGCATCCCCTTTTATGTTGCATCCGGATGTGCTCCAAGTTCACCTTGATGAAGTTCCTGCAGCACTTTCTAGTGTGGCAGAAGTGCTGCAGTCCACAGCTCCAGAACCATCCAGGCACCCCCTGGCGGTGGCCACGGGCCCCCACAGGATTGAGCTTCCAAGCTGTTTCCGTGGCCCCAACACCAGGGGCCTCATGCATAATGCTGTGCATAGAATTCATACAAAAACATGGCGTACGGACAAAGCGGAAATGTGCGCACGCAAAAAAATCCAGATGCATAAATCTGTACAAGCGCAAACTTCCACATTCTTCCACTCCATACATCCTGGTCAGCGTGAAAAGTAATGCACAAGCATGTGCCTGCTGCCCCACCCCAACTCCTTCCAGAATTAAGCCTCTTTGAACATGCAAATCAATATAAATAGCCCTTAAGCTCAGCTATCTGTGAAAAGGCAATGGCAAAAGCAGGGGGGGAAACAGAATAATTTCACTGAATACCAAGTGGAGGCAAGGAAAAACGTACTATTTGTTGGTTTAAACAGTGATATAAACAGCAAAAGGTTAATCAAGTGGCACAGAGTGTCGGAGAAACTGGAAACTTCAAGTTCACAAAGTTGCACAGTGCCGAAATAAAAAAGAAGATGTCACATATCAAAGTCGACGTGAAAAGACAAGTGGTAGCCCACCATCTAAATGTCATATGAAAGCTTATTAGGGTACGGAGAAAAGCAAAAAATAGGAACACAGTGAGAAAAAAGCTTGAAATGTCAACTTTAATCTCGAAATTTCCACTTTAATCACGTAGTTTATTTTGTCATCGAAGCAGAACATCATAAACTTCATCTTGAAATTGTTTAATTTACTAGTTTCTCAAATCCCATCGTAACTAAAGTAGTACGTTAAATGCTTTGTTTTGTAAGTGTTCTTCTACATGCTCTATGTGTGTGAATCACTATGTGCTTCTTAAACGGGCTTTCTCTTCCTCTGACAGGACATAGAATCCATTACATTAGTGATATTACAGCTCTCTGAATAACTAAAATACTAAGATGTATACTTGATGTCATTTTCATGATGATAGGAGTTAAAGCATGTTATTAAACATGGGAACACGATGGCACGACCTTTGATGAAATAATTTATTGCAGCAGTACTGTCTCTTTCAAACATACTAACCTCCAATTCCTGTCCTACCTTTTCTTTCTCTAAGTAACCAATCACCACACAATCAGCTCTGTAATAGATGTTAAGCCATCTGTAAGCGAAGAACGCAGATTCTTCAAAACTTTTAAGGAACATTGAAATATCTTCATAGTACATGTTTAATTATTCTATCCATCTATCCTTCCGTCGTGCCAGCCCCAGCAAGAATACAGCGAGAGGAAGAAACAATCCCTGAACAGGTCTCCAGCTCCTTGCTATTTCTGCAACACCATGTCCTCACATGTTTAATTATTAACAATACAGATTATTTAAATGAAGTTAAAGTTTTATCTGTATAATATATATCCAGCAAATTTTGCTGCATTTCATCTTAAAAATTATATCATCATCATATGTAAATACACGCTTTATAAAGTGTCTCAGGTTGTGCAATATTATAACTGTATTGCATGTTTACAGTGAGGTAATTGTACTAATAAGTACAAACAGTTCTACAAGGAGCACTTGATGGACTGATTGAGTGTGTTTATAGTTCTTGGGATGAAACTGTTTCTGAGCCGCAATGTCCCTACAGGAAAGGCGTCTGAAGTGTTTGTTTTATGAGAGCAGTTCTAATAGCGCATGGCTGATGCAGCATGTGTTTGATGCTGTATCCCGATAATTCTCTTTCCGATCACCTGCTGAACAGCTGTGATTCCTTACTCATTATGTGATATTAATACTCCAAATGGTGCATTGAGAGGAGAGAAACAATTCTACAGCAGCTATGTTATTTGCAAAAGTTTGGCCATTCTGTGGACCATTATATTGTTACAGGTTAATTATAATCAGATGCCTTAAACTAATAAGCAATATTGGGTTAATTTCTGTGTATTTGTTAAAGCCGTGTCAGGGATGTAGATCTAAGAAAGAAAGGGAAACCACACTTGAACAAAAGCAGTGCTTTGAAGGTGGGTGCCGCCAGTTTGCAAGGCCAAGCGGAGAACTTGCGTACGTCAAGCATTTAGCTGGCGTGAAAATGTGCGTGGTTTTATGCCAAGTTAAGGTTTTATACATCGCAATATGAGCATGGAAAAGGGAGTACACAACATTTCTGTACGTATGCATCGTTTATACATAAGGCCCCAAGTGTTGTGTCTCAGGGGAGATACTGCTCCTCTCCCGGTCCTT
The DNA here is from genome assembly GCF_016835505.1 of Polypterus senegalus. NCBI lineage: Eukaryota > Metazoa > Chordata > Cladistia > Polypteriformes > Polypteridae > Polypterus > Polypterus senegalus. The sequence goes on from NC_053154.1 coordinate 179,622,207, forward strand.
CCACTCTCCGGCCATGCCAGCTAGGCAAGGGTACCAGCCGACCATTACAACAGTTTATCCTTTCTTAAGTAACATATTGTTTTTTTTAATCTGTCTGCCATTCTCATTTGGAATATATAGCTTAATGTATGGCTGTAATTCTAAAAGAAAAACCTGCAGGTAGCATGCATCCCCTAGCAAAGGGGCCATTACGGCCAGCACTAGACCCAAAATGCCCCCTCATCAGACCTCCATAAGAACAATATATCTAAACTAATAAAAGGCAAAGCCTTCACTGACTGACTGACTGACTGACTGACTCACTCATCACTAATTCTCCAACTTCTCGTGTAGGTAGAAGGCTGAAATTTGGCAGGCTCATTACTTACAGCTTACTTACAAAAGCTGGGCAGGTTTCATTTCGAAATTCTACGCGTAATGGTCATAACTGGAAGCTATTTTTCTCCATATACTGTAATGGAGTTGAGCTGGATGGCCGTGGGGGGAGGAGTATCGTGTGACATCATCACGCCTCCCAAGTAATCACGTGAATTGACTATCAACGCAGTACGTAGAAAACCAGGAAGAGCTTAAAAAAGCGCTGAAGAAAACATGCATTATATAATAGAGAAGGAAGCGAAACAATAAGAAGCGAGCGACTGACTTATACAACCATATTCATGAGTGCTGCTACTTCGGAAACAAAGCACAGTTTAAGTTAAGTTCATAGACAGGCTGCTGCTGGTGTTTGTAATTTAGTGACTGCCCATATAAGGCCGTCCGTCAGCGGCAATCCAATAGAAACACTGCCGCTAAATATTCACGGGTGAAGGACTGTTCTTATGCAGAGGAAGATGAGATGGTCAGGGTGGTGTTTGGCACAAACTCAGCGAAACTGCGAGAGAAACTTTTAAGTGCTGGGTCTTTGCTAACATTACATACAGCCGTGGACATCACACGAGATGGCACCAGCACAGCTGGGAACCTTCGATGCATGAACACCAAGCGGCTCACATGAACTGACGCAGTGCACAGACAAAAAGCAACAATTCCAAAGAGTGCTGAACAAAAACCGAATTACACAATTGAGAAGGCCGCAAAAAAAATATGAAGCGTCTGACACAAACAAGCATATTCATAAGTGCAGCTACTGCGGAAACAAAGCAAACGGTGGAAAAAGTCAATGTCCCGCTAAAGGAAGACAGTGTAAAAAAAAAAAACCTCTGCATGCAGTGTGTCACATCTCAGATAAAGAGGAAGACGAGCTGTTTATTGATGCAGTAAGAAATGAATCGATGAATGAAACCTCTTATCTTTACAACGATTGACAAACACGGAATGTAACTTGAACACAACACATCGTACAAATACGACCCTGATTGAAAGAAATAATGATAATCAAATCCTTGATGACAGCAACACTCAATAACACTCACAAAACAATTACTGTATATTGACAATCATGTTATGTTATTTTTAAAATGTTCCCTTTTCTTTTTCATAACTTCTTTAACACACTACTTTTCTCCGCTGCAAATATATATATATATATATATACTGTATATATATATCCGATCTACATACTCTCAAATAGGTAAGCCACACGCCGTGGCGCAATTGTAGAGGCGTCGCCTCTAGCGCCGACATCTGAGGTTCGATTCCCGAGAATGGATGTACTGAGTATGTACGCGCGCTTCCCGATTCATTTTACCCTCGCATCTCCTTGGTTTGGGACGTATGAAAAAATATGCGGTTAACGCAGAATCATGTTACGTTATTTTTAAAATGTTTCCTTTTCTTAGGATAAGCACAGCTGAGAAGCTTCGATGCATGTACTCCATAACGCTTTTAAAAAAATAACGCATTTAATCACACTTTCAATTCCAAGCAAAGGGGAACTTTTGTCAATGAATGATTTCCTGGTACATCGATTACACAGATGCACACATCACAGCTACAAAAATGTTAGAGTCGGAATAAAGCGCGTTCCTACGACTGATCGGAGGAAAATTTCATTTCAAAAGACTACCCGACCGAAGCTTTGATAAAAGCATGGTTTTGTTCACACTGAAAAGCAAGGTAAATTAGATGCATTACAGAAAGCGGACTTTGTGGCTCTTACTGGGGATCATTGGACTTCCGTGTCCGTTAGTAATTCTAATTGCATCTAATTACAAAATGTTCAATGATCACACTGTTTTAGCCTAATATACAAAATAATTTTGGCTAAGGTTACTCAGAGTTTAAAGTTTAAGTTGGTCAAATTACCTTTTATGTTTCTGACTTATTTATTTAAGAAGAAAAACTGCACTTCATGTTGAAATTTTGGTTATTATTATTTAAAGACAATACCATTCTGAAAATGTACTTAAAGTACTTTAACTACCACTTTATTTTTAAGTCTGCCCAATTTTAACCAGGGATGATATTTTTGTTTCTGTTTTGAATTCAAATGCAGTTTAAAAGCATTTTTTTTTTCAGAAATTAAAAGAGCTTGAGTTTACAATGTTCATGTCCATGTCTATTATTTGATTCTGTCTCCCACTAAAACCCTTTTAAACTAAAAAATAAAATTTGCGATTTGGTGCAAATTTTCATATGTGATTACATACGATTAATCAAGATTAATTATTACACAGCCTCTAATTAATTGGATTAATTTTTCTAATTGAGTCCAACCCCTAATATATATATATGAAGATATATATATGTAGATTTGTATATATATGTGTATATACAGTATATATGTACATATGTATATGTGTATATATATGTATATATATATATATGTGTGTGTGTGTATATATATATATGTGTATATATATGTATATGTATATATATGTATATATATGTATGTGTGTATATATATGTATTACTAGCAGAATACCCAAGCTTCGCAGAGGAGAAGTAGTGTGTTAAAGAAGGTACGAAAAAGAAAAGGAAAAATTTTAAAAATAACGTAACATGATTGTTAATGTAATTGTTTTGTCATTGATATGAGTGTTGTTCTCATATCTATCTATCTATCTATATATATATATATCTATATCTATCTATCTATATATATATCTATATCTATATCTATATATATATATATATATATATATATATATATATATATATATATTGGCAGCGAGAAGTAGTGTGTTAAAGAAGGAAAGAGAAAGAAAAGGAAACATTTTGAAAATAACGTAACATGATTGTCAAAGTAATTGTTTTGTGTATTTGGCGGCAGCGTCACAAAGTTTTTTTCATCTAGCTGCATCAGAAAATGTAGCACGACGTCTGACACGCCTCCTTTTTACCGTTTTCTCACAGCTTGGATTGCTGCTGTCATATACACACACACACACATATATACATATATATACAGTACACATACATATCTTCATATCTATATACATATCTACATATACACTTATATATATACATACCTATCTACATCATATATACACACACATACATACACACAAATTATATATGTGTGTATGTATGTGTGTGTGTGTGTGTGTGTATGTGTATATTATATATATATACATATATATATATATAAAATGTAGATGGGGTGTGTGTTTGTATATATATATATATATATATACACATACATACATATATATACACATACATATACTTGTGTGTATGTTTGTATGTGTCTATATGTGTGTGTATAGCTTTGGTCACTGAGTGCAAGGGAAAAATAAAATATAGTCTATAAGTTATTAAACAGTAAAACATTAACGTTTTAAGAAGTACAGGTACATTGAGCACTACTGGAGTGATTTCGGTAAACTACATTTTAAAGACTGTGTAACACAACAGGTAAGTAACTAACAGCAGCTAAAATGTATATGGATCATCTCTCGGTAGTTGATCCCTTTTGAAAGGCGCTACACGACGGCTGTGGTATAGAAATTACATTTTCTATGTGAACGTTCAAATTTGTGCCTCTGGTAATGTGCCTTACCGGCATTTAAAGAAAATTAGTTTTGTGTCCTCTGCAGTGTTAAGAGAAAGGCTTTGGTTTGGGATAAAAGGAAAAAAGGTGTAAAGAAAGGAAAGTTGCCTTTTTCTTTTATATAGTATAGAGAGATGTGTTCGCTGACGTTATGATCGCCTTTTGGGGACAGTCTTGGGGTGGATCTTGTGTAGACTGGTGAGACGTCCCGCCATTAATCGGCTGTGATGGCACTGTCAGTCCTCCACTCGTATGCGTGTCTTCATAATCCGAGCTGACAACCTCATAATCGTAAACGTGCAAAAGAAAGTGCGAATCGCCTTAATATTAGTTTGCCGCGGTGTAGAAAAGGGGTCCCGTGTTTGCACTTGTCTGGGCTATAGCGCAGGGGGAGGATGAAAAAAATTAAAAGTGCTCACTTTGACTTAAGGCAGAAGCGCAGTCAGCGTCTCAAAGGCCGGCACAGCTATGCACGCGCTGGCTGCTCGACTTTTGCAGGGCAGCAGACTACAGTTTTTGCAGACACGTTCATGATATCAAAAGTCTCAGCGCTCTTTGGAGGTCATTCATATATATATATATAGCAAAATACCCGCCTCGCAGCGGAGAAGTAGTGTGTTAAAGAAGTAATGAAAAAGAAAAGGAAACATTTTAATAATAACGTAACATGATTGACATTGTCATGAGTGTTGCTGTCATATATATGCCTGCCTAAATAAGTCACCCTCGCTTTGCTCTTACTTTTTTACCGTTCATTTAATCATGGCTAGTGGCGGAAAAATTATAAAATGGAAGGAGGATGGCTTTACCAAAACAATTATTGATGGTGAATCGATTATTCATAAAGCTTGAATTGGTGATCTGTTTTTCTGTGTTAACCTCATATTTTTTCATACTTCTTCTCAAACTAAGGTGGTGCGAGGGTAAAATGAATCGGGATGCGCTGATCAATGTAATCCGTGTACCAGGAAATCATGCATTGACAAAAGCTCCCCTTTGCTTGTAATGCAAAGTGTGATTAAATGCATTATTTTTAGCGCGTTATGGAGCACATGCATGAAGCTTCTCAGCTGTGCTTGTGCTAAGAAAAGGAAAGATTTTAAAAATAACGTAACACGATTGTCAATGTAACCTTTTGTAAGTAGTGCCTGGAGGATTCAGTGTGTAGAAACTCTAGAGACAGCGTGTGTATTAACTTGTGGATTTTTCTGGAGTATTTGGTGGCAGTGTGACAAAGTTGCTTCGGAAGACGCGACGCGGAGCTCAGCTCAGAGCGAAATGAGGTAAATGGGAGGGGATATGATGACGTGACTCCCCCACCCGCCTTATCCGTCAATCCCCCACAAACACAGTCTCGGAATTTGCATAAGCACACCCCTTCACCTACAATTTGAACTTAGTTACAAAGTGATCAAAACTCGTTTATATCCTCGTCCTCTCATTAAACTTGTATCCCGCATTACCTGTGGGCATGTGAAACGCCAGCGTAGCCTGTCTATAAACTTAATTTAAAGTTTAGGTTTACACCTTGCTTTCTTTCCGAGGTAGCAGCAGTCATGAATATGGTAGTATATGTCACTCGCTCGCTTCTTATTGTTTTTCGCTGTCTTCTCAATTATATAATGCATGTTTTCTTAAGCGCTTTTGGAGGTCTTCCTGGTTTTCTACGCACTGCGTTGACAATCAGTTCACGTGATTACGTGGGAGGTGTGATGATGTCACACGAAACTCCGCCCCCCCACGTCATTCCAGCTCAACTCCATTACAGTTAATGGAGAAAAATACCTTCCAGTTATGACCATTAGGCGTAGAATTTCGAAATGAAACCTGCCCAACTTTTGTAAGTAAGGTGTAAGGAATGAGCCTGCCAAATTTCAGCCTTCTACCTACACGGGAAGTTGGAGAATTAGTGATGAGTCAGTGAGTGAGTCAGTGAGTGAGTGAGTGAGTGAGGGCTTTGCCTTTTATTAGTATAGATATGTATATATATATATATATAACTGTATATATATATGTGTATATGTATATATATGTCTATATTTGTATATGTGTATATGTATATATGTATGTATATGTATATATATATATATACAGTATACACGTATACACTCACCTAAAGGATTATTAGGAACACCATACTAATACGGTGTTTGACCCCCTTTCGCCTTCAGAACTGCCTTGTTTCTACGTGGCATTGATTCAACAAGGTGCTGAAAGCATTCTTTAGAAATGTTGGCCCATATTGATAGGATAGCATCTTGCAGTTGATGGAGATTTGTGGGATGCACATCCAGGGCACGAAGCTCCCGTTCCACCACATCCCAAAGATGCTCTATTGGGTTGAGACCTGGGGCCTCATATATAACGCCGTGCGTAGAACTCGCACTATAACATGGCGTAAGCACAAAAGCCGAAATGTGCTTACGCACAGAAAAATCCAGATGCAGGAATCTGTGCGTACTCCAACTTCCACGTTCTTCCGCTACATAAATCCCGATCAGCATGAAAACTAACGCTCGTGCACACGCATTATGTAACGCCCCAAATCCTCCCACAATTACGCCTATTTGAATATGCAAATCAATATAAATCGCCCTTAAGCGCAGCCTTCTGTGAAAAGACAATGGGAAAAGCACGGGGGGAAACATAAGAATTTCAGCGAATACCAAGTGGAGGCAAAGGAAAAACATACTATTTGTTCAAATAAGCAGTGGTATAATCAACAAAAGGAAGTTGATCAAGTGACATAGCGTTTTGGAGAAACTTGAAAGCTCACATCCACAAAATCGCACAGTGCCGGAAATAAAAAGAAGTCACATATCAAAGTCGCGGGAAAGCCGAGTTGTAAGCCCACTGTCTGAGTGTCATATGAAAGCTAATTAGGGTACAGAGATAAAAGCCACACGGTGGGGAAAAAGCACGAAATGTCCACTTCAGTCTCGACATTTCCACTTTAATCACGTAGTTTATTTTGTCATTAAAGTAGAACATCATAAAATTCATCTTAAAATTGTTTAATTAACCAGTTTCTAAAATCACATCGTAATTAAAGTAGCACGTTAAATGCTTTGTTTTGTATTTGATTTTCTATGTGCTCTATGTGTGTGAATTACTACTTGTTTCTTAAACCGGCTCTCTTCCTCCAACTGGACACAGAATCCATTACATTCGTGATATTACAGCTCTCTGAATAACTAAAATACTGAGATGTATACGTGATGTCATTTTCATGATGATAGGAGTTAAAGCACGTTATTAAACATGTTTCACTTGATGAAATAATTTATTGCAGCAGTACTCAGGGGCTCTAAGCTTGTGGTGGCACTGGGCAGAGGAAGAATCGGTGGCTGGCTCCTTCGCCCGCCAATGTCAGTAAAGTATCTTATGCATGGTGGATGGCCACGTATGTTGCAGACACTAGCCGCTTTGTGTTCATGACACAAACATTTAACTTTTGCTGAAATTTGTCACTGCGTTTTTAGCTGTGTTGTTATTTTCTCTTTCTGTTTTATATTCAATATATATTGGCGTAGCCGTCACTGCAGTCAGTGCTTTTCTTTCCCCAAGTAACCGATCGCCACACAATCAGCTCTGTAATAGAAGTTAAGCCATCTGTAAGCTTAGCGCCGATTCTTCAAAACGTTTAAAGAACATTGAAATATCTTCGTAGTACATGTTTAATTATTCTATCCTTAAAGACACTCCCAGTGAAGAATATAGATTATTTAAATGAAGTTAAAGTTTTATCTGTATAATTTAACAAACATATTTTGCTGCATTTCACCTTAAAAATGATATCGTCATCATATGTAAATACGCGCTTTATAAAGTTGCTCAGGTTGTGCGATATTATAACTATAGTGCAAGTTTACAGTGGGGTGATTGTACTTATAAGTACAAACAGTTCTAAAAGGAGCACTTGATTGGCTGCATTTAAAGTTCTTGGGATTAAACTGTTTTGAACCGCGAGGTCCGTACAGGAAAGGCTTTGAAACGTTTTGCAGTGGCTGAGACAGCGTGTCCATGAAACTGTATACCGATAATTCTCTTTCCGATCAGCTGCTGCTGTGATTCACTCTCAGATACAGTGATATAAATACTCCGAGTGGTGCAGTGAGAGAAATATGGAAAAAGATGATCCGCTGTGGCAACTCCTAACGGGAGGAGCTGAAAGAAGAAGAAGAAGAAGTAGTGAGAGTAACAACGCTAAAGCAGTTAAGGCATTTGGAATACTATGGCTGTTCCCTGGACCATTATATTGTTACGAGTTAATTACAATCAGATGCATTACACTAATAAACAATATGCGGTTAGTTTCTGTGTATTTATAAAGCCGCATCATTAAAACTAATGAGTAATCACACAAGAACAGTAGCACTGCTTTGACGCTAGGTGCCGCCAGTTTGCAAAACCGAGCGGAGAACTTGCGTACGACAAGGCATGAGGTACCGTGGAAAAGTGTGTGGTTTTACGCCAAGTGTAGGTTTTATACATCGCGATTTGAACGTGGAAAAGTTCTTACGCAATATTTCTGTGCGTACGCACCGTTTATACATGAGGCCCCTGGTGAGTGTGGGGGCCATTTTAATACAGTGAACTTATTGTCATGTTCAAGAAACCAATTTCAAATGATTTGAGCTTTGTGACATGGTACATTATCCTCCTGGAAGTAGCCATCAGAGGAAGGGTATATGGTGGTCATGAAGGGATGGACATGGTCAGAAACAATGCTCAAATAGCCTGTGGCATTTAAACAATGCCCAATTGGCACTAAGGGGCCTAAAGTGTGCCAAGAAAACATCCGCCACACCATTAAACCACCACCACCACCAGCCTGCACAGTGGTAACAAGGCATGATGGATCCATATTCTCATTCTGTTTACGCCAAATTCTGACTCTACCATTTGAATGTCTCAACAGAAATCGAGACTCATCAGACCAGGCAACATTTTTCCAGTCTTCAACTGGAACTTCAACTGTCCAATTTTTGTGAGCTCGTGCAAATTGTAACCTCTTTTTCCTATTTGTAGTGGAGATGAGTGGTACCCGGTGAGGTCTTCTGCTGTTGTAGCCCATCCGCCTCAAGGTTGTGCGTGTTGTGGCTTCACAAATGCTTTGCTGCATACCTCGGTTGTAACGAGTGGTTATTTCAGTCAAAGTTGCTCTTCTATCAGCTTGAATCAGTCGGACCATTCTCCTCTGACCTCTAGCATCAACAAGGCATTTTCGCCCACAGGACTGCCGCAAACTGGATGTTTTTCCCTTTTCACACCATTCTTTGTAAAACCTAGAAATGGTTGTGCGTGAAAATCCCAGCAACTGAGCAGATTGTGAAATACTCAGACCGGCCCGTCTGGCACCAACAACCATGCCACATTCAGAATTGCTTAAATCACCTTTCTTTCCCATTCTGACATTCAGTTTGGAGTTCAGGAGATTGTCTTGACCAGGACCACACCCCTAAATGCATTGAAGCAACTGCCATGTGATTGGTTGATTAGATAATTGCATTAATGAGAAATTGAACAGGTGTTCTTAATAATCCTTTAGGTGAGTGTATATGATGTGTATATATGTGTGTGTGTGAATATATATAAATAAATATATATATATATATATATATATACTGCTCACAAAAAATTAAAGGAACACTTTAAAGAAACACATTAGATACATCAGATCTCAATATGAAGTTGGATATCTATACAAATAATGACAGGGCAATGTCTTAGGAACAAAAGGATGCCAAGTTTTTTAATGGAAATAAAGGGGCTCAATTGTGTAGACACCCTAAAATCAGAGTGAAATGAAGATGTGGCAGGCTAGTCCATTTTTTCAAAAACTTAATTTCTGCTACTCAAAATGCTTTTCAGTATCTTGTGTGGCCCCCACGAGCTTGTATGCATGCTTGATAACGTCAGGGCATGCTCCTAATGAGACGACGGATGCTGTCTTGTGGCATTTCCTCCCAGATCCGTATGAGGGCATCCCTGAGCTGTTGTACAGTCTGAGGAGCAACCTGGCGGCGCCTAATGGACCGAAACATAATGTCCCACAGATGTTCTATTGGGTTTAAGTCAGGGGATCGTGAAGGCCATTCAATTGTTTCAATTCCTTTATCCTCCAGGTACTGCCTGCATACTCTTGCCACATGTAGGGCACGAGCAGTGCTCAGCCTGTTCCGCCTTGCACAAAGGAGCAGGTATCAGTCCTGCTGATGGGTTGAGGACCTTCTACGGCCCTGTCCAGCTCTCCAAGAATAACAGCCAGTCTCCTGAAATCTCCTCCATGTTCTGGAGATTGTGCTGGGAGACACATTAAACCTTCTTGCTGCAGCACGTGTGGATGTGCCATCCTGGAGAAGTTGGACAACCTGTGCAACTTCTGTAGGGTTAAGGAATCGCCTCATACTGCCAGTAGAGATAATTACTCAAGCCAAAACTAGCACGAGTGGAAAACCAGCCAAAAAAGATCAAGAGGGAGAAACTTGAAATGACCTCCACATGTAAAACCAGTCCTGTTTTGAAGGTTTTCTAATTGTTGCCACTTTAGTGCACCTGTCGTTAAGTCCATGAACACCAATACAGCTGAAAAGTGATTAACAATGACCTCAGCTGCTTAACCAACCAGAAAATTATCAGACAGGTTTAATTGATTTCATGCCAGGCCCAATAAAAAAAGTGTTCCTTTAATTTTTGTGAGCAGTATATATATATATATATATATGCCAGCAACACTCATGACAATGACAAAACAATTACATTGTTAATCATGTTACGTTATTATTAAAATGTTTCCTTTTCTTTTTACTTCTCTGCTGCCAAGCGCGGATATTTTGATATATATACTGTGTATATATATATATATATAGATAGATATGACAGCAACACTAATATCAATGACAAAACAATTACATTAACAATCATGTTACGTTATTTTTAAAATGTTTCCTTTTCTTTTTCATGACTTCTTTAACACACTACTTCTCCGCTGCGAAGCGCGGGTATTTTGCTAATATTTAATATTTTAAAATAGAAATCATTTTGTGCATTTTTTCAAGCTAAAAAACTTGAGAAACCAGTGTTGCGTCACTTGACGCCTTACTCAACAGGCAGGTGGATTGTGATAATACAGGTAAAATTCCGCTACCACGAATATCTTTACAACGAAATTTTCATTACAACAAAATATTTTTATGGTCCCGACAGTTTCCCCATATGACAAGAATCTATAGAAATCTCGTTACTACAAAATACATTCAGCAGATACTTTCATTACAATGAAATGTTCAATAGACGTTGAAATAACTGAATGAATCATTCCCAGAGCAGTTAGTTCTGTGGTTGCAGCTCAGTTGTGCACAACAATTCCCAAACAGAAACATTGTCAACAAAAAATTCTTTCTTCGAACTTTCCTTTTTTTTTTTTTTTTTTTTTTTTTTGCTGTTTTTGTTTTCGGTGGTTTTCAGTGATACCTTTTGCTTATTGCTCATCAACTTTTGAAAAATATCCATTGGAATTTAACTCTTTGTCACCCTCCTATAGAAATGGCAGACACGAAAAAATGGTAAAAGTTCATATTAGAAAAAAAAACTTTACAGTTTTAGAGCTGTCGATTATGGCAAAAAGGAAAAAGACGTTACCAGTGAATTCGGAATTTCACCATCGACACTGTCAACTTTCTTGAAAATGAAGGAAAATCTCCGGTTGCAAAGGTACTGCATGTGAACTGCTGCATTTGAAGACATTGAAAAAGCTGTTTTTATGTGGTTAAGTGATGCTCTTTCAAGAAACATTCCTATTAATGCAGCACTCATTCAAGAAAATGTGAGGTTTCTAAACTCTCTTGGGGCCTCCCCCAACTGGAGAACACGCCAAAGAGCGTCCCGAAGTGCAATCACCGCGTCTGTGGAAAACTGTTTATCTGTTGCCGGGGCAACAGCAGACTCACAGCTCTGCTGCGTCTCTCCGCCAAAGCAAACTCGATGGGTGATGCAAGGAACATTGTAAAAGCAGGGCACAGTATTACTTGGCCACTATCCAGGCCTCAACCCTGCCTGACTGCTGTGTCTGTGTATAAGAGTGTGGTAGATCACACTACAATACATAACTGTGCTGTTCCTGTTTCAAGCTGAGTAAAGCTGGTTTTGCTAAATTACTGAGACTAAACTTTGTGTTTTGGGGTGCAAAACAGGGACTCATAGCGCGACCCTGATCTTTTAGGATCTGCTTCTGTGGCGCCTGACTGCACTGCTGTGAGCCTGCTGTTGCTCTGCCCCGGCAATGGACAAATTATCTTACACAGATGCGGCAATCGTGCTTCGGGACGCACTTCAATGTGACGTTCCTGTTAGGTGGGGGGATCCCAAAGAGTTCAAAAACCTCATAATATTAAGTAAAGAAGAAAAGGATGACTCAGCTTCTGATTGATAACTGTGCTGCCCACAACATGCTTCTATATTTAGATAATGTTTGCGTTTAATTCCTCCCACTCAATTGCACAGCAGTGCTTCAGCCATTGGATTTAGGCATCATTCACTCATAGAACTCATTAGTAAAGGAATGGGTTCAGTGTTTTAATTTCAATATACTTGTTTTTATGATTACTAGAAATAATGCAATTTATACATGTCCTGATTTGTTCTGTTTAATTTCTAGAATCATTATTGTCCTTTTTGTTGTTTTATACTGTTATTTTCTTTTTATGAACACTGCCAACATCATTGATTACAACTGCACCGTTGTTGACCTACCAAAGCTTAAAACCTTATTGCAGTACAGTAAGTAGTTATGTTTGATTTTTGTTTGAATAAGGCGAAATTCACACTGTAGATCAATTTTCATTGACACAGATTTACAGCCTTATGTATAACACCTTACATAGAATTTACACTAAAATATGGTGTATGGACAAACCTAGGAATGTGTATATGCACACAATAATTCAGACACATAAAACTGTGAGTCAGCAAAGTTCTACGCACTTTCCCTTTTTGTACAATCACTTTGAATTTTAATGCACATGCACGCTCCTACACCCCCACCATGATTCCTCTCAGAAACTATGCGTCTTCGAATATGCAAATCAATATAAATATCCCCTTCCACTCAATATTTTGTTTAAAGTCAATGACAAAAGCACATGATAAAAAGAAGAATTTCAGTGAATGTGAAATGGAAGTCCCGCTGAATGAAATGAAGCCATGAAAAAACTTACTATTTGGTGACTTAAGCAACGGTATAACAACAACAACATTTATTTATATAGCACATTTTCATACAAATAATGTAGCTCAAAGTGCTTTACATGACGAAGAAAGAGAAAAAAACAAAATAAATAAGAAAAAAGAATTAGAGAACACTAATTAACATAGAATAAAAGTAAGGTTCAATGGCCAGGGAGTACAGAAAAAACAAAAAAATCTCCAGGCGGCTGAAGAAAAAAAAAAAATCTGCAGGGGTTCCTAGTCCACGAGATCGCCCAGCCCCCTCTAGGCATTCTACCTAACATAAATGACCTCACAATCAGTACTCATTGTATTTAGGGTTCACATGGAAGAACTTGATGATGACGGTCATGTGGATTCCTGGCCTTTAATCCATCAATGTAAGGTCATCATTGTGCTTTGATCAGGTGGTGGTGGCACAGATCGCCACCACAGAAAACCAGAAAATGAACAGAAGGGAAAGTTGGGATTAGTACGGATTATGGAGCCACCAGGAATATTGATAATTAAATGCAAATACAGAGAATCAGGATTAAACTAAATTGAAGCTATAAGAAAGCCTTGTTAAAATAATGAGTTTTTAGCAGTTTTTTAAAGTGGTCCACTTTATTAGCCTGGCAAATTCCTATTGGCAAGCTATTCCAGATTTTAGGTGCATAACAGTAGAAGGCCGCCTCACCACTTATTTTAAATTTAGCTCTTGGAATAATAAGCAGATACTCATTTGAAGATCTAAGGTTACGATTTGGAGTGTAAGGTGAAAGACATTCTGAAATATAGGAACGAGCAAGATTATTTAAGGCTTTGTAAACCATAAGCATTATTTTAAAGTCAATTCTAAATGACACAGGTAACCAATGTAGTGACATTAAAACTGGAGAGATGTGCTCGGATTTTTGTTTCCTAGTTAAGATTCTAGCAGCTGCATTCTACACTAGTTGCAATTGATATATTTTTTGGGTAGTCCTGAAAGGAGTGTTTTACAGTAATCTAGCCGACTGAAAATAAAAGCGTGAAGTAATTTCTCAGCATCTTGCAGTGTTCTAAAAGGTCTAATGTTTGCTATATTTCTTAAGTGAAAAAATGTTGTCCAAGTAATCTGATTAATGTGTGATTTCAAATTCAGGTCAGAGTCAATAGTTACCCCTAAATAGTTTACCTCCGTCTTGACTTTTAATCCTAATGGATCAAGTTTATTTCTAATAACCTCATTATATCCATTATTGCCAATCACTAAAATTTATTTTTTCTCCTTATTTAGTTTGAGAAAATTACTACTCATCCATTCAGAAACACAAGACATTGTGTCAGTGAATCAAGAGTGTCGGGTTCAACAGGCACTATTGATAAATACAACTGTTTGTTATCAGCATAGCTGTGGTAGCTCACATTATGGCCCAAGATAATCTCACCTAATGGTAGCATGTAAATCGAAAAGAGCTGTGGACCCGGGATAGAGCTTTGTGGAACACCATGTAGAATATCACGTGTCTTTGAAGTATAATTACCACTAACTAACAAAGAATTTTCTACCTGCCAGGTAGGACTCAAACCAATTTAAGACACTGCCATAGAGGCCCACCCATTGACTAAGGCAATTTCTAAGAATATTGTGATCAATGGTATCAGATGTGGCACTCAGATCTAAGAGGATGAGAACAGATAAACGGCCTCTATCTGCATTTACCTGCAAGTCATTTACTACTTTAACGAGTGTAGTTTCTGTACTGTGATTTGTTCTGAAACCTGACTGAAACTACCAAGAATAGCATGTTTATTGAGGTTTTTACTTAAGAAAGGCAAGTTAGAAATAGGTCTAAAATTTTCAAAAGCAGAGGATTCAAGATTATTTTTCTTGAGCAGGGGTTTAACTACAGCAGTCTTAAAACAGTCTGGTAAGCCCCCTGTATCTGATGGCGATTTTACTACTTTCAATTAGCACATCAGATTCTTCTTTGAAAAAACGTGTTGGTATTGGGTCAAGGATGCAGGTGGATGGTCTCAGTTGAGAAATTATCTATACTAATAAAAGGCAAAGCCCTCACTGAGTCACTGACTCACTCATCACTAATTCTCCAACTTCCCGTGTAGGTTGAAGATCACTTACAAAAGTTAAGCAGGTTTCATTTTGAAATTCTACGCATAATAGTCATAACTAAATCCTACTTACGTACATATATATGTCCATAGCCTGCAGCTCGGTCGCCGTGTGAGGCGGAGTTGCGTCCTCCATCACCACGCCTCCCACGTAATTGACTGCCTGCACATATAAGGCCGTCCGTCACCAGTAATCCAAGCTGTGAGAAAACAGTAAATAGGTGTGTCAGACGTCGTGCTACATTTTCTGATGCAGCTAGACGGAAACAACATCGTGACACTGCTGCCAAATACTCGCAGGCAAATCCTCAAGTTTATAGAGACGCTGTCACTAAACACTCGCAGAAAAATTCACACGTTAATAGACACGCTGTTGATAAATACTCGCAGGCAAATCCACAAGTTCGTAGAGGCACTGCCGCTAAATACTCGCGGATTAATCCACAAGTTCATAGACATGCTACCGCTAAATATTCACAGGCAAATCCACAAGTTAATACCAGGAATGCCTGTTAAACATCTTAGACTCACGAGTAGCGATTTGGGTGGTGAGATGTTTATCGAGGTGATCACCATCGATCAAAGAACTGTTACTTACCGAGTGGTTTCCATGCCCCGAGATGCCGCCTGACTTTTCCATTCTCTGTGTTACATATTGCACTGACATATCAGGATAAATCTTCATATCCAGAGGAACATTGTGTCTTATGTATTGAATGACTGGGACAGGTTCAAGGTGTGGAGTGATGATGGTACAGGAGATAATTATACTACACAGGAGCACTATTAGAGTGAAATGCTTAAGCCCTTCACCTATGCTTCTACATGTGAGTTGATGGCTGCCGCTGAATTGTTCGGTTGTCGCTTTCAAGTGTACCGAAATGGCCAAATATTTTACACCTTTGGAGAATCGCCAATGCCTCTTAAACATCTTAGATTCACACGTGACGATATGAGTAGTGGACACTTTGGTATTTATGAATGTTTCAACTCTCAAAAGCTGGATGCGAAGTTATCGATGAACCCAATTGTATGCTTACTACGCTTGACAGATGTCACTTCAACATAAGTCCTGCAAATACTAACGTGATTGAAACAAACCATGAAACTCAAACCGATTATGACAGCAGCAATCCAAGCTGTGAGAAAACAGTAAAAATGAGGCATGTCAGATGTCGTGCTACATTTTCTGATGCAGCTAGACGAAAACAACTTTGTGATGCTGCCACTAAATACTTGCAGAAAAATCCGCAAGTTTATAGACACGCTGCCCTAAATACTCGCAGATAAATCCACAACTTAATACCAGGAATGCCTGTTAAACATCTTAGATTCATGAGTACTGATTTGGGTAGTGAACACTTCAATAAATGAAACCTGTTATCTTTACAACGGTTGACAAACAAGGAATATAACTTGAACACAACACATCCTCCAAATACGAACCTGATTGAAAGAAATAATGATAATCAAATCCTTGATGACAGCAACACTCATAATAGTCACAAAACAATTACAATAACAATTATGTTACGTTATTTTTAAAATGTTTCCTTTTTTTTCATAACTTCTTTAACACACTACTTCTCCACTGCGAAGCGCGGGTGTTTTGCTAGTTTTATATAAATCAAGTAAATCTATCCTGGTGAAAGAATTTAATGTGTTTATAATGGAGTACTGGGATTTACGACGATCAGTATTGAGGATATTACTTCTAATATCATAAATTTTTTGATTAAAAAGTACTGCAAAAGCCTCACAAGTTTCACTTGAAGTTTTTTGGAGGCATTCCATTGAGGGACCTGGGTTTAGCAGACGATCAATTGTAAACAACAACAACAACATTTATTTATATAGCACATTTTCATACAAACAGTAGCTCAAAGTGCTTTACATATTAAAGAATAGAAAAATGAACGACATAATTATAAAAAATAAATCAACATTAACATCGAATAAGAGTAAGGTTCAATGGCCAGGGGGGACAGAAAAACAAAAAACTCCAGACGGCTGAAGAAAAAATAAAATCTGTAGGGATTCCAGACCATGAGACCACCCAGTCCCCTCTGGGCAGAGGGTAAAGAATAAGACTCTGGGATTACTAGCATTGTTATTTATAATTCTAGAAAAATAACACCACCTCTCAAGACTGACTATGTTGTTGTATTCTGTTATTTTAGCCTTTAATATCTCCAAGAAAAGGAAAGTGATGGAGTGGTACAACATAGTAAAAGGACTCAAAAGTTCAAGTTCAGAAAGTTGCACAGTACCTGAAATAAAAAAGAAATGGTCAGATATTAAAGTCGACATGAAAAGGTGAATCACAGCCTACCAACTGAGTGTCATAAGAAATTGTGTTAGGGCCACAGAAAAGAAAAAGGTTTATGTCGAGATTAAAGTTGAAATATCAACGTTAATCTCTAAATTTCCACTTTAATCTCATTGTTTATTTTGAAATGAAATTAGAAAGTTGTAAACTTCGTCTTAAAATCAATGTTGCATTTATTAGAGTTTTTATAATCTCATCATAACTAAGGTAGCATGTTAAATGCTTTGTATTTTAAGTGTTCTCCAGCCCAGTTGACAATCGATCTTATAATTGGCCTTCTCTTACTCCAACAGGTGAATACATTACATTCATGATATTACATCTTTCTAAACATTTGAGAATACTAAAATGTATACCATATATTCATTATGAAATGCATTAAACTATGTACTAAACATGTCAGGGCAAGGTGGCGACGCAGTAGTGCTTATGTTTCGCAAGGGGTTGGTCACGTCCCGGGTGTGCACTGCCAGGAGTTTTTATGTTTTCCTGGTGGGTTTCCTCAATGAGTTTCGGCTTCCTTCAAAAGGCCTGCAGTTTAGGGGATTTGGTGATGCTCAACTGAAACTACTAGTGTACATGTGTGCTCGTATTCACCTTACGATGAGCTAGCGTCAGGGATTGTTCCATCCTCTCACACGATGTTGGCTAGGATGGGCGTGAACCTGGGTGAATGGATAGATAGAATAATTAAACATGTATAATGAAGATTGTATCAAAGACTCTAGAAGTGTTTCTTTAGCTTTGCCAGATATGACCAGTGAAAGAAGTTTAAAGCTCCTTCAACCCAGGCAACTACTGAGTGAGGAGTAGACCCTGAGGTAAAGGCTTGCTTCTGGGAGGATGAGGAGAATAGGATCATGAAAGTTAGAAAGAGGGAGAGAGAGAGAGAAAATCAAAGGAACTAAAATGGGGTTT
This sequence comes from Polypterus senegalus, assembly GCF_016835505.1. NCBI lineage: Eukaryota > Metazoa > Chordata > Cladistia > Polypteriformes > Polypteridae > Polypterus > Polypterus senegalus. Next base: position 179,640,713 of record NC_053154.1, read on the forward strand.
GTCTAAATATGGAAAATCTTAAAGCTAGCAAATCCAGTAAATCACAAACCAGGAACAGTCCAAAATCAACAATACTCACAAAACCAAATGCAGGGATAAGAAACAATACAATTTCAAAGTTTCTCCATTTATACAGATGAGGCTGAAAAAAAATCAAAGAAAATGAATACATACAGTGCCATACACAAAAATGCAAAATACTTAATAAATAACATATTAACTAAATACTACATACTAAGAACAAAAACAGAATTAATAACATCATATACAAAATAATATTAGAATATAGATAGATAGATCAAATACTTGAATGTAACCCTATCAGAAGGATAACAAATAAGCTGACTCATTATGATACACTTCCCAAAGTTACCTTCCATCTAAAGACTCAGCTACTTCTCTGGCATAAAGCAAATTACCAATGTCAGATTCATTTGACAAGATTAGCAGAAGGCCAGCCATTCTTTGTAACATAGCAGCACATGCCTACATTGACAGGAAGAGATGAGACCAAGGTTCACATCTATAAGGAGCACAGGTCTGGGTCAATAGAAGGACAAAGACACAAAGTGAGAGGGAGAGTGTTTCACTGCCATATTTTGGATATGAGCAAGTAATAAATCTATCACACCTAAGGAAAATGATAATTAGGAAGGACAAGGAAGTAGAAGTTATCTGCCCTATATTCTTTCCTTTGTATTTTGAGTTCCCCTTTCAATAGCCTCTTATTTTGTATTTTTTCAGAAAATAAATTCTTTTTTGATAGATGTTAATACTGCATCAGAAAGGAAGCAGGTTCATCCTTTCATATGTTGTTTGCCCATGGACCCATCTATCTCAGTCTGCTGCTTGGGAATAATAAGGATGTTACTGTAATGATTGTATGGTAAAGGGTAATAAAGCAGAGAGTCTGCTCTAACTTTGTGATTTTTTTGTGATTTCTGAAGTCATTTGTTTTGGCAGTTTGTTTGAAGCTTTGATTTAGTATTTTGATCCTTTGCCTGTCTTTTTTTTGGATTCGGGTTTAGTGCTTTTAGAAACAATTGCCAATTCTTTGCCTGCCTTTTGTTTTTATGACCTTTGCCTGATTTTGACATTTTGGATTGCACACTCATAAGCAAATAAGTAGTCGGGACATATACTTTATAACACTGTCTTAAAAAGGTAAACAGTATGAGTATTATTAAAGAATTCAGGCATCCTGCACAGTCACTTTCCTTACTAATTATTGCCTTGTAACAAACGGTACAGAACAGAACCATCCACATTCCCACCAGTAGATTCAGGGGCAGTCTCTATTTACATGTCTAAAGATTACCCAAATGGGATGACGCAATACTGCACATGTCCTCTAGGGATACTGAATACATTTTTTTCCTTTGCAGACTCCATTAAAAGTTTTTGTCAGTACCCTTTCATTATATCAAGTGTAGTCAAGAGTTGTGCCTACCCAAGTTGTTCAAAGATTTCATCCATTCACAGCATTGGGTATACATCAAACCAGAAGAATTGATTAATCTGTCGGAAGTCATTGCAAGAACACCACTTGCCATCTGGCTTTCAAAACAAAATGACAGGGCTAGACCAAGGGTAAAACTTTCTTCAATGAGATGAACTGGATAGCTGCTTTAACTGCCATCATTTTTGCAATATCAAATTTGGTCCAAAATTGATATTTTCCCTATGGCTCTCTTTCCTTTCACAGTTTCAGTGGGTTGACCTTATAAACATGTACAGTTAACTGATGAGTTGGTTGTTTCACCAAATAATCTACCAAACCTTTTCTTTCTTTTATCTGATAGAGTCCTTGCCAATAAGCTAACAATTTAGAATGTGAAGTAGGGATAAGAACCATGACTCTATCACTATGATAGAACTCACTGAGGGTTGAGCTTCATTTATAAAGATGTGTCTGTGTTGTTTAAGCATGCTCCATCTTTTCTTTTACGATTAGTCTGAATTTTATCAAATCTATCATCTAATTGCACAATATATTTAAAGATATTAGTGGAAGGGAGTGTCTTGTACTCCCAAACTTCTTTCAAAATATCCAATAAATCACAGGGCTGTCTTAATAATAATAATAATACATTTTATTTATACAAGGTGCCTTTCTGAGAACTCAAGGATACCGAAAAAACAATAAATAAAAGACACAATTATAAACAACTAAAAAATCAGAAAATATAAAAATTAATACCAAACAAAACCACTGTAATCATAAAAAATGAAAAAATTTTAAACAGATGCCTTTTAAGTTTACATTTGAAGGATAAATATGATTTGATATTTCTAAGCTCGGTAGGTAATGAATTCCAGAGCTTGGGAGCAGAACAGCTGAATGCTGTGCTCCCCATGGTGGCTAGACAGGTGAAAGGGCCGGTCAGATAGATGAAGGAAGAGGATCTAAAGTTACAGGAGGGAATGGCAACAGGAAGAAGGTCAGACAGATATGGAGGGGCAAGGTTATGAATGGCCATAAATGTTAATAGCAGAATCTTAAAATCGATTTGTAACTTAATTGGGAGCCAATGAAGCTGCTGCAAGACCGGAGTAATATAGTGAATAGATGAGGTTTGAATAATGATGCGTAGTGCAGAATTCTGCACTAGCTGAAGCTTATGAAGAGATTTATTAGAGCAGGGGTGCCCACACTTTTTTCGGCTTGCGAGCTACTTTTAAAATGACCAGGTCGAAATGATCTACCTACACTAAAAATGCTATATATATACTCACCTAAAGGATTATTCGGAACACCTGTTAAATTTCTCATTAATGCAATTATCTAATCAACCAATCACATGGCAGTTGCTTCAATGCATTTAGGGTGTGGTCCTGGTCAAGACAATCTCCTGAACTCCAAACTGAATGTCAGAATGGGAAAGAAAGGTGATTTAAGCAATTTTGAACGTGGCATGGTTGTTGGTGCCAGACGGGCCGGTCTGAGTATTTCACAATCTGCTCAGTTACTGGGATTTTCACGCACAACCATTTCTAGGGTTTACAAAGAATGGTGTGAAAAGGGAAAACGTCCAGTATGCGGCAGTCCTGTGGGCGAAAATGCCTTGTTGATGCTAGAGGTCATAGGAGAATGGGCCGACTGATTCAAGCTGATAGAAGAGCAACTTTGACTGAAATAACCACTCGTTACAACCGAGGTATGCAACAAAGCATTATTGAAGCCACATCACGCACAACCTTGAGGCGGATGGGCTACAACAGCAGAAGACCCCACGGGTACAACTCATCTCCACTACAAATAGGAAAAAGAGGCTACAATTTGCACAAGCTCACCAAAATTGGACAGTTGAAGACTGGAAAAATGTTGCCTGGTCTGATGAGTCTCGATTTCTGTTGAGACATTCAAATGGTAAAGTCAGAATTTGGCGTAAACAGAATGAGAACATGGATCCATCATGCCTTGTTACCACTGTGCAGGCTGGTGGTGGAGGTGTAATGCTGTGGGGGATGCTTTCTTGGCACACTTTAGGCCCCTTAGTGCCAATTGGGCATCGTTTAAATGCCACGGGCTACCTGAGCATTGTTTCTGACCATGTCCATCCCTTCATGACCACCATGTACCCATCCTCTGATGGCTACTTCCAGCAGGATAATGCACCATGTCACAAACCTCGAATCATTTCAAATTGGTTTCTTGAACATGACAATGAGTTCACTGTACTAAAATGGCCCCCACAGTCACCAGATCTCAACCCAATAGAGCATCTTTGGGATGTGGTGGAACGGGAGCTTCGTGCCCTGGATGTGCATCCCACAAATCTCCATCAACTGCAAGATGCTATCCTATCAATATGGGCCAACATTTCTAAAGAATGCTTTCAGCACCTTGTTGAATCAATGCCACGTAGAATTAAGGCAGTTCTGAAGGCGAAAGGGGGTCAAACACCGTATTAGTATGGTGTTCCTAATAATCCTTTAGGTGAGTGTATATATATATATAGTGGGATATGGCCTGCCTTTCTTCTCGGCCAATACCCCCAGGCCGCCAGGTGTAGCCCTGCAATCAACATAGAGGTACCCCGAGTTCCAGCAGGGCATCATGGACAATGGAGTTTTTCATCACAGCCCTGCTGGATACCATGGGGACCTCCAGGGGATGCTGCAGGAAGATACAGAGACTTTGGTTTCACCTATAACCCGGAAGTATGTCTTAGTCAAGGTGATAGAGGGAATGACATACTTCCGGGGTGAAGAAAAGGACTTTTTATCTGACCCGGAAGTGATAAGGAATTATGGACTGAAGGACTGTGGGAACACCACCGGGTCAGGCACTATAAAAGGCTTTAAACACCAGAGCGTTGAGCTGAGCTGGGTGGAAGAGTGGCAATGCGTCTGGGAGTGGTGGATTGGTTTATTGATTAGCGTATTGTTTAATTTATGAGTATTGTGTAGAGAAGGGTGCTTTGTGCACTGTGCAGTATTAATAAAGTCAATATCTGGACTTTTATCTGGTGTCTGGAGACAAGTCTAAGGGTTCAAGGGAGTGATAGCGCCCCCATCTGTCACTATATATATATATATATATATATAATATACTGAGTATATTTTATACCAAAAATATATGTTGTCGTACCTTGCATAACTGAATAACCTTTATTGCACAATAACAATTCAATACATTTATGGTCATTACAGTATTTGGATTTAATAATCTTCATGTGGGAAAAGGCTGACTCGCATAAATAAGTACAGCCAAATAATGCAGTCAAGGAGGTAGCTCTTATGCTTAAAGATCAAGTGACTCACCAGGAACGATGCTTTGTGTGTCTGCCTTTGCTTTTGAATTCAGCCAAGTGAAAAATGATGGCTGTCCAATTAACTGCGATTTTAGTTCCCTCTCCTTTCTCTTTCTCAGATCGCTTTTCGGAAGGAAGTCAGTTTCGTAGTTTTTATGAACAGTTCGAAAGTGCCTTTCTACATTTTCCTTCTTTGAAATAACAATGATAGATTGACAGATCAGACAAATGCACTTTGATTGTGACATTGTGAGAGAAAAAAAATCCTCTTCCAATTCCATTTACTAGCCCATACCCTCCCCAAACATTTTTTAAACCCTTCTTTAGTCGATATAAATTGAAAGGCTAACTAGATCACTTAGATAGCTGGGGTTTTGCAGAAGCTCGCGCTTTTGATCGTGCGTGCGGGATGACCAGTGTGTTACCAGAAAAAAGATCTCAGACTGGCCGCCCTGTATGTCAATCAAGTGGCAAATGCCATAGGGAGGATATATGATAAACCAACAATTAAAAAAATTTTTTTTAATATAACACAATCTACCTGCACTACCTTTGCGATCTACCAGTCGATCGCGATTGACATCTTGGGCACCCCTGTATTAGAAAGACCAAAGAGGAGTGAATTGCAATTGTCCAGCCGAGAAGTAACAAGACTATGAACAAAAATGGCAGTGGTATGGGGAGTGAGGGAGGGGCGGATGCAATTAATATTACGTACTGTAGGTGGAAGTAAGCAGACCGGGTGATGTTATTAATGTGAGATTGGAAAGGTTATTGGGGTTATAGCAGCAGTTTTAAAAAATAAGGGAATAGTACCAGTAGTAAGAGAAGAGTGAATGATGGCAGAAATGTGAGGGACCAAAGAGGGGAGGCAGGTTTTAACCAGAACTGTAGGAAAGGGGGTCCAGCTGACTTGGATTTGCAGATGGGATCTGAGATTTCAGAGGAAGTGGGAAGCTGGAAAGAAGAAAAAGAATGAATAGGCGAGTGTAGTTCAGAAGAAATACAGAGGGGATCTGGACCGAGGTGCTGATGTATCCTCTGGATTTTCTCATTAAAAAAGGACATAAGAGAATTACATAAAGCAGTTGAGTAAAGGTGAGATGGTAAAGAATCTGGAGGTTGTGTAACATTATTAAGTAATGAAAACAAAGACTTAGTGTTACCTGTATTACAAGTCTTGTATATAAATAATATATCTGTATGGAATAATTACACTAAAATCAATACAATTTAAAAAAAAAATTCAAAGGGTGAGAACCCATTGAAGCTTTTGGGAATTCCCAATAGGCAAAAAGTACAAGGTTAAGTAATTAATCCCAATTCCTTCCATCCTCACTGAGTACCTAGCATAACATTTGTTTGAGTGTTTGATTGAACTAACTGATCAACTAGACCATCATTTTGAGGAAGGTATACTGAGATCTTTAAGAGTTTTATCTGGAGTAACTTGGCAACTTCCGTGAATGTGTCAAAGATAAAAGCCAACCTTGATTTGTGAGGACTTTTTTTGGAATGTGAACACTTGCAAAGATCCCCACTAACTTCCAGGCAATATTGTTTGAATTGGCTTTTCTCAAAGGGATAGCATTTGGATGAGAAAAGCGCTATATAAATGCAAAGAATTATTATTATTATTACTGTGTAACATAATCCACAAGGTCCAGAATATATTTATGTCCTTGAGTCGAGGGTTAAATCGGACCTATGAAATATACTCAAAAATGTATCCGATTGAAGGGTGTATTTATTAGAGGCATCATTACAAAAGGAATTTGTTGTAATTGACACTCTAGGGAAGAATTACAAAAATTATGAACTTTCTCATTTATCCCGGGGCAAAAAAGCAAAGTGTAATCATTTCTAACATTTTATCTTTATTTGAGGTGGGCACCTAAGCAATGGGAGTGAGCCAGCATGCAAACCTGCTGCCAGTAAGCTTTCAAGACCAGCAACAACGACCTTACCTCTTCCTCATGTTCTGCTACATGATAAACAGGTCATTTTGTAATACAGAATAACCCCTTGCGGCATTAGATGTGCGGCACGTTGCCTGTCTACCAGAACTACTGCAATTTTTGCAAATTTTAGGGAATCATCATTCCACTGTTTCCATTTAAATTGTTTAAGTTGCTCAAACTGAAAATGCAACTCAGAAAATGAGTCAGGAGTGAACTCCTGGGGTGGGGCATCAGGCTGTGGTGCAGAAGTGACATAATCCGTAATGAGGTCAGCACACAATGTCAAAAAGCTGGCTGCCTCCCACCAAGTGAACACCTCCCTACCTTTTTGAGCTGGGGTAATTTAAGGCTTATCTTCAACACTGGTGGTTGTCTTGCTTTTCTGCATTTATAATAGGACCACTCCTGCCTAGCTGTGACAGGGTAGTTGGGATTCCACATTTCCCCCGAAACATAATCACACAGGTTTCCCCATGTATACACGTCAGACTGGTCTGTCCAGTGCTCCATTTTCATGGAATCACATATTGGCGACCAACAATTTAGATGTGACTCCCCCAATCAATAAGTGTAGAGACCTCATAACCATAACCACTACACCTGTACACAGAGATGTGAGGGGGTTGACAAAAGCACAATACCTTCCTCCCTTGGCCCAGCTACAGTCCATAGGTGTATCCTTTTTTTTTTTTTTTTATTCATTAAGAATTTTATTGAATTTATTAAAAGAAAATAACATTCCACACAAGTAAGTAAACTTTTACACATCAGATCAACCCCCACCCATTAGAAAAAAAATTAGGCCAACAGAGTTAAATTTTAACAGTAGGAAAAATAAGTAAAGAAATACATAAATAAATCTCTCTATTATATAAAAAAGTCCTGGAATGAGACAAGACTTTTTAGCCTGGGACAAGACATAACTTTTCCAGAGAGATACTTTCAAGTCACACAAAATAAGACTTTGTGCCAAGAGATTTAACCATGCCTGGGGCTGGAAATAAAAGACAAAGAGTAGATGACAAAGTAGAATGTCGTAAAAAGGTTAAAAAATGTTGGCGCAATACACATGCAGAGCAGGTTAGAGATTATGAAAGTAGTAAAATTCAAAAGTCTCAAAAAAGTGATAGTAAAGATCGCATTAGCGCAAACAAATGGAAATTATTACTCTGTGAAATAATGGAACAGTGAAAGCGATTGAATATATTGTTCGGATTTACTTGCCATCAGGGAAAAGTAGTGTTTTTTCCCAATGAAGAGGCTTATCTGCGAGAATTAAAAGATTTGTTTTTTGGTGAAAGTGAAATCCATTCATCCATCCATCCCGCTATATCCTAACTACAGGGTCACGGGGGTTTGCTGGAGCCAATCCCAGCCAACACAGGGTGCAAGGCAGAAAATAAACCCAGGAAGGGCACACACATCAAGCACACACTTGGGACAATTTAGAATCACCAGTGGACCTAACCTGCATGTCTTTGGACTGTGGGAGGAAACCGGAGTACCTGGAGCAAACCCATGCAGACACGGGGAGAACATGCAAACTACAACTGGGAGGACCTGGGAAGCGAACCTGGTTTTCCTAACTGCAAGGCAGCAATGCTACCCACTATGCCACCGTCCTGCCCAAAAGTAAAATCCAATTAATTAAAATAATTAAATAATTAAAAGCAATAAGGGAAGAGAATCCACTTCCTCAATTTAAATGCTTATTCTGAAATGTTATTGATTAGATCTTACCAGGTCTTCAAAATGTTGCACACAGATCCTCTAAGTGAGTTACCCACTGACTTAAAAGAGACGGGTTGGATTCTTCCAATTGAGCAAGATAAGTCTGTGTGCCGATAGTGAAGTAAACATATGGCCCAATAAATTTGGAAATTGATTGCAACTTTCGCAGGTTGGATCTTGCCCTGGAAACATTTTAGACAATTTTAAACGAGACAGATGTGCTCAATAGATGATTTTAAGTTGAATAATTGTATGCTTTGCACATATGGAGCTAGAGTGAATTCTGTGCACCGCTGCCTTCCACTCCTTTTCTGAAATGTTGAGTGAGCAATCCTTTTTACACTGTACTCTGGGATCTTTGAAAGGGAGAGACTTTAAAATGTTTTTGTATATTACTGAAATGCTGTCTGAGTCCTCAAGACTGATCAATATTTTTCCCAGAATAGAAGTAGGTGGAATGTGAGGATAAATTGGGCATGTTTTGTTTAGCAAAGTTTCTTCACTGGAGGTAGTGAAAGCAATGTGTTGCTGGAAAATTAAATTTGCAGTATATTTATTGTAGGATGCAAAAACATTGTCTATGTACAGATCTGTAAGTGATTTAATCCCGAATGTTTTCCAGACATTAAAAACTGTGTATGTTTGAGAGGGTGGAGAAAAGTGGTTTTTGTGCAGAGGTGCCACAGATAAAAGCCTGAAGTACTTCCTACATTGGTTCCATATTATGAGTGAATGAAGCACAATTGGGTTGTTAGTATATCAGCATTAACTTGTATTTACTGGGGTACAAAGCAAGGAATATAAAGAAGTACTGCTGGATTTTATTTCTATTATGGACCAAGCCTGTGTGTGTTCATCTATTTGTGTCAATGTCCAGGTTTTTATAGCTTGTATATTTGCTGCCCACTCTAATAAAATTGAAAGTTAGGTAGAACCACGTCATCTTCTGCCTTAGGTCTTTGTAATGTCGCCCTTTAGATACATGAATTCCAAATAAATGTGGTTTATGATTGAATCTAACTTGTTAAAAAATTATTTATTGATGTATATTGGAATGCTTTGAAATAGTAAAAGAAGCTTAGGAAAGATTTTCTTCTTGACAGTGTTAATTCTTCCAGCTAAAGTGAGATGAAGGGTAGACCATCTATGCAAGCCTTGCTTATATTTTTCCATGAAGACAGCAAAATTTTGTTGATAAAGACCTTTAAGTTTACTTGTGATGTTTACCCATAGGTTTACTAGAAAAAGCACACTTTTATTCAAATTAATTCTGAGACCAGATATCTTTTGAAATGCTGTTAGGACTGCAGGCACAGTATTTTGTGGATCTGATGTATATAGTATCATATGTGGTGACAAGGGACATCCTTGTCAAGTACAACATTCTAGTTCGAAGTAGTCTAAAATAATGTTGTTAATACAAACTGAAGCTTCTGGACTGGTATACAGTAGTTTGATCCATCTATTCAACCATACCAAATGCTTTTCCTGTATCAAATGATAATAATACCTCCAGGATATGAGACTTGTGGGTGAATATATTATATTAAACAAGCATCGAAGATTGGAACCTAAGTGTTTTACCTTTAGTAAGTCCGGTTTGGTCTTGTTACATTACCAAAGGAAGCACTTTCTCAATCCTTCTAGATAGACTTTGGAGAGTATCTTAATGCCATTTTTCAGAAATGATATTGGTCTGTATGAGACACATTGTAATTAATCCTTATTTGGCTTAGGAAAGACGGTAAGTAATTCTTGGCGAAAAGTTTGAGGTAAAATTTTATTGTCTCTAGCTTCTGTAAATGTTCCTAAAAAAAGAGGAGTTAACTTAATTGAGAATTGTTTAATAAAATTTGGCGGGGTAGCCATCAGGGCCTGCTGTTTTCCCACTCGTAAGTGAGTTTATAGCGTCTAGTAATTCTGAGAGTGTCAGAAGTTTATGCAATTCCTCTGCATTGAGGATATCTTGTTGTGGTATTTGTAATGTATCCAAAAACACATTAGGTTGTGTCTTGTCTTCTTTAAACTGAGTGGAATATAAGGACTTATAGTAGTCTCTAAATGTGTGCATTATATTTTTATGGTCAATGATTTTGTCTCTGTGTGTGTTGGAAAATTGATGGGATTGCATTGCAAACTTCTTGCTTGTGAATTTGTTTCGCTAAGATCTTATTAGCTTTCTTTCTGTGTTCATAGTAATGATGCCTTGACTTGTCCTGTTTCTTTAGTTGTCAAGTGGTTTAGTTCTGTATGAAGAGCCTGTCTTTTCCTATAAAGTGCATCATTTGGACACCCAGCATGTTCTTGATCTATTCTGATAATTTCACTGATTAGCTCTGATACCTTCTTGGTTTCCAATTTATTTTTATGGGAAAGATATAAAATAATCTGTCCTTTTAAGAAAGCCTTCAGAGTTTCCCAGAGTATTCCTGCAGAGACCTCTGAGGATAAGGGTTGTCTCTAAAAAAATGGATTTCCTTGGATGTAAATTCTGTACAGTTCTCATCTGCTTATGAAAGTGGGTAAAGATGTCAACTGTGAAATGAGTATGTGGGGCATAGTCATTTAAGCTCCATGATCAAAGTGGCATGGTCGGAGATAACAATAGTGTTGTACTTACAAGATTTAATTGTAGGCAGGAAATTATTATCTATAAAGAAAGACCATTTTTGAGTAACAGTGATGCACTGTAGAAGGAATATATGCTCTTGAGTTTGAGTTTAGAAATCTCCAGGGGTCTGATAAGTTGTGATCGGTTACAAGCTGTGTAATTATTTTTGCAGTGTTAGATGTCATCATCCGTGTGGTAGGAGACCTGTCTGGGTCTTAATTTAAAATACAATTAAAGTCACCAACCATTATAATTTTATGATTGTTCACATTAGGAATGGATGCAAATATGTTGTGGATGAAGTCCCTATAATCCGTATTGGGTGCATAGATATTTATCAAAATTACTTTACAGTTAAATAAATTACCCATGATGATCACATATCACCCTTTAGTATCAGATACTAAATCTGACACTACAAATGAGATTGTTCTAGGTAGAGTATAAGAATTCCCACACCTCTAGTTTTCTTTGTAAAGCTGGAATGGAATACTTGGCCACTCCAGTCTTTGTGCAGCTGAAACTGACCCTTGCTTAATAAGTGGGTCACCTGTAAAAATACAATTTTTGCGTTTAGACCTTTTAGGTGAGAGAATACTTTCTTTCTTTTTAATTTGTGATTTAAACCTTTATCATTCCAGCACACAAAGTTAACTGTTTGATTGTGGTGACATTGCTTCTGAAATTTTGTTGACATTTTGTAGTCTTAATTTAAGATAGTACATTATTACATAAGACAGCTTTGACCTTAATTTCCAATTTTTACAGGAGTTATTACCATAAGGCCTTGGATGCTACAATTATGAAGATTTAAAGGATAATTTACATTACGTAGGTAAGAAGCAGAATAACAAGAAGTTAAATGGTAAAAAGATATGAAAAGACGATAAATGGAAAAAAAATAATAACTCTATTTGATCCTGCTCAGATGGTGTAGGGATCTATTTTTCTTGCACTGTAAAGAGCATTTGTAGTTCTCTGGTTATATAACAGGTTCAAGATAGTAGATGGTAGGATATTCATGTCAAGACAGTGTTATCCAGAGGACTTCAGGATAAATAAAGTCAGGTCAAAACTTATATGGCTTTTGTTGTATTTCTGAGCATTTCTCTTGAATTTGCTAAGTTACAAATACTATATCAGTAGTGTATTTAAATAGTTTGAAAAGACATTAGAACTTACAAAGGATTGTTTTGATAAGTGGAAGCAGATGATTTAGTAGGACAAGATTTTTTCTGGTGACGAATGATAACGCAATGGTTACACTAGTTTTAACATTATGATTTATAGCACTACTTCAAAATGGTGACAAATATGTGGGATTTCATTGTTTTTCTTGATTTTGCTACCCATCTCTTTAGTCATATCTCAAGGGATTCCTCATCTAGGGTTGGTGAATCACCAAGGGTTGCTGAAGATGATGCTTGAGTGGTGTTGCCTGCTAATACAGATTTGTGATCCTAAAATTGTTCAAAGTGTTCCATCTGTTGCAAGATTTCAGTGTCATATTCAGAAGGCTTCTTACTTGGTAATGGAGAGCAATGTGTCCATTTTTTCTGGGTTTTTACAAAATCTTTGTCATCTACAGGAAACCTGACTTATTATGGCAATCTGTAAAACTTTGCATCATCTTATCTTTCTCCAGCCATTATTTGTTCTTCACAAGCCAATTCTTCTTCTGGGCCTCTACTAGGAGGTGCTACTGTTCTGTGTTGACACTTTGTCAAGTGGTTTGGAGGGACTTGGATTTCTGTATTGCTGGTTTTAGTGTGAGGGGTAGGTAATAGTTTCAGTGCATGTTTCTTGAATCGTGAATGATAAAGTGCTCTTCTGCTGTTCAGCATTAGTCTCAGTGAGGCAGTGCAATAACAACATATGTTTTAAAGGGCAGAATGGTGACTCTGAGGCTAAGGGTATTTGCTAGTATCTAGAAGGTTGCTGGTTCAAATTCTGTTGTTGCCAGAAGAGATGCTTGAACAGGGATCTTAACCTGAAAATTGCTCCAGGGGTGCAGTACAATAGCTAACCATGTGTACTGGCCTCGTTCCGTCATGCAAAAAGACACTTTCCCCCAGGACTGATATAGAGTACCAGTTACCAAAATAAACTTGGAATTTAATGTAACCAATTAAACCTATTTTGTAAATAACTTATTCATTGCCTTATTGAAAGATTATGGCATGGAAGGATTTAGAATCCAAATTCCTTAAGTACTGTGTTTTGTTGCTGAACTATTTTCACTAAGTTTCAAATCCTAGCTGGGCCTCTCTTTTACTGAAAATGAGCCACCTGGGATATCTAGAAATGGAAACTGGAACAGCTGGTTACTGTACAGTAATTCTTTGAAATCCTGTAACATGGTCCTCAAAACCAGATTTGTCTGACTAAATATATAATATCTTCACCCTAATTTGGATAGATTAAATTATGCATTATAGCATGAGAGACTAAAATGTTTAAGAATAGCTTCTTTAATCTGGTTAACCATTTAAAAGCACAGAGGAAACTAGTTATTATATTTCCACCAAACACGCTAAGACTTTTTGTTATTTTCTTTTCAAATTCCTGGGTGCAAATGATGGTCTTTGCTACTTATCAGCAAATGAAATGAGTAAAAGACTTTTTGATTGTATTTTAAAGCATTCGAATGAAGAACTTCTACAGTATATTGCTGATTGTCATATTTGTTTTACAAATCTAATTAGCTTTCCCGCCAGCTCTAGATAACCTCCTCTGGCATTAAAAGCCTACTTTGATTTGCTATGTTTATTATCTGGTCACCTTTAAATTAAATTTTATATTATTTTCTAAATAACAAAGCCTTATATTTTAATGCTAAATAAAACATGACTAAAATATAATCATAATGTACCCTTAATAAAAGTGTTCCATATTTGAAATATGCTACCCATACAATCTCAGAATAGCAGGCTGAAATAGAAGATTAGTTTCATTTACAGAAACATCTTCAGTGCAACAAAGATCTCCTGAAAAACGTGTTTTAAGCTACTGACTTTCCATCTTTCTAAAGGAACTTCATATGCTTTGTGCTTTAGTCTATCACCCTCCCGTGCCCAATAAATCATTCATGTCAGAATTCTCCAAATTCCTTTGTATGTCAGTAGTGAAATATATCAGAGTACTTACTCTTGGGGATTTTAATTTACATATTGACAATGCATCATATTTCAAGGTTAATAAATTTAAAGAGTTTTAGATTCCTTTGATTTCAAACAACATGCATTAGTACAAACATGGACCAAAGGTCACATTCTAGACTTGATTATGTCTTAAGGGCATTATATTAGCGTGTATTAAAGGACCACTGCATTCTTGTAATTTATAAGAACATGAAAAGAACAGTTACAAAACATTGTTTATACTTCCTCTGCTACAGCCAAGTTTTCTAACTACAATACTATGCCTGAATTCTATAAATATTTGTGCATTTCAGACGTAAATAAAAAATGAATCTGGAGTAACTATATAGGTTTGAAGTTTAAACACAACCATTACCACATATGATTTGAATGGAGGACAAAAAAAAATACAAGCACTATGATATTTTAGAACATCTTTAATGTTATATTAAAGCATTATGATGCTTCTGGTTAAAATGTCTAGGTGCAAAACATTTCTTGCAATGATTTGAAAGAAACAATGAACTGTGTTAGGTTAAATATAGCATAAAAACTGGGAACTTTTTAATGCAGAGAATACAAAATTGTTTCACAGATGAAGTTACTGCATATGTTAATAAATATATTTTTTTAAGTTTCAGCACTCTGTAAAGTAATAAAAGAAAAATAGTCTTTCGTCAATACTGTCATGAAAATGTTTATAGCCAATTCTTTACTAAAATAAGCTAACCTATATATTAAGCAAACCCTTTTAAGCAGTTATGCACCAATCATTAGCAGAATCACTGACATCTTTTTAAACATTCAGACAACTTTTTATAAAAATGACTTTCAAGTTGTTATCAGGCTTTTTAGGCATATTACAGAACATGCTCTGCTCTCTTCAATGTACAGTAAGTAATAATATATGTTTAATGTAGCCTTAAATTAATTTTGCCCTATAGTTAGTGCTGCTCTTCATACACTAGCATAAAACATTTTATTACAAATGATCAACTGTAAAAATCATAGTATTCACAACTTCAGATAGCAAAGAATAGATAGATAGATAGATAGATAGATAGTATTTAATTTGCCCCAAAGGCAGAATTTAGCTTTTTATAGAAGTTCAAGAAATATTAAAACAAACAACAACCCACTTCAAATTAAATCAATGATTACAAAAAAAGAAAAAAGCTTCTAAGAAGGCTAATAATAAGAGAATAGGCTATAGGTATAAAGGAGACCCAGTACCATTTCTTGACACATTTCTGTTGATCAACTTTTTGGCTAAAAGTAGTCAGTGTTAGTGTGTCAGAGAGAGGACGTGCAGCATTGTTCAGTATGGTCATCACTTTTCTCTTCATTCTCTCTCCTCTGCTACTACGTCTTGAGTGTGTGTCACATAATTTGAGTGTACCTTCTTAATCAGTGTGTTGTTTGTGTGGGCCTCCTACAGAAATGTTAACAGCCTAGCACACTACAGTGTAGAAAATCACACTTGTTATCACAGGGTTATAGGAACATGTAAAGGATGTCACTACCAACATTAAACAAACACACTCTCCTTAGAAACAACAGTCTGCCCTTTTGAACCAGTTACTAGACCAGTCCAGCCTGTCATTGCTGTGGAACCTCAACTACTTATAGCAGTGCACCACCTCTACGTTGACTTCCTGAATAGTGACTGGCTAAAGAGGCTCTTATGTGAAAGATGATCCTCCATAAAATTAAAAGAATAATGTGCTTAAAGCAAAATACATTAATTACTTAAATCTATTTAGGTGCCTTGGAAGTGTTTTCTTAATTTCACTGTTAGAGTAAGGTGATACTTTCTTCATTTTAATATGAAATTATATTTATTTCTATAGAAATTGGCAGCTCATGGTCAAGAGAATAGAAGATCTTTTACAAGGGTATTTGGTGTCACTAAATGACAGGCTTCTAACATATAACAAGACCAAAGACAAACAACTCTTCTTTAAAAGGGACCCCCACTTACTTACGTCATTGTGGAAGTGGAAACTAACCAAGCACCCAAAAGGCTTGGGTTGCAAAAACACACACAACATATAGGCCTACTAGATCACTAGTTCATGTAAATAAATAACAGACCGAACTTTTTGTCCCAACAACACAGGAGCTTCCAAACAGACAAGCAAACTATTATTATTTAATAAATGGAGAATCAAAACTTGGTGCATTTGAGGTTAAATTAGTAAATAATTGTTTTATTATAAAAAAAAACTGTCTATCACAAAGTTTTTGATAATGTAAGCAAAAACAATTGTGGAAAAAAAGAGATCTTAGTATCTTAAGTACTCCTACACACCAAAGACATGAGGAAAAATAAAATTGAGACATTTTCTTTTATCTCATTCTTCTCAGATTTTTGGTTTACCCCAGTAGTCCCCGAAGTGTCTCCCCTCAAGTTCAGCAGAGATCTTTGCAAAATCACACAATGGGCTCAGATTCTCAATGAAATGTGCTCATTAATGTATGTTGAATGTTTGGTCATTTGTTTGTGGTAATAAAATGCTTTACTGTGTTTAAAAAACTTTAGCACTCACTTCTGAATAATATTATTAGTTGCTCTGCTCATTCTGGCCAAAAAGGCCCAAAGTGTGGCATAGCAGTTAAGACATTCGACTTCAAACACTGAAGTTGTGGGTTTAAATACCACTATTGGCACTGTGTGACCATGAGAGAGTCACTTCATCTGTCTGTGATCTAATTGGCAAAAAAAATGCAATCAATCTTATATGTTGTAAGTAACTTTAGATAAAGTCATCAGTCTGATGAAAAGTATGAAGTCTCGAAAGAGATTAAAATAAGACTAGAAAGAGAGCTTACAAAATATACCACGTACTTCAAACTAAATTCTCAATTTGGACTCCTTTTACCTCTGTTGTATTTCATGTCTCATATTGTATGTCTCCTTGTTAGAATAACATTAGAACACACTAGACGAAAATAGGCCATTCAGCCCAACAAAGCTCACCAGTCCTATACACTTATTTCTTTTAAAAAAAACATCAAGTCAAGTTTTGAAAGTCCCCAAAGTCTTTCTACCACACTACTTGGTTGCTTATTCCAAGTGTCTATCGTTCTTTGTGTAAAGAAAAACTTCCTAATGTTTGTGCGAAATTTACCCTTAACAAGTCTACAACTGTGTCCCCGTGTTCTAGATGAACTTATTTTAAAATAACAGTCTTGATTCACTATACTAATTCCCTTCATAATTTTAAACACTTCAATCATGTCACCTCTTAATCTTCTTTTGATTAAACTGTAAGGCTCAGCTCTTTTGTTGATGTTAATTCTTAAGTGAAGCATAAATGAGAATTTCTTTTAAGTCTAATGGCCATTAAAGTTCAACCTTAGAGCAGTACAATACTCCTTTGGGAATTATTTTTATAGAACATATTTCCAAGAAATTCATATTTCAAAATATTATTATTTTCTTAGAGACAGAAAATCCAATCCTGTGATGCTGATCTGGTTATGGTAATACAGATCATCAAAGTAAATGTAAAAAGAGCTGAACCTGGGTCCTGCTTTCACTGCTGAGTATGAAAAACAAACCCAATCCAGTAGAAAGAGAATTATCTTATTCAACTTATTCGAAGCTTTTTCGGGGGCTGTCCAAGGGCTGCAGGGATAGTGACATTAATAACACTTAGTAGCAGGTAATCACACTTTAATGTTATTGCTTTAAGAAATAACATTTCACATTGTTAGGATCTTTTGTGTAACAGAAATACATAATTAAACAAGCACCATATTTTGAGACAGGTTGTACAAAAAACTTTTTCTAATGCAATACCCCATGACTGATATACCTCCGATATAATTTCATGGGACTCTGTTTAGAATTTATTTAAATAGAATATATTTACTGTTTTTTTGCCGTTTAAAATAAATAGCACTATGGTAATGCAGAGGTCAACACAATAGAAAGCCAGAAAACACTAGTATGTGATGACTGTACTAAGTGCACCACTGCATTCCTAACTGATACTATAAAAGAATCCTGCAGGCTTTCAACAGGAAAAAAAGTTAGTTAAGAAAAAACTGTAAATTCCTTAGTGACTTTGTAGGAATGCAGCAGAAAGGGTTTCCTCAGCCCACTGCAGATGAAAGCAATTAGAAGTGAAAATTAAGGAAGCAATATATAAATAAATAAAATTCAGAATTTTTACATAGCAGATATTTCACATACCAGTGAGTCACAGTATCACTGTGCTCTAAAGTAGTACTAACTCAGTACTTCTGACAGCATGAAATTTAAACCTTATAGCTTACAGTCATTTAAATAACAGCTGTTACATAACTGTTGGAATGTATCTATGTATCTTGCAAATTAATTAATTTCAATTGATATCACATTTTTTCTCGTAGCTTAACTTCAAAACTCAAAGTCAAATAAGAACATTGGATGAGATTTTAAAATGCACATCTGATAATGGTTAATGCAGCTTTATACATTTCAGCTCCAGGATAGCAGGAAGAATGCTCATCACTGAGCAAGTAAAGCCTTACGAGGTAAACTAAATAATTACAAAATTCACATCAAATTAATTTTTAAACTTTTTAAAACTGCTTATTCCACTGAAAAATTTGCTTACTTATCCTCTGTTGATTAAAAGCAGAAAACATTTTAGAAACAAATGATTCCTTACATCAGCAGCTTGTGCCTGAGAACATGGAAGAATACTGCCAAACCTTTGTCAGTATAAAGACGTTCAATATCAAGTTTACTGGAGCATTCAAGATCTGTCATGTCTTATATATTATATATATATAAATTGTATGCGGTACTAAACAAAACTAAATCTTTCAATTGATGAGTGAGTAGACACACTGTCCACGTTTTGGGGACAATAGAAAAATGAAGCAATTTATCTCAGAAAGCATATTATGATTTAATTTAATCTATAACTATAATTTTTAACTTCTTAAGTTATCCTGTATCCCTTTGTGATTATCTTGAATTAATGTACCTACTTTAGTAAAAATGGTAAACAATGTAAAAGGCTCATATGGGTCAATTTTACACATGATTTTATGTGCAAATTACATAAAGAATTGTCAGAATATGTACTGAACATGGATACTATATTTCCTTAGAACATTAAAGTCTACATATTCCATAGAGTTGAATATCTTCTAACAACCGGCCTGAATTATCTGAGCTGGTGACTGCTCTTCCATTCCTGAGTCCTGGAAAAAGATCAGACTAGTCCACGTCAATACCGTATTGCACTTCCCAATAAGTTTTCCCATAGTAGCTTCCCCAAAACAGATACTAATACTGGTCTGCACCAAAATCTTACTATGCAGAAACATGAGTGTACTTTATAGGTTTAGGTGTGCTGAATCAATTTCTGAAATTGGAATTTGTCTACAGCAAGCTATTGAATTCAGAGAAAAAAACTGTTTTCAAAAATAAATTAAATTTGTTTTAGGGCAAAAGTACTTTTCAGTCTCAGAATAAGTTATGAAGTATATTTTGAGCTGAAAAGTAGCAGTCCTCCTTACTCTTAACATTAGTATTTGTATTTGCTACACATTTTTGTTCTCTCATTATTTTTTTTTTCTTTTCAAAATAGTAAGGAAGTTATATTTAGAAGAATGAAAATGTATGTTTTTATTGTCGAGAAGGAAGAAAGTTGTTATTTCGGTGTTTGTTTTACAGAAACATGCAACTTCAAGGTGATCCATCCATTGTCATGAAGAGATAATAAGAAAACAGTAAAAGAACTAACACCATACCTTTATTAAACAAAAACAAGGTGTATGCTACAATGTTCTTGGGAATGTAAAGGCAGAAAACTATGTGCAACTAAGTCAAGAAGTTTCTCTCTTCCTACCTGGCACATGGGTCCACCATATCTTTAAAACCCATTTCCTACACTTGTATTTGGATTTTTTCCCCCAAGAATATGAGAGTGCTCTGATGAACGTGTGGAGAGGTTCCACCAGCACATCACTTAAGTAGAGGGGCATTATAGTGGAAAATAG
Source organism: Polypterus senegalus (assembly GCF_016835505.1). NCBI lineage: Eukaryota > Metazoa > Chordata > Cladistia > Polypteriformes > Polypteridae > Polypterus > Polypterus senegalus. The sequence continues at coordinate 179,660,916 of NC_053154.1, forward strand.
ATTTAGTTTATGTTAGCAGACATCTGTTGGTCATTCAACCATGAACCACTTTCAGAGGATCATAAGAGAAAAAAACTACCAAGTGACTGCTTTTTGTAAGTAATAATATTTTTAAATAATTAAAGATATCATTTATAATTTGATCAATTTTAAATAATTTATTTAAATCTATATAATGTTTTTTTCTCTACAAGAGTAGTTTTTAAATTCAAACCTTCATCTCTCAAAATCTGGATTGATAGGGTAATTCTGTGACACTCAAATCTGTGAAGATTTGAGCAGAAAAAAATAAAGATAAGTGAATCTATATATGTAAAATTCTTTTTGCATTTGAAACAGAAATTACGTATGACCACGCGAAATGGAAATTACGTATGACCACAGAACATATTATAATACAGGAACTAATCACTTCGTTTGTGGACACCATTTTTATATTGCCTTTACGAATTGTTGTTTGTGTAAGAGTTATTTTACTGATATTAAAAAGAAGTAAACACAAACACACCGATCTATCCCATAAGAAGTGTGCCCCGCGTCACTCTCTCCCAGCCCTGTTCTCTGGACTCTAGCGCTGAGCTGTCCGCCACCAGGCGCATTTTAACAGAGAAGTTTTATTTCTTCGTCCACGTGACTGTCGCGGAAACTGCCATATTAAAACTTTTTTTTAATTGGCAGTAATTGGTAGTAGAAAAGATGAGGAAAACAGCTTTCCGTCTTCCTACTTTTTAACTGCAGCGAACTGTAAACATTGTGAAGACAACACCGCCTTCAGCGGCAAGAGGTTGTGAGACCAAAGTGGACGCTCGGAGAAGCGGAATGTCAGGCTGCTCTGCTGGATCAAGAGCTTCGCAGTTTCTGGTGGAGTCCTTTCTTCTCGCATTGTTTGTGACACTTCGAGTGCCGCGTCGGCTCCTGGGAGAGTATAAATCTTTGCGAATGAGTGTGATTGGCTTTGTAAATTGCGCTGCATGCCTACTTACTGTCCCTTAAGGTGAGTTCAGGTCACTAAAATCCCGCAACATTCAAGGTTGCTTTTGTGATTAATTCTTTTAAGAAGATGGAGGGTTTACATCTAAGAAGATGTACTGACCTGTTCATGTTAAGTTTTGGACTTAGGAATTGTTTGGACCTTCAGCCCGTTAAGCACGGAACGGCAGCGTCCACAGAATAATTTTTCTCTTAAATCACAGGCACGTAGTGCAATGATGTCAGGCAGAATTTTGGAGGATCACATAGAAAATGTAATTTCTATACCACAGCGGTCGTGTAGCGCCTTTCACAAGGGATCTGCTACCGAGAGATGATCCAAATACATTTAAGCTGCTATTAGTGCTACTTACCTGTTGTGTTATAGCCCCTTTAAAATGTACTTTACCCAAAAGCACTCCAGTACTGTTCAATGTATCTTTACTTCCCAAATGTTAATGTTTTACTGTTTAATAATTTATATATTACATTTTATTTTTTCCCTTGCACTCAGTGAGTGAAGCCACTGAGTAATCAGCTAGTATACTATAAAAAAAACATTAATATAAACACACAAATAACTCAATGAGCAGAATATTTAGAATGAAAAATTAGTTGACAATAAAGCAAATATGGATTCAGAAAATTTTCAAATACCAAACTTTTTGTTATATTACAGTATTATGCCAAAATCATTTCAGTTACTCTTACCCACACCAAGCAACTCTCAGTACACCAGAATGGCAAAGCAAAAATAGCATTGTATAAATTTTTGCAAATATTTCAAAAATATGACACTTGAAATTTAGCTAAAGTGCATCCCATTCTCTGCAGTGGGCTGGCGGCCTGCCTGGGGTTTGTTTCCTGCCTTGCACCCTGTGTTGGCTGGGATTGGCTCCAACAGACCCCTGTGACGTGTAGTTAGGATATAGCGGGTTGGTTCTTCTCATACCAGTGGCCCTAATTTTTACTTAAATCAATCAAGATATAAAGATAAAGTATAGAAATGTAATATTGATTAAAGTATAATAATACCATGCCACAGGTGGCTGGGGGCCCTGCCCGGCTGTGATGCTGATGTTGTGGATTGGGGAGAAAGAAGGGTCAGGGCATTAGCTCCCCAGGGTCGCTTGGTGGCAGCCCCCGGGGTTGCTGCGGTGCCACAGATTCCCACAGGGCTTCATGGAAGCCCTGTTGAGTTCTGTGGATGCCACCAGGGGGAGCTGTGGAAGTTGCAGATCCAGACTACATGCTACATTGGGCTTTCACCACACCTGGAAGTGATTCCAGACCTGGCTAATAAGTCACCTGGAGCATTCCCAGGAACAGAATAAAAGGAGCCAGCTGCCACTACTCTGGGAGCCAGAGTCAGGAGGAGGTGGACGAAGTTTGTCAATGAGGAGTGGGGGAAGAGAGAGATAGAGAGAGTGAGAAGGAAGAAGAAGGAAAGGACTATATTTATTTGTTAATCTGGTGCTGGTTAATCTGGTTAATCGGTACTGTGCTGCTGTGGGGAGCAAGAGAAAAATGCTTCCCCACATATAATAAATGTGTGTGGTGTTGCAAAACTTGTGACTGATGTATGCTTGTGTCAGATCAGGGTGGCTGGAGATCACCCATCTGGCCAACCAATAGATGAAACGTATAACATAAAATAAACAGCAAAAGTCTGGAAAATCAAAATTGTCAAGGGTGGATGTTGTCCTGTGCAGCTTTTTATTTAGAATCAAGGTAATGTATTAGTTACGTTAGTCAACATTCAGACAAAATGGTCTCAGTTTCTCTTTCTTTCTGGCATGTCCTGGGGCCTCATGTATAAACGGTGTGTACGCACAGAAATGTTGCATAAGAACGTTTCCACGTTCAAAATGCGATGTATAAAACTTATACTTGGCCTAAACCCACTCACTTTTACATGGTACCTCATACCCTGTCGTACGCAAGTTCTCCGCTCAATTTTGCAGACTGGCGGCACCCAGCGTCAAAGCAGTGCTACTGTTCCTGTGTGGTTAACCTATTCTTAGATCCACATCCACAATGGCAGCTTTATCAAGTACACTGAAATTAATCGCATATCATTCATAAATTTAAGGCACCTGATTGTAATCAACCTGTAACAATATAATGGTGCACAGAATGGCCAAACTATTCCACTGGCATGGCTGCTTAGTGTTGCTAGAGGACCTCGCAAATGGAAGGATTAGAAGAGAGCACGTATTCTGAGATCATACTGATTTCTTGGCACATGATGATGACTGGCTTCTAAGTTGGTTTAGATTTCCAAGAGCGATCCACTTGGAGCTGTGTGGTGAACTGGCTGACCGATCCGGTATTTCTCAGTCATCACTGAGTCATGCCATGCCAGCAGTATGGGATAGTATTATCCGCTTGTCAAGCAGATATATAAGATTTCTGTATACTACGGTTGAACAGGCAAACATCAAAGCGCAATTTGCAGCAATGTCCGGTTTTCCCAATGAGCAGTCGACAGCACACACATTGCTATAAAGGCACCTTCACAGAATTAATTTGTTTATGTAAATAGAAAGCATTTTCACTCTATTAATGTGCAGATCATCAGTGATGTGAAAAGGCGCCTCACTAATGTTGTTGCAAGATGGTCTGGCTCAACTAATGATTCATTCATCCTGAGACATAGTAGTGTGGGGAACAAACTTAAAAATGGTGCTGTGCATGATGGCTGGCTTCTCGGTAAGATAAGACATTTATTACTTTTTTGGTTACAGTTGTACGTTATCTGTATGATGTAACCATATAACACGATTATTCAGGTGACAGTGGGCATAGGCGAGCAGAAGCAGAGAGCGGATTGGCGAGCAGAATCAGAGAGCGGATCGGCGAGTGGAAGCAGAGAGCGGATCGGTGAGCGGAAGCAGAGAGCAGCGGTATCTGCCACAGGCACATAGCCCTTCGCAAGCACCCAAGCAAGTTCACCTGAGGTAAATCCGGCAGCTGACCAGTAGAAATAATCTGGCAGTGAGAAATTAAAGTCGATCGCTCAGCGGGTGGTGGAAACTTAAACCCGACGGTCTCTTAGTGATTGAGCTGAACACGGAAAGCGCCGAAGCACCTATAAAACGGCAAAGATGACTTCAACACTTAACGTAAGTTCTATCTGCTCTCTGCCCGTCGAGGGCACGTTTATATGTTGTGTGTCCTGCAGTATGTACAGTTCAGTGTGGATAGCTTCACCTGCCAAAAGTGTTTAGTTAATTTAGATTTGGTCGGGAAGATACGCGAATTCGAGGACCGCGTTAGGAATCTGATAGCGATTAGGCAAACCGAAAATTGGATCGACTCGGTTTGTTTAGACAATTCGGCTACTTCTGATTCGGCTTCAGTCTCCCCAGGTCCCACTGTAGTCAGTGTGCGGCTGAAATCAGCAGCAACAATTCAGCCACAGGGCGAGTGGGTAACAGTAACACGGGGTCTAAGAATCCAAAATGTAGTCCCCAGCACCCAGGTCACCAATTGGACCCAGAACAGGTTCTCAGCTCTCCGCGCCTGTGGAAACTGAGAATAATAAAGTGCTCATAATTGGCGATTCCATAGTGCGGAATGTTAGAATTCCAAACTATGTTAAACCAGCAGTTAATGTTAAGTGCCTTGCAGGGGCCAAGATTTCTGGCATAAAGGCCGCATTGGACCGTGTTGCCGACATGAAGTATCTACCTTATTGCTGCATGTCGGCACTAATGATATTTATTTACAGCAATCTGAGGTATTAAAGCGGAACTTCATCTCTCTATGCACCAAAGCTAAAACAAAATGTCGGAATTTAATTGTATCTGGTCCCTTACCAAGATTATATAGAGGGATGTGATTTATAGCAGATTGCATTCCTTTCACTGCTGGCTAGAAACCTGGTGTGCAAATAAAAGCATAGCATTTGTGAACAATTGGGATGATTTTTGGGAAAGGCCTGGATTTTTCAGAAGAGATGGTCTTCATCCTAACTGGAGGGATCTTATGTATTATCCCAAAATATGGCAGCAAAACTGCCTGGTTGACTGATTAGAGCACCATCCAGGCCGCAGTCATGTGATCTTAAATCACAGGCTGTTGTTTATCCCACCTGTTATTTTCCTGAAGCTGTTACCCATAATCCCTGTTGTGGGGCATCCAGTAAATTTAGTCTTGATACAAACCATAAATTAATTGATAACCAAAAATAAGGTGTATAATTAGACCAAGGGATAAAACCAGACACTCCACCAGGGGCATCTGTAATAGAAATTTAATTCAAATTAAAACAAAAATATATCAGCAGTTCAGAAAGAACCATGCAGTTTTAAATGCTGTTTATTGAACATTCGCTCTCTTGGCACTAAAGCTGTTTTGGTAAATGATATATATTAAGTACAAAATCTGATCTGTGTCTTCTTACTGAAACCTGGCTTAGTAAATGTGACACTGTTCCCTAGCTGAGGCGTCACCAGATGGATACTGTTCCTTCATAAGTCTAGAGATTCTGGTCGAGGAGGAGGCCTTGGAATAATTCATTGTAACAAAATGCAAATCACTCCTAAAAATTTAGGCAACTTTACATCCTTTGAGGCATTCATTTTAAATATTAAAACAGATTCCAACACAATTATAGTGCTAGTCTACAGACCACCAGGGCCATATTCATTGTTCATGACTGAATTTAGCAACCTTCTGTCTGATTTGGCTATAAATTATGATCACGTAGTTCTGATGGGGATTTTAATGTACACATTGATGTGGAAACTGACACTTTTAGCAAATGTTTTACTTATTTGTTAAATTCAGTAGGATTTTGTCAGATTGTCAAAGGTCCAACTCATAATCATAACCATACATTAGATTTAATTATAACTTACAAAGTTGAAATTCAAAATTTAAATATTACTCCATTAAATGTAGTTATTTCCGATCACTTCTTAATTACATTTGATTTAGTTCTGCCCATGCCAACACTCACAGATTAAAACAAAGACAGTGCGACATCTAGATTGTAATTCTGCTTCAAAATTTATAGATACCTTGAGTAAGTCGAGTGTAATTGTGGAAAACCATTTAGATCAGTTAACATCAAATGTAAACGTGGAAAACAATTTAGATCAGCTAACATCACATTATAATGTGACCTTGAGAGATGCTCTGGACACAGTGGCTCCCCTAAAACAAAAGTGATCAAAGCACATAGAAACTCTCCCTGGTTTAATGAAAATACTCGAGCTCTTAAATTAGAGTGTCGAAAACTGGAGCAGATGGAGAACAACAAAGCTACATGTCTTTCAAATTGCATGGACAGAGAGTGTTAATAAATATAAAAAGCCCTCTTTAAAGCTCGCTCAGAATACTATTCTACATTAATAGATAGCAATAATAAAAATCCTAGGGTACTTTTAGAGCAGTGGCTAAATTAACAAATGGGAATTCAGATCAACAGTGCAAAATACCAACAGATATTAGCAGTACAGACTTTATGAACTTCTTCAATGAGAAAATTAAAAATATAAGATCCCAGATCTCAGCATCACAGTACAAACCAAATACTAGCTTAGCAGACCCTGTCACATTGCATTCAGCACTTTAATAATTTTAATCCTGTAACTGAGCAGGAAGTCTTAACTTTAATTACTAAAATGAAGCCCACTACTTGTTCCATAGATCCAGTGCCAACAAAACTAGTAAAAGTGCAATGGATGTTCTTGCAGCCTATTCTAAACATTATCAATAGTTCATTACTGCATGGCACAGTACCTGATTGCACTAAAAGTGTCAGTCATTAAACCTTTACTTAAAAAGTCAGACCTAGACCCACACATACTAAATAACTATAGGCCTATTTCAAATTTACCATTTCTCTCTAAAATACTAGAAAAGTAGTCGCCAGTCAGCTTCAGTCACACCTTACGCATTACAATTTATTTGAGAAATTCCAGTCTGGCTTTGCACTGGTCATAGTACAGAAACGGCACTAACACGGGTTGTAAATGACATTCTGATATCCTCTGATGAAGGAAACTCCACTGTAATTATGTTGTTGGACTTAAGTGCAGCATTTGACACCATTGACCATTCTATTTTACTGCACAGGCTAGAAAAGATGTTGGGCTTACAGGCCCGTGCTCGCTTGGTTCAGTTCTTATTTATCAAATCGATTCCATATGTACAGAAATGTGCTGACAGTACTCCATCATTATACACAGAAGTTCAATATGGTGTCCCCAGGGCTCAGTACTGGGACCTTTACTGTTTTCACTTTACATGCTTCCACTGGGATCTCTCATTAGGAAACATAATGTTAATTTTCACTCGTATGCAGATGACACCCAGTTATACCTTTCATTTAAATCAAATGAAGTTTCTCCGATGTTGTCTTTAATTAGTTGTGTTAGTGAATTAAAGGAATGGATGAATGAGAACTACTTGTCTTTAAATACAGATAAAACAGAGATGTTAATTGTTGGAGGGAATGACGCTGATCACAGCAATATTTTGTCATCATTTAACTCAGTTGGAATCCCAATTAATTTTACTGAATCAGCCCACAATCTAGGAGTTATCTTTGACTCTAGCATGTCATTTAAAGCACATATTACAAAGTGTCCAAAACATGTTTTTCCATCTTAAAAATGTTAGGAAATTAAGGCTTTCTAAATAAACAGGATTGTGAGAAATTAATTCATGCATTTATCTCTAGTAGGATTGACTACTGCAATGCGGTGTTCACTGGCTGTTCAAACTGTTCTCTATACAGCCTCCAGTTAATCCAAAATGCGCTGCAAGAATTATTACAAGAACAAGAAAATATGAACACATAACCCAGTTCTTAAATCTTTACACTGGCTCCCAGTTAAGTTTAGGGCAGATTTCAAAATCCTCCTTTTAACATATAAAGCATTAAATGGCCAAGGTCCGCTTACTTGTCTGAACTTATCATGACTTACAAACCTGAGCACATTAAGATCTCAAGATGCCGGTCTGCTTAGGATTCCAAGGATTAATAAAATAACAGTGGGAGGTCGAGCTTTTAGTTACAGGGCCCCTAAACTGTGGAATGGTCTTCCTGCTTCCATAAGAGATGCCCCTTGGTCTCAGCCTTTAAATCCCGGCTGAAGACTCACTACTTCAGTTTAGCATATTCTGACTAGAGCTGCTGATTAACTGTACATACTGCATCTCTGTTGTTAGTCATTAGCACTAAAACATAAGTAACATGATAATTATATTTGAATACTAACCCTCACCTATTCTGTTTCTTTCTCGGTACCCAAATGTGGCATTGGTGCCACGCCCACCTGCCAAGTTGTTTGCCTGCCTATGGTAAAGTCATCCCTGATGGAGGATCACAGGAATCATGGGAAAGAGGGGTCTTTCATCATCTGGCGAGCAATGTTTCAGCCGTGGCATGGCCAAATGGGGAGGCAGCTAGATGGATGAGGTCTCCAGGACTCTAAAAATATCCAAACCTAATTATGTGATATCATCTACTGTTAAATTCTGCAATTTTTATTATTATGCTGTATTAAGGATTTGTTCTGTTCTGTGTATTGTATTGTATTGACCCCTACTTTTGACACTCACTGCATGCCCAACCTACCTGGAAAGGGGTCTCTCTTTGAACTGCCTTTCCCAAGGTTTCTTCCATTTTTTGGGAGTTTTTCCTTGTCTTCTCAGAGAGTCAAGGCTGGGGGGCTTTCAAGAGGCAGGGCCTGTTAAAGCCCATTGCGGCACTTCCTGTGTGATTTTGGGCTATACAAAAATAAACTGTATTGTATTGTATTGTACCCGCTGAAGACGTGGCTCCTCACCCCTCTTGCCAACCCATTGACTGAACAAGAGAGACGTTATACTGACCTCCACTCTCAGGCTCGGGCAGTGATAGAACATACTATAGGGCAGCTTAAGCACCGTTGGCACTGCGTGAATAAGACTGGTGGAATGCTGCTCTATAGTCCACAGAAAGTGTGTCGCATCGTGCAAGCATGTAGCATTCTACATAATATGGCACTCATTCATAGCTTGCCGGTACCTGAAGAGATGCGGTATGATGAACCTGACCCTGGACCACCAAATGATCAGCCAAACCAGGCAGCATTACATGTCGAATGAATGTAATTAACAGAATGTAAACACAGGAAAACAGATGCATTACTTATTTTTTCACAAATATATTTTAATTTTTGGTTAATGTCACACAATACTGCCTTGATATTTCGTAGTTCATTGGCTACATCCCGTTGTGCATTGGCCACATCTCTCACCGCATCCACCAATGCATTTTGAGATTCTAGAACTGCATCAGCCAGCACACGTCCAGATGATTGCCCACCAGTTTCCGAGGCAGGGGTGTGTGAGCAGCCAGCACCTTAAGATGTGGTCAGCACAGAAGCAGCACCATCATCGCCCGGAACCATGTCCTCAGCATTGGGTTCAGCTTTTTTACTATTGTCTATAAGTAAATAAACTGTAATTAATACCTGATTGTTTGTCTTATTACTCATGCAAATTATTTACACGAGTATGGATCATGGTAATCAAAAAAGAAATAAAAACTCACCGGCACCTGCGGTGATGTCAGAATCTCCCACCCCCGCTGGTAAAATGGCGGTAATGAGTGTGTCACCAATACTTGCTGCAACTCACTGCTCAAACAGCGTGAGCTCCGGGAGTTCAGTACCTCCTTCAGTGGAGCTAACATGCAGACCACTTCTTTTTTTAATTCAGCCACAGTATGATTTTCTGCTCCAGCACTCTTGACTGCATCCGCCACGCTATGCCACTCCATCAATTTCCTTTTGTTGCTAATGCCACTTCCTAAGTTACCAAATAAAACATTTTTCCTGGCCTCTGTTTCAGCTAGCAGGACCTCCATTTAACATTCGCTGAAGGTTTTTTTTTTTTGGTTTTTCCCGTGCTTTCGCCATTGACTTTCTGAAGCTCTGAAGGTAAGGGGCTATTTAATATTGATTTGCATATTCAAAGAGGCGTAATTCTGGGAGGAGTTGGGGTGGGGCAGTAGGCACGTGCGTTAATTTCCACACTGAGCGGGATTTATGTAATGGAAGAACGCGGAAGTTGGCAAACGCACAGATTCCTGCATCTGGATTTTTGTGACATTGCAAACATTTGATTTGCTGGCTGTCTTTATGAAGAATAACTCTGCTCAAAGCCTTGGATCTTTTTACGCCTCTGTGTAGTGCTTTCCTATCCCAAACTATAAACCAACTGAAACAACTTCTGAAACTGTGGCATCAGTACATTTTTTCTGTTCTCAAGTTATAAACTAATTGAAGCAGTTTCTATTCCTGTGGCAAGAACACTGTTTTCCAATAACTCTACCCTTAAGTTATAAACTGACTGCAACAGATGCACTAAAGTTATAAATTGCTAGTTACAATACAGAAACAATGTAAAAAGGAGAAATACTTTCAATGTGAATGGCCTCTGTAGTTAAATTGCTTTTAAGAGTCTTGTAAATTTAGTTCATTTGAGCAAAATGAAAACATAATATAAGGAGTCAGTAATTTCAAAAATTGAAGATTTTACATTCAATGACACTCCATCCATTTTTGATCAGATGAACTAGTGGTGAACTGTGAGCCCTTCAAGCCCTTGACCATCTCAGTAGGTAGTATGTTCCAACACCTTTCAGCCACCTCCACTGCCAGGTCCTGAGTTCTCTGAACAGATTTGGCTAACTTATGGCACTTGAAGTACTTCAGAGCTCCTACAATAAAAAAGAAACAAAAAATCTTATTAAACAAATGTAGTTCTTCCACCAGGATCCCACTTAATAACCTGCAAAATTCGATATTGTCATTTCATATTAATTCCATAACCACGGTCCACTTTCTTGGCTAGTTCTATTAGTTATGTAGCTCTTGTCTTTTAATTTCTTCCAAGTAATTTGGATTCTGTATACGGGATAGAAGCTGGACACCCTAAATCTCAAACACCTATTATAGGTTCATACGATGAGTCAACTGAAATTTTGTGTTTGCCTTATTAGCTTGTACTCAGCCTATTTCATCTTGGCAATTCACCCCTGGACTCTTAAAAACACATTCATATTATCACACTGCAATGCTAGGAATTGCTATGTAGACAGCAGAATTTTTATTTTTATGACATCTTTGCATCTGGTTAATAAATGGATAGTTATAGAGGGAACCCCTTTCACAAATGAAGCCTTCTTTCCAACAATCACAAAAATCTAGGCAATTTTCCCTGCTCAATTTATTTAATCAGTAGAGAGGTCCAACTGCCACTGACTCTAACCAAAATATATTAGGACAATCTGCATGGGGTATCAAGTGTTGTCCTGTCCACTGGTTCACCACTGAAACTAACCCCAGCTATATTAAAATATTTTAGATTTAATACACTACTCTGTGTTAACAATAAATGCCTCTTTCTGTTTTTTAGAGAGTTTCTCTAATATAGTATCTCTCCAATTCAGAAAATGAAACTTATCTATGACCTATTGCAGAGAACATAATATTACACTTATATGCTAATTTCCCCATACTTCTTCAATGTTAGTAAATTCTATGATTTCTAATAAAAAGTGCACAGTCTTGCACACCATTTTAGACAATGTAGGAGCCCAGTTTGTTGAAAAGGCCCACATCATTTTTATTCTTAATTTCTCTCACAATTCACCTCATTAGGTTTCTTATAATGTTACATATTTTTATTTATTGGGCACAATCTACTTACTAATTTAGCATTTAGCTAATATTCTTATTTAGAATATGATTGATTATATACTGTATTAACATAAATTTAGTTTTCATAGCCAATTCATTAAATTATATTTCTGAGTTTATGGCTTCCTCTGAGGAATGCACTTTCTAAATTATGGTAGCCATCAAAGGCACACCTAGTTGTGGGGTGATTTCTGGTTGGTTAGCTTGACTACAATGGTAGGACCTGGCCTTCTGGAATCACAGAATTGAATGCTACTTGTCACCACTACACATGTTGAAAAGGTATGGTGCACAAGTCTTTGAAGAACCACTAAGGAATGTTAACTATCTTCCTGCTTTAGCATCACTCCCTCAGTGATAGGCACAGTTGTGCAGCTAACTGTCTAAGCTTAAAATCCTCAGGGCATTAAACATTCCACTCAGGATCATCCTCCTTCTTTTACTCACTTAGTACATCACATTTCTAAAGCAAGGTTCCTTCCTGTATTTCTACCACGGTCCTTCTACTTGTGTCTCTTTACACCTTTCAACTGCCACAAAATACACAAAGTGGTTATAACTCTAAACTGATGGGCCTGAAGAAGGTGGAGTTAATAGTCTGCCGCAGAGTTACGATTCAAAGTCTATACATTTTATTGGCACTTAATCTCACCTCAGGATCTTGCAACACTGCAAGTTAAATGGTCACCCAGTTCAGAATAGTGAGCAATACATGTCAATATCCAGGCTATAGACATCAAAACAAATGTTAAATAAGGTATACACTTACCTAAAGGAATTATTAGGAACACCTGTTCAATTTCTCATTAATGCAATTATCTAATCAACCAATCACATGGCAGTTGCTTCAAAGCATTTAGGGGTGTGGTCCTGGTCAAGACAATCTCCTGAAATCCAAACTAAATGTCAGAATGAGAAAGAAAGGTGATTTAAGCAATTTTGAGCGTGGCATGGTTGTTGGTGCCAGACGGGCCGGTCTGAGTATTTCACAATCTGCTCAGTTACTGAGATTTTCACGCACAACCATTTCTAGGGTTTACAAGGAATGGTGTGAAAAGGGAAAAACATCCAGTATACGGCAGTCCTGTGGGCGAAAATGCCTTGTTAATGCTAGAGGTCAGAGGAGAATGGGCCGACTGATTCAAGCTGATAGAAGAGCAACTTTGACTGAAATAACCACTCGTTACAACCGAGGCATGCAGCAAAGCATTTGTGAAGCCACAACACGCACAACCTTGAGGCGGATGGGCTACAACAGCAGAAGACCCCACAGGGTACCACTCATCTCCACTACAAATAGGAAAAAGAGGCTACAATTTGCACGAGCTCACCAAAATTGGACAGTTGAAGACTGGAAAAATGTTGTCTGGTCTGATGAGTCTCGATTTCTGTTGAGACATTCAAATGGTAGAGTCAGAATTTGGCGTAAACAGAATGAGAACATGGATCCATCATGCCTTGTTACCACTGTGCAGGCTGGTGGTGGTGGTGTAATGGTGTGGGGGATTTTCTTGGCACACTTTAGGCCCCTTAGTGCCAATTGGGCATCGTTTAAATGCCACGGGCTACCTGAGCATTGTTTCTGACCATGTCCATCCCTTCATGACCACCATGTACCCATCCTCTGATGGCTACTTCCAGCAGGATAATGCACCATGTCACAAAGCTCGAATCATTTCAAATTGGTTTCTTGAACATGACAACGAGTTCACTGTACTAAGATGGCCCCCAAAGTCACCAGATTTCAACCCAATAGAGCATCTTTGGGATGTGGTGGAACGGGAGCTTCGCGCCCTGGATGTGCATCCCACAAATCTCCATCAACTGCAAGATGCTATCCTATCAATATGGGCCAACATTTCTAAAGAATGCTTTCAGCACCTTGTTGAATCAATGCCACATAGAATTAAGGCAGTTCTGAAGGCGAAAGGGGGTCAAACAGCGTATTAGTATGGTGTTCCTAATAATCCTTTAGGTGAGTGTATATTGTCTGCCTTGGCTTTTTGGAAAAAGTTATTCTGTCATCGTCCTTTTTGTATTTCTTGTCCCTCTTTGGTTTCTATGAAATTTCCTAAAACATGTCCTATCCTTTCCTGCCTTGCTCTTAGAAATTTACTTCCCTTTGCATGAAGTACATCCCATATTTTGTACTTATGAAAAAGAACACTTAGCTCTTATAGGTTATGCAGGTCTCATGTCCTCTTTCCAGTGCTTAGCAATGATAGTGTAGTTCCATGGCCCCCTTCAACAGGAAACTGATGTTTGAAGAACAACAAAGCTGCAGGTCTTTCATACTTAATGGACAGAATGTTAAAAATATATAAAAAAAAGCTCTTTCTAAAACCTAGGACTATTATTTTAAAATAACAGACAATATTAATCCTTATGTACTGTTTGGCGAAGGAAAAGACAACATGGCCACTGGCAGTACCATGCCCTACCTTGCCTCAACCTTCTAGCATCTACAATTGCTGCCTACCTCAATGACATTGCCATCTATTCCAGCACCTGGAATGAGCACCTACTGCATGTTGAGAAGGTCTTCCATACAATCCACAATGGTGGCCTGTGGATCAACCCACAAAAACGTTACATTGGGTTCACCAAGGCTAAGTATCTAGGCTGCGTAGTGGGTAGTTGCTGCCAAGAGGTAGGTATAGGCTTTCCTGGAGCTAGCAGAATGTGACCACAGGTTAGTGTCCTGCTTCTCCGAGTGAGCTGTGCCTCTGACCAGACTGACAAGGAAGGAGGAGCCCAACACAGAAACGGCCTAATGTCTGCTCTAGTTTTGTTATAGCCTGACTTTTATCTACACATTCTCCTCTAGACTGACACCATGTTAAACCAAGTCCTCATTTTGGCAAAACACCCAATCATGCACCTTAGTTGGAAACCACTGGACCAAGGAGGTGAGGTAAGTGGTGAATGAGCGGGAGGCTCTTGCTATCAAATGGGCCAGGAGTTCACCCTCGCAATGGACCATGCCCCTCTCACAGTGGCTCTTTTTCCACTGGAATACAAATCCTTGGATCACCCAATGATTCCTGGGTCTCTAGCCTTTTAAATTCAAGGTGTTGCACAGACATGGAGCCTTTCACAACAATGCCGATGCCCTCTCCTGGGCCCATGACCTCATGGCTAGGTCCACGCACCCTACTAGGCTTTTGCTTTTTGTGACACATGCACATTTGAGGACCACTTTGCACGCTCAGTCGAAGGAGTTCTGTGGCTAACTGTGTCTTTTTCTTCTGTCCCCACAGTGCTGAGAAGGCAACCGGTGAAGCCATTTAGCCCCACTCTTGCAGGTCCAGCCACCATAAGATCCTGGCCGTCCCAAACGGAGTGTCACCTTTTGGCTAGAGCAACTGCTGAAGTAGATGACTCACAATCCTATTGTTCAATCTCATAAGAGAAACGTGCATTATAGAGCTCTATCCTTTTAATCCTTTTTTTTTGTTTTGTGTCTCCACACCATAAAGGGGGATGAAGGTTGGTGCACCAAACTTTCTTGCTGCATATCCTGAGCTGTTATTTCCACACCCACATCCACAAGAGCTGTTTCAAATGTACATTTTCTCTTTAAAATACTTGAAAAATAGTTTTGGATCAGCTTTAGTCTCACCTTACACATCACAATTTATCTGAAAAATTTCAGCTTGGTTTCTGAACCAGTTATAGCACAGAAATGACACTAACATGTGTTGTAAATGACATTCTGTTATCCTTTGATGAAGTAAACTCCACTGTAATTATACTACAGGGGGTCCTCGGGTTACGACACAGTTCCGTTCCTACAACAGTGATGTAACCCGAATTTTGGTGTAAGTCGAAACACACTCTAGCCTAAGTCACTTACCTATCTTAACACATTTGCAAAATCATAATCTAGAACATAAAAACACAAAATCTAAGTCTAAGGTTTCTTGTTTTTTAAGGATGTCAAAGCTTTCAAAAACAGGACCCATTAAAGGCCATTCAGGCATTCCTTGTGTGATTTTGGGCCATACAAGAAATTAATTACTGTTGTTGTTGTTGCTTGTTTCATAACTTTATTGTAAATTACTTCAATTGCTCATCATGAAAGTCTGTAGATTGGTATGTAAGAAATTCTTGCCTAGCCTTTAGTCATAACAAGCCTGTATGTCCTCCTGTGCCGCAGCTACTATTGTGCATTTTCTGGGTACTCTTCCTGTACTATTAATCCAAACCTGTTAACATGTGCCATAATTTGCCATACCTTCTCTGCCCCACTCAAAGTGACTGAAGTAACACAGTTCCTTATTTATTTGAAAACTTTAATTTCTGATTAGCTTGCTTCCCTAGCTTCCATTTTCAAAGTGTGTTTCTCACAGTATATGTCTTATCAAAATACCTGTTTTCTGTTTATTTTCCACAATGACTCCAAGAAGCTCTTCACATCAGCAAACAGTCTTAGCACATATGTTCCAACTTTCTTCTTTCGACTTTATTGGCTATGCAACAAGACCCTAAAAACTGCCCAGCTGTATGTATACTGTAAATCAAAATTGGCCTATCTGTCTGACTTTCTAATATAAAGGAACAGCTTGCAACGCAGTCCACTATTTGGATTTTCTAGACCTTTGTTCTACATTCAGAGTGCCAAAAACTGGATTTTAAGCCATTGCTTTCCATGTTCTTATTTCTCTATGTAATTTTGATGCTTCAGACGTCAATAAGAATTCTCCACCCTTTCCTTTTCTGCCTCCAAATTGTAAAATTTAGGACACTTTTCTTTACTCCTTTCATTTTGTTTCATTCCAATTAACTGCTAAAATAGTGCATTTTTCCATCCAACTCATTCTCTCTTACACTAATACTTTCAACAACTTTCATAAACAAGCAATTGTTTTTTTCATTTCAATTGCTTCTTTCCTTAAATCTCTCAATTCTCAGACCTCATTTACTAGCTCACACCCTGCATGCAACAAGGGCCATCTAAACTCACCAGCTGCTCTTCCTTCATTTAATTTATTTTTCCTAAATCAAATTTCATCCTACCACTGAATAACTTTCCTAAAAGATGGGAATCAAATATTGGTGTAACATATTCTTTAAATACTGAATGGATCTCAGAATTACATACAGAATGTGGTACAGAGGAGGAGAATAATGAGGGGAAATGCCCTTGCTCTTTTTATTTCCTTTCACTCCTCTCCTATTGCTCACACTTGCACTCCCACTCTTTATCTGAGCTCTCATTTGTCTCAGGTCAATCACCTGTGACTACTACTACCCTACCTTTTACTTTAGGTGGCTTACACGTCTTTTGTTCCCTGCTTTCCTTTACTTTAGTAGTAGCTCTTCTATATGCTACTACCTTTCGTTTTTTATGCCAATTGTTACATCTGTATATCATTAAACATTCACACACCATATTGTCTCCTCCACCACTTCACTATTTTGTTCCTTACACTGTCCTTTTTTAATACCACATGCAAGTAACACTCTTATAATAGCAGTTGTTTTCTTTACAAATGATTTCCTTTTTTCCCTAATATTCTACAGCTACAATCAGCACAGGGGCTTTGAAAATTATACTCCAAATAACAGGCTTCAAATCTACTAGTTTGTTGGAATTTCACTTCATCAGAGCCTGTAACAGCTACAGTGTTGCCTTCAAAGTTATCAGGATCAAATTTTCTTCTGTTCCAGTGTCAATTAAAGTTAAAAACATGATATACCTGTCCTTTTCTCAAAAAATTTTATAACTATCCTTATCTCACAGGGGACTTACCTTCCCTTCAATTTTTGGAAACAGGGGTTTTCCACACCTTGTCAAGAGAGAGAATTTGCTGTTTCCCCTGCTGTTTTGTGAGTGTGTGCATGCCTAACTGAAGAGTCTCCATAAATCACCTCTGCTTGGTTTTCCAGCACAGCTACCAACTTTCAAATGACTGCATCCAACCTCTTCTACAATGCTCTGCTATAGGCCACTCTCCTTTGTGCTACGTAGAAGTTGTAGCTCATCTTTGAATTACTTGAACAAAAGTGGCTTTCTTATCAGCAGTCAGATGTAAGCAACTTGACTAAACGGTGACAGTTGTCCTATCTTTCTGTCCCTTCTCTCCAGGTCCTGAGACCCTGATACTAAAGCGTTTATTTTAAAAAATAAGCACTTGCTGCTTATTCTGTATGGCTTTTTTCTTTGACATTGTTACACATACTGCTAGCTTCTCATATTTCTTTTGCCAAGACTTTTTCAGCTCTTTGGTCTCCTAATTTACTTGCTCTAAAATCATTGACAACATCCAACCTGTCTGATCAGCAGCTTTTTCCTTCTTATTTGCTAACTTTAAATAACCCATCACTTGCGCTGCCTCTGTGGACACCATATTTTGTGGAGTAGCACCAAAAAACTAAATACTTTGAAAATCTTGTTGTTACAGGCTGACAACTGTCGGAATGCCAACCTGCAATCACAGCATTGCTGCCATCTGTGAACAACCCCTCCTTGGGGTAAATTTAGAAAGTTTCCAAACAATACTCTAGTACCATGCCACTTTGCAGCACCAAAATGTATTATTGTGGAATTTGTTTTTTGTCTACTCCCACCCTTTACGACTAACCTGCCCACAGAAACACACACACATACATACATAGTGATGCTAGTCAGACAGTTATGCAAGTGGTGCCCAAATGGCAGTAATTCTGTAATATTCCACTTAGGATTCCATTTACATAAGTACATATAACAGTGATGCCACTGCCTGTCACTCTTAGTACTCTACATAGGAACTCACTGTCTGTGATGATGCAGGATCTGCTCCATGCTCCCAACTTGCTTCTGGGAGCCCTTGAACCCGCCATCGTCAGTAATGTCACTGATGAGCTAGGCAGTGAGGCACAACATAGCAAGGGGATGGTGCAAAAAGTGCAAAAGTGCTTTTATTAAAACAACAACAAATAGTGTCCAAATAAATAGTGCAGTAAATCAAAACCTTCAAATAAATAATCCATAAAACAGAGATGAAAAGTTGAGGTTAAAATCTAATAGAAAAAAAAATCTTTTAAAACAACGACAAAGTTAAAACACTGGCAGTGTCTTTAAAAACACAAAGGCTGGTGCCTTCTTTTTTACCTGGTGACTCCCCTGCTTCTCCCATCAGGCTTCGCAACAGGAGAGTCGCCCTACCTGCAGCTGATCTTCTTCGCCTGACTGGTCTGGTGGTCTTCTGATCCCTGGCTCTGGTTCTGCTCACCTAGACCGAGACTTGGGCTCCCCAGAAACCAGGACCCTCACACTGGGGTATCCACTCCAAGTCCCCGACTCCCGCTGCCTTCGCTGTGACAAGCCAACCTTCTCCCAGTCACTCCTGCTCCCAACAAGCGTTCAGCAGGAGCGACTACTACTGTCAGGCCTCAGGCGCCGGCCAAACACCCCACTCAGGCTTGCCTCTCCCAGCTGCTTGTTAATGTTGCGAGCCTGAGCTCATTAGTTCTCCTTCTCTCCTGCACCTGCTTTCTCCTCGCTGCTTCCTGCCTTCTTTCCTGCAATCTCCATCTTTTTTTTCTCCCCTGCTAGCTGCCTCGCGCATCTATTTATTACGAGGACGTGGATCAGATGTGGCAATTAGCAGCTCCCAGGAACAATTATGGATGCGGCCGACTCCACACCTGTGCACTTAAGCGAGGTTCACCCGCATCACGAATCCAGTGGCCTTTTTGATGTGAGCTGTGGACCCGCTACACCACACTGTCACCAGCTCTAACAAACATATGGTTGTCCACATGACACACAAAGTCTCAGTACCCATCTGGTTATATGCCACTTACCAACCAACAGGGTCTTACTTTTACTGTACTTGTCAAACCTGTGGGCAAGAAAGCAGTAATTTTTCCACACCAACGTCCTAATATTTGCTTCAGTCAGTCAAGATATAAAGGCAATATATAGAAATGTAAAAGTAATGTGGTATTGATTAAAATATAATAAAATACCAATAGAAGAAAAGTAAAACAGAAAATAAAATAGATAGCATCGGCATGGATATAGTCTTAGAAAAGCTTACTGAAAATCACCATTGTCAATGGTCTCTTTTCTCTTTTTTTCTGATGTGTCTTGGTCTCTGATGTTGATTCATATGTCATTGCTTTTTCTGTGATTTCTTTATGTCGTGTGTTTACAGTCTTTCATTATTTATGCTGAAATTTCATGCGGTGGCTCCAGGTCTTCTGACATTGCACACATTTGATTGGCTGGCTGTTCTTATGAAGAATGAGTCTGCTTAAACAATTTGATCTTTTTACGCCCCTCTGTACTGCGTTCCGATTTCTAAACTAATTGAAGCAACTTCTGATCCTGTGGCATCAGTATTTGTTTTCTATTCTCAAGTTATAAAGTAAATGAAACAGATTCTAATACTGTGGCATGAGCACTGTTTTTAATTCACTCTACCAATAAGTTATAAACTGACTGAAACAGATGTACTAAAGTTATAAATTACTAGTACAATATTAATAGAAATTGAGCCATTTGCAATGTGAATTGCCTCTTACTTTCACAAGTACTGTAAATTCATTTCATTCTTGTTCTTAAAATAAGAAGTCTGTAATTTCAAAAACTGAGGATTTTACACTCCAAAACAGAAGGCTAACAGAATGTTACATTGTATAGGAGGTTTATATTTAAGCTTTATAATGCATTAGAGAGGCCACAGCCAGAGTACTGTGTGCAGTTTTGGTCTCCAGGCTTAAAAAAATTCATAGCAGTGGCAGAAAAAGTCCACAGAAGAGTGAGTAGGCTGATTCCAGGACAGGGGGTAAGAGTTACAAGAAGTTAAAGAAATTCAACCTTTTCAATTTAAGCAAAAGGTGGTTAACAGGTGACATGATTGGAGTATTTAAAATTACAAAACAAATTAATACAGTGGATCAAGCTTGTCACTTTAAAATGAGTTCAACATGAAAAATGGGGCACAGTTGACAACTTATTAATGGGGAAAATTTGCACAGACGTTAGGAAGCTTTTCTTCACACAGAGAACCATTCAAATGGAATATGTAATCAAGTACTGTGGTAGGCAGTAGGACTTAAGGAACCTTACGTCATCTGACACAGGATGAAAGTTATACATCAGAGTTGAGCTGACACATCTGCAGAGACTACTTCAGACAGAAAGCCACCCAGATAGACATTAATTTTAAGGTTGTAACCACAAATTAAATTCTAGCTGGATGTAGTGGAAAAATAGAGCATCTATAAACAGGCACTGGATCTGTAACTGAAAGAGACTTTGATCCAATTACCAGAGGTTGCACCTCCCTTAAAAACTAGCTGCATTATTTCTTCTCTTCCCATTTTTAGAGCTGATTGCTGATGGTATTTCCTCTTTGTGAGCTGAAAGCTAATGAGCCTCTTTGGGGTGACAGGCCACCCGCTGTCTTTGAAGTGAAAAACTCATAGATTTTCTTCATAGAGGCTCAGAGGTAGATGCTCTAAACTAACTTAAAGACTCACTAAGCCAAGCTAATTTGTATGCCATAGACTTAGCCCTGTCTAAGAAGATTGAGAAGTAGCATTACTTCAAGAAAGGTACTCCAGTGCCTAAACATTTGTACTCAAAAGTGTAATGCTCTATGAAGCTGCAGAGGGCACAATAAAGAGCCTAACAGTAAGCTGAGGAAAGCAGCAATAAACCACACCATGAATAAAAGACCATGTAACAAAAACCAAGAGTATACTTCAGTGCAAGAAATGTCCTCCATTTGAATCTGGAACAACACTCAACTCCATACAACATAAGACATCATCCTTAAAAACGTGGTATTTTCAAACTGTTCATGTGTGCAAATATTAATTAGACCTCTAAATAACCAGTAAACAGCCAGTCTCCTCTGTGTTAAATGTTTGTCTGCCTTGTCCGTCTTGCGGCTTGTCAAAATATATGTGGTTATGATATTTCTGTAATTCTTGTGTTTATCAATAAATTTTAATATTCTTTTTCTTAAAATGAGTGTTCTTCAGTTACCTTGGAATAAATCTAACAACCAGAACCCCCTCCAAAAGAGAAAGGTAAGGAAAATAAAGTGGGATCCTAAACAAAATATTTAATGTATTACTGTTATTACCAAAGGCAAAACTGATAAGTAATTGGATGATTTAGTAACGTGAATCAGTCATTTTTTTTCACATCAAATTATAATTTCCTACATTAATTTGATGTCTCTAAGTGGGTCATCAACAAAAATCCCTTACACAGTCCATCATTTGATTAAACCTCATCCCCAGGCAGTCTATCCACAGATGCTGAAATGTCCTGGGTAGGACAGAGTGCTGCTAATATCCACCTTGGGTGCTAAACACAGTCTTTTCTTTGGAAGATTCCGTTAAAGGAATTTGAAAATAGCCCATAGTCATGTAGTGTGTGGTCAAGTATTGAGCCTTACCGAGTCATTCAAGGAGGGCATCTATATGCAGCATCAGATAGTCATCAAATCGTTAGACTTGGATAAGTAAGCAGAAATTACAGCAAAATCATCAACTACCTCTCAGTTTTGGTACTAATACAACAGAGCTCGACCAGGGAGTCAAACTCTCTTCAATGAACCCTAGTTCCTACTTGGGTTGATATTGCCTAACTTACTGGAGCCTTGAATATTCACATGAAGTACTTGTACTTGGTTATTGTAAATGAATCAGACCACAAATCATAAAGTGTTGGGGCACCTAGGTGAACCCTGTGTAATTGAAAGAGGCCACCTGAAAGAAAGAAGAAAAATATGCACAGTAATTGCAGAAATGTCTTCTAGAGATGAGTCCCTTCTTCAGATTGTCTCCAAGATGGCGATGGAGCCGGCTTTCAGGAGTGTGGTCCTGAAAGGACAGGTTCATTAGGGCAGAAGTGAAAAGTGACATAAGAGATGGAATATCTATCAATCATACATTCAGCATAGGGAGGAAGAGTAAAGTCATTAAGCAACAACTCCACCCTATGGTCTGGAGTGCAACTACCAGTAGATGAGCCCTGAAGCGTACTCCTATATAGATATATATATACTAGCAGAATACCCGCGCTTCGCAGCGGAGAAGTACTGTGTTAAAGAAGTTATGAAAAAGAAAAGGAAAAATTAAAAAAATAACGAAACTTGATTGTTAATGTAATTGTTTTGTCATTGATATGTGTGTTGTTGTCATATCTATCTATCTATCTATCTATCTATCTATATATATATATATATATATATATATATATATATATATATATATATCAAAATACCCACGCTTGGCAGCGGAGAAGTAAAAAGAAAAGGAAACATTTTAATAATAACGTAAGATGATTGACAATGTAATTGTTTTGTCATTGTCATGAGTGTTGCTGGCATATATATATATATATATATATATATATACACACAGACAAACACATATATAAACATAAATATACATATCATATATATATATATACATATACATACATATATACATATACACATATACAAATATAGACATATATACAGTATATACATATATACACATATATATATACACAGTTATATATATATACATATATATATATATACACACACATACATATATATATATATATATAGCAAAATACCTGCTTCAACAGCGGAGAAGTAGTGTGTTAAAGAAGCAAAAAGAAAAGGAAACATTTTGAAAATAACGTAACATGATTGTTAATGTAATTGTTTTGTCACTGTTATGAGTGATGAGTGTTGCTGTCATATATATATATATATATATATATATATATATATACAGTATATATATATATCTACATATACACACATACATATACATACACACACATATACAAACAAATACATATATATATACATACACACACATATATATAAACATATATATACATACTGTACATATCTACATATATACATACACACACACACACAACTATTGTATATGTTGAAGTTCTATTTCAATTTTAAATAGAAGGAATTTTTATTTAGTCGACAGATTATTATTCCGGAATAAATCAACTCAAACCTTAAATAATAATTTAATAATTTTGCTCTCCATAAAAATATATCCTGTCTAAATTATACAAGTTAGAAATAAAGTAAATGTTAAAAGAACAAACATTCAAATTTCTTTACTTTTATGTAATTTTATATAAAAAATAAACTTAAATTTTAAATATCCCAAAAGCCTCCCTAATATTTTTATGCTCTCCATAAAAATATATCCTGTCAAAATTATACAAATTCAAATATGAACATGGTGCATAACAAAACCTGGAAACATAAATAAAATTTGTTCTTTTCAGCAATAACAAATCAAATCATTCAGTTGTCTTTGCTCTTATGTCATTTTATCAGATTTGGAAGCCTGGCATCTTTTTTTGGCAATAAGTTTGTTTATGTTTGGTGTGAGGTTCTGTGTTGTGGAGATTCTCAAGATGGTGCTCATCAGTGAGGCGACTCCTGTGTGCTGTTTTGTTAGTCTTCATGACTGAGAAGAGCTTCTCACACAGATATGTGCTACCAAACATGCACAAGGTTCGAGCCGCATGTAGACGGAGCTGGAGCATTTGTGCAGGAATGGAGTGAATAAACTGTGCGGTCCGTACAGTATCGTACTTTGCCTTCAGTGTGCCATTACACTGCAGCTCAATCACCTCCATCTGAATCTGCACAGGTGCAGTTTCCACATCGACGGCAAATGGGTTGCGAAACAACTCAAAATTCTTTTTTTGTTCTTCAAAGTCACCAAAGGGCTGTGCGAACTCAGTGCGCAGTGCGCTCAGTTTATGAACAAAGTGCGTATTTGGGAACACTGTTGTGTCGACTTGGTTCAACATTACTTGGCAACAGGGGGCTGTTGGAGTTGGAGAATGCAGTTGGAGAATTAGTAATGAGTCAGTCAGTGAGTGAGTGATTGAGTGAGGGCTTTGCCTTTTATAAATATATATATATATATATATATATATATATATATATATATATATATATATATATATACTAATAAACGGCAAAGCCCTCACTCACTCACTCACTCACTCACTGACTGACTGACTCATCACTAATTCTCCAACTTCCCGTAGGTAGAAGGCTGAAATTTGGTAGGGTTATTCCTTACAGCTTCCTTACAAAAGTTGGGCAGGTTTCATATCGAAATTCTACGCGTAATGGTCATAACTGGAAGCTGTTTTCTCCATTTACTGTAATGGAGATGAGCTTGAAACCCGTGGGGGCGGAGTTTCGTGTGACATCATCACGCCTTCCACGTAATCACGCACGTAGAAAACCAGGAAGAGGCCCAAAAAGCGCTGAAGAAAACATGCATTATATAATTGAGAAGGCAGTGAAACAATAAGAAGCGAGCGAGTGACATATACAACCATATTCATGAGTTCTGCTACTTCGGAAACAAAGCACGATGTAAACCTAAACTTTAAATTAAGTTCATAGACAGGCTGCGGCTGGCGTTTGTAATTTAGTGCCTACCCATATAAGGCCGTCCGTCAGCGGCAATCCAATAGCAAACTGCCACGGGTAAATATTCACGGGTGAAGGACTGTGCTTATGCAGAGGAAGATGAGATGGTCAGGGTGGTGTTTGGCACAAACTCAGCGAAACTGTAAGAGAAAGTTTTAAGTGCCGGGACTTCGGTAACATTAGGTACAGCCATGGACATAGCACGACATGGCACCAGCACAGCTGGGAAACTTCGATGCATGTACACCGAAGCGGCTCACGGAACTGGACGCAGTGCACAGACAAAAAGCAACAGTTCCAAAGAGCGCTGAACAAAAAACGAGTTTCACAATTGAAAAGGCAGCAAAAAAATATGAAGCATCTGATACATACAAGCATATTCATAAATGCAGCTACTGTGGAAACAAAGCACACGGTGGAAAAAGTCAATGTCCCGCTAAAGGAAGACAGTGTAAAAAAAAAACCCGTGCATGCAGTGTACAACGATTGACAAACACGGAATGTAACTTGAACACAACACATCCTACAAATACGAACCTGATTGAAAGAAATAATGATAATCAAATCCTTGATGACAGCAACACTCAGTAAAACTCACAAAACAATTACTGTATATTGACAGTCATGTTACGTTATTTTAAAATGTTCCCTTTTCTTTTCATAGCTTCTTTAACACACTACGTCTCCGCTGCGATACGCGGGTATATATATATGTATATATATACCCCGATCTACATACTCAAATAATAGATACTTTATTCGCCATCAATGATTGTTTTGGTAAAGCCATACTCAGTGTATTCATTAGATGAACGGTAAAAAAGTAAGAGCGAGGGGAGGATGACTTATTGAGGCATGCAGGCAAGACCACAATAGCACGCGGGCTCGATGTACGAAAAAATATATCTTTTCAAGTTCTATTTAGTCCATATGTGTCAAACTCAAGGTCCGCAGGCCACATCCGGCCTGGCATGTAATTATATCCGACCCGCGAGATCATTTTATATACTGTATTATTGTTATTAATGGCCCGGGGATATGAAGCGCTGGTAACACAATAAACTACAGATCCCATAATGCAGCGCTTCAGCTGCCTTGCCGAACACTTACCGCATCCCCGCGGTCTCTTCAGTTGTTTCCTTACTTTGCGAAGGAAGCAGCTTTCTCACAGCTTCTGCACTGTTTTATAAACGAACGATATATAAGAAAGTCCTTTTTCCTTGCTTCGCCAACGAAGCAGCCTTTTTATTTAATCCAAGGGTTCTCCGCTGTTTCATTGTTCATTTATTACGATTTTTATAGTTATTGTGTAGGTTTTATTTAATCCACGGGTTCTCTTCTGTGTTCACTGCGGTGTCTTCTTTCGTTCTTTAGCCGCCAAGGAAGCAGCTTTCTCACAGCTTCTGCACTGTTTTAAAAACGAACGACATATAAGAAAGTCCTTTTTCCTTGCTTCAACAACGAAGCACCTTTTTATTTAATTCACGGGTTCTCCACTGTTTCATTGTTCATTTATTACGATTTTTATAGTTATTGTGTAGGTTTTATTTAATCCACGGGTTCTCTTCTGTGTTCACTGCGGTGTCTTCTTTCGTTTACGAGCTTCGCCAAGGAAGCAGCTTTCTCACAGCTTCTGCACTGTTTTAAAAACGAACGACATATAAGAAAGTCCATTTTCCTTGCTTCACCAACGAAGCAACCGTTTTATTTAATTCACGGGTTCTCTTCTATTTTATTGTTCATTTGTTACGATTGTTACAGTTATTGTGTAGCTATTTTAGACCATTCCTTACAGCATACTTACAAAAGTTAATCAGGTTTCATTTCGAAATTCTACGCGTAACGGTCATAACGGTCAACAACATCCGCCATATTGAACTTTCTTATTCATGGCCCCATCTTCACGAAATTTGGTAAGCGGCTTCCCTGCGCTAACCGAAACCAATGTACATACTTATTTCGGTGGTATGACGCCACTGTCAGCCGCCATATTTAACTTTCCAACGTCATTAATTCTCCAACTTCCTCTGTAGTTAGAAGGCTGAAATTTGGTACTTATTTCGTTGGTATGACACCACTGTCGGCCGCCATATTGAACTTTTCAACGTCACTTGGCATTACCATTAAGTAAATAAAATTAGTTAAGCGTCCTAGCTGGGTAAAGAGGGAGGCTTTTGTTTGGAGGAAAAAAGGTATAAAGAAAGGAAACTTACCTTTTTTTCATTTATATTGTACAGTCAGACTGGTTGAAAATGGCTGAGAGGAGGGTGTGACATGAAAAAATTTCATGGCCAAAGTCTCAACTCACGGGGCTTGAAAAAAATCTTCCAAAATGTCTCATCTCGTCTTCCAAAAAGACTTGTCTCGTCGCAGAATTTTTTGATTATAATATACAGTTGTGCTTGAAAGTTTCTGAACCCTTTAGAATTTTCTGTATTTCTGCATAAATGCCTAAAAATGACCTAAAACATCATCAGATTTTCACTCAAGTCCTAAAAGTAGATAAAGAGTAACCAGTTAAACAAATGAGACAACAATATTATACTTGGTCATTTATTTATTAAGGAAAAAGATCAAAAATTACATATTTGTGAGTGGCAAAAGTATGTGAACCTTTGCTTTCAGTATCTGGTGTGACCTCCGTTTGCAGCAATAACTGCAACTAAACGTTTCCGGTAACTTTTGATCATTCCTGCACACCGGCTTGAAGGAATTTTAGGCCATTCCTCCATACAGAACAGCTTCAATTCTGGGATGTTGGTGGGTTTCCTCACATTAACTGCTCACTTCCGCTCCTTTTACAACATTTGGATTAAGGTCAGGACTTTGACTTGGCCATTCCAAAACATTAACTTTATTCTTTAACCATTCTTTGGTAGAACGACTTGTGTGCTTAGAGTCGTTGTCTTGCTGCATGACCCACCTTCTCTTGAGATTCAGTTCATGGACAGATGTCCTGACTGTTTCCTTTAGAATTCTCTGATATAATTCAGAAGTCATTGTTTCATCAATGAAGGTAAGCCGTCCTGGCCCAGATTCAGCAAAACAGGCCCAAACCATGATACTACCAGCACCATGTTTCACAGTTGGGATAAGGTTCTTATGCTGGAATGCAGTGTTTTCTTTTCTCCAAACATAACGCTTTTCATTTAAACCACAAAACATTCTTCCAATAGCCTTCTGGTTTGTCCACGTGATCTTTAGCAAACTGCAGATGAGCAGCAATGTTTTTTTGGAGAGCAGTGGCTTTCTCCTTGCAACCCTGCCATGCACACCATTGTTGTTCAGTGTTCTTCTGATGGTGGACTCATGAACATGAACATTGGCCAATGTGAGAGAGGCCTTCAGTTGCTTGGAAGTTACCCTGGGGTCCTTTGTGACCTCGCCGACTATTACACGCCTTGCTCTTGTTGGCCGACCACTGCTGGGGAGGGTAACAATGGTCTTGAATTTCCCCCATTTGTACACAATCTGTATGACTGTGGATTGGTGGAATCCAAACTCTTTAGAGATGGTTTTGTAACCTTTTCCAGCCTGATGAGCATCCAAAACTATTTTTCTGAGGTCCTCAGAAATCTCCTTTGTTCATGCCATGATAAACTTCCACAAATATGTGTTGTGAAGAGCACACTTTGATAGATCCCTGCTTTTTAAATAACACAGGGTGCCCACTCACACCTGATTGTCATCCCATTGATTGAAAACACCTGAGTCTAATTTCACCTTCAAACTAACTGATAATCCAAGAGGTTTACATATTTTTGCCACTCGAATATGTAACATTCGATCATTTTCCAACCGACCAAGTATAATATTTTTGTCTCATTTCTTTAACTGGTTTCTCTTTATATACTTTTAGGAGTGAAAATCTGATGATGTTTTAGGTCATATTTATGCAGAAATATAGAAAACTCTAAAGGGTTCACAAACTTTCAAGCACAACTGTATATATATATATATATATATATATATATATATATATATATATATATATATATATATATATATATATATATACTGTATATATATATTGAAAGGGACCCAGGACATCATGAGAACTGGAGTTCTTTGACTCAGCCCTGTTGGGTTCCATGGGTGCCACCAGAGGGTTCCATGGGGACTAGCGAGCCGTAGGGCACACCAGCCTTAATCTGGAAGTGGTCCTGAGGAAAGCCTTTGGAACACTGGAAGTACTTCTAGGGATTACATAAAGGAAGCCCGAGTTGAGAGAATGAGGAGGAAGACAAAGCTTGTATGAAGAGTGGAGGAGGCAGAGAGAGAAAGAGATACAGAGAGAGTGAGAGAGATAATAGATGACAGAGCATTATTGTGTTTTGCTTGTTGTAATTTGGATGTGGTGGGAAATGCTTGCTGGAAGAATTTCCCACAACTATAAAAACTCTTGTTCAGTTGCTCCCAGAATTGGTTCTGGTAACCCCCTGAGACTGCAGGTTTTTGTTTCAACCAGATTCACAATAAGTGATGATAATTGATCTCACTTATTTGGCTTGTCTTTTTTTTTTCTCTTCTCCTATTCTGCATTCATAAAAACACAGATGTTCGATTTTTACATTATAAGGCATTTAGAAAAAATTCAAATTTTTGGTATAGCTTTAAATGTTTAACTTTTTTGTTGTTTTCCTATTATTTTTTCCCTTAATCTGTGCAGTCTGCTGCCTTCATTATATCCTAATAATGACAATTAAAAACAAGCCAAGCCGACACCAGGGTGAACAACACGTAATAATGAAAGGCTGCAACTGCTTCAGTGTTAGACCGACTAATTACTCAACAATGTAAAGGCAGAATTTAAATCAGGATGAACATAAATAAAAAGTAAAAAAAAAAAGTCCACATATAATTGCTTAATTTGTATTAAAATGTATTAACACATTTAATTTTGTAATGTCTTCATTGACCCCAAAACCCAAAAACTAGGAAATAACAGCTCATTTAGTTGGGCTTAGATGCCAATTAAAAACAGAATTTGGTTGGAACAAAAACCTTTAGCCCCAGGGAGTCCCCAGGACCGAGTCTGGGAACCACTTCTCTGGTTTATTGGCAACTTGTGTCCAGAGTCTCTGTGTGTCGGGTGTTTGAGGAGCTGGATTTCTCCCTGCTGGCCGCAGCATATATATTTTACATGTAGAGTGAGTCAAAAACCAAATAGATCAAAGGTTGGGGGACCCAAAAGTGATCCCTGCATAATTGGATAAAAAGATGAACAAACTGAACACACAATAACTACAGACATGTCTTCTCAGGCATGAGTCTTCACTTGACTGATCCAAAATGGCAAATGGCATTGGAGCTGGTTATCTGGCTGGGCAGGCATAAGAGGTAGATTCAGGAGGTTGAAAGCCAGAAGTGATATTATAGGTGTTTATCTGTCAATCTTCTGTTCTACCGAGGGAGGAAGAGGAGAGGTATTAATACATCTTAAACAATAAAGAAACTGTTTCTGCAAAATGTTTTCATGAACTATAGAAAAAAAAAATATTTGTATATGGTAATGCTAGCTCAGCCAACCTCTTATATTCTAGGTCACAAACCTAGTGTACAAGTGTTGAAGACTATAATATACTTTAAAACGATGTTTCTCCCCCGTCTTGGGTTTTTTAGTTACATTCAGGTTATCACACGGCATTTACTAGCAGAAGCACTACATATAAATTAGAAATTCTGAGCAATGAAGCACTACATATAAATTAGAAATTCTGAGCAATGTCATCATACATTATACCTGGTGGTGACAAACCTTTTTTCATGGGTGGCTGCTATGACCAAATGCTTGCACTGAGAAACATAATATAATTTATAGCCTTAGATTTTAATTAACCCCTGATAGTGAAATTGAATTGGGTTCCATAAATAAATAGAAAGTTAGATATAGCAGATATACTACAGTATGTCAATTAAGAACTGAGTACAGCAGTGTTTTTGAAAGGGACATATCAAAGTACACAGTGGCTATCAGGCCAAGGATAAGATATAGCAGCCACCAGCAAGGCAATGTTTCAGTCCTATCAGCAATAAACAAGATGTTGTACGTGAAACGGGCAACAAAAAGCACAAACAATGGACACTAATACAAATGAGAAAACATTGCCTGGTCTGAAAAATCTTGGTTCTTGCTGATTACTGTTGATGGGAGGAACCAGATATGGTGAAAACACCATGAGTCAATAATTGCATTCTAGTTTCAACAATGCAAGCTAGAAGTATTAATAAGATTGTTTGAGGCATGTTTTCAAGACAAACATTGTCTCTTGACAAAGCAAGTTAAGCAATATTTAAATACCACAGCAGATATGAAAATCATTAGTGACCAGTCATACCCCATTATGATAACAGTGTACCAATCTGAAAGTAAAGTTTTCAACAAAATAATATTCTGTTTCACAAGGTTTTCAAGTCTTTATATGATTTCAAGATCCAGATTTCAATATAATCAAAGTATGGTGAAAAGAAAAAGATACCTGGAGTAAAGATCCATCCCCACCTAATTTTCATCAGATATTTTTAATTGTATATATTTTTAATTTCTCCTTAGGGACAAATAAAGTATAATTTATCTATCTATCTATCTATCTATCTATCTATCTATCTATCTATCTATCTATCTATCTATCTATCTATCTTGAGTCAAATTGTGGGTCTACCTAATGAAGTAACTAAACAATGTAGAACTACAATGTTAAGGTTGACTAACTGAAAGAAAAATACAGTAGTCCCATGAGCATAAAGAAAATATTTTTGAAGGCAGATGTTATGAAATGAGTCACAGAGTTTGTGCCAGGGTCAAAACAATGCAAACTGATTAATCTTCAAGCTCTAAGTACTAGGCAAAGTCAAAGGTCTAAAGAAACAAAGCAAGACTACAAACTAGGAAGACCTTTAACTATAAACAGAATCATATATAAACAACATTTTTACCCAAATTTCAGATTCTTAAGATATGTGTATACTGACCTCTATAGAGTTGCTCTGGTGATGTGATACACATCACTGTGCCAGTGTCTTCTGGGAAAAGTCATCAAGGAAACAAATATGCTAATGGCTTGAACTAATTCAAAATGGTGTCATGAATAAAAAATAAAATACAATTTTGTCAAAAAGACTTAAAACAAAAAAGAAAAATTACATTCATAATCTTTTGAGTTCAAAATCCCCTAAATAGATGCATGCTTATTAAACGTTCAACCAGGAAAATCTTCAATAATTAATGAAAACCACTGATTATAACAGTAGTAATACCACACCTTAGTACTTATGCAAAACATGTTAAATGTTGTCAAAGTAAACATAAACTCCTCAAGCTCAAGTTCAACTTTAAATTTATTATAATTTCTACATAACAATGAAGTTCTTATTTACATGTTTTCCAAAGACTAGTGACAGTAGTAAAATACTGACAATAGACTATGAATATGAGTACAGACAGTGAACAAAACATATTCAAAAACAATGCCAGAAAATACATACAGGAAGCATGTCATCCACAAAAACCCAGAAGGATAATTCATGTTTGTTCTGCAGGTTCTCACAATAAGACTAGCATGGAAGGTATGTATTTCATTCAAGAGTGAAACTGAAGTGCATCTGGATGAGATTTTAGTTTGTAATCAGAAAGCATCTGCATGTCTTTTCACAATTTACATCAATCACAAGTGCTGCTATGGTTAGTTATCTCAGTGTTGATTTTTTATATCTACTATTATTACTTAGCTGACATATTTATTCAAGGTGTCTTACAATATTTGATAAATCAAATTTGTTACATTTCTTTTTGTGCTTTCTAATCGGAGCACAGGCAGGTGAAGGAACTTGCTCATACTCACACAGTGTTAATACCGGTATTTGAATCCACATCCTTAGGGTCTGAAATCCAAAGCCTTAACCATAATGCCACACTGCCTTTTGACACTCTTACCTACTTATCATATATTTCATATATCTGACCTAAAATACATTACTGTCAGCCTTTGTGGATATCACTAGTGATAAGCTGATGCTTTTCATAGACACACAATCTACATATTTTTGATTACTTAATCTACATACATACAGTTACATAATTATCCAGATCTGATGTAGGAACTCTAAAAATACCCTCATTTACAAAATCAAAGCAACCCTGCAAGTTTTTTCCCTTTGCCTCTAGCACTCAGCCATTTTCTTACAAGCTTCTCTCAGTCTTGGCTTATGAGGTGAAGTGAGGAGTGCTGGAAGGTGATTTGATGGTGTAGGGTGTGAAACATTAGAAATATTAGAATATTAGAAAAATTGTGATAAGAACAGGCCATTGGGCTCAACCAGCTCACACTTCCTATTCAAAGAGATTGTCCAAATGACATCAAGTCAGAATTTGAAGGTCCCTAAAGTGCTACTCTCCTCCACACTACTTGGTAGTTTATTCCATGAGTTTATAGTTCTTTGTGTGAAGAAAAACATTCTGATATTTGCACGAAAATATGCCTTAACAAGGTTTCAACCATGCCCCTGCATTCATGTTACACAATTTATTTTAACAGCTGGGTGCACTGTTCAAATTCCTTTCATGATTTTAAATACTTTAATTATGCCCCCCATTAATTTCTGTTACCTTAAAATGACTCTCTTCATATCTCATTCCTTTTAGTCCCAGAATCTGCCTAGTAGGTCTTCTCCAGACTTTACCTAGCACTGCT
Organism: Polypterus senegalus; assembly: GCF_016835505.1. Taxonomy (NCBI): domain Eukaryota; kingdom Metazoa; phylum Chordata; class Cladistia; order Polypteriformes; family Polypteridae; genus Polypterus; species Polypterus senegalus. The sequence continues at coordinate 179,694,717 of NC_053154.1, forward strand.
ATGTCTTTTTTTGTAATACGGAGACCAGACCTAAACACGGGACACAAATAAAACCTCAGTTAGTTGTGAAACTTTGGCATTACTTCCTATGAGTCTGGCTGGTACTTGGCCCAACCAGGAAAGCTTGGTTTTCTGCTGGAAGAGGTGTTGGTGAGGCCATTTGGGGGCATTTATACTGTGGTCTTTGTGTGGATCTTTGTGCCCTAGTACAGTGATGGGGAAACCTCACTGTGAAAATTGCCACCATTCTTCAAATGAAATGTAAAACTGAGGCTCTGACTATCTGTTGTCATAAAGGATTACCAGATATCTCCCAAAAAGTGTATGGTCTACCATGATATCCTGCCTAAATTTCCCATCACAGTCTTGTTCATTCCGGCCTCCAAATCATCCCCTGTCTGCAATTGGTTATCCTCCTCACCCTTTCACAACGTAATAGTGGTGAACATACTGGCACAATAATTGCTGTTGTTGCATCATCCAGGTGGATTCTGCACATTGGTGGTAGTTGGGGATGCTCCACTCTGTCTATGTAAAGTGGTTTGAGTAGCCAGAAAAGTGCTATATAAATCTAATGAATATAATATTCTATGGGCTTTCTTGATCATTTTTGCACACCATCTGGCTCTAAAGAGTGATGAGTCCACTATTACTACTAGGTCCTTTTCCTAAGGTGTACCTTCTCCGATATATGTATTAATATCTTGTCTTTTCAAATCTAACATTTTTACTTCCTACTTGTAATAACTTCCGTTTACTTAATTTAACTTTAATCTGCTACAATCTGCCCAAGCCTGTATATGATCTAAGTTCTTTTGTTAAAATGTATCTGATTTTGCATATTCCATCTTCCAATCTAGTTTAATATGATATGCAGACTTAACCAGCTTATTGATTATTTCCTTGTCCAGATCATTTATGTTTATTAAAAAGAGCAGAAGTCCCAGCACAAGTTCCTGAGGGACACCACTTTTAACATAACTTAATTCTGAAAAAGTTCTCCTTATCATTACACTTTGCTTCTTGTTTTGCTACTTGTTAATATACAAGTTTCTGACTATTTTGTGAGTTTACAGGTGTGCATTAGACCCTATTACTTCAAGTGCAATATAAGTTCCACTTTAAATGAATAATACATTTATCTAATTGAACATCTGGCAGTCGTATACAATACTTTGAGATTAAAGTATCCTGGTGTTGGCAATGTCATTATTAGTAATGTAAATCACCTTAATAGTCAGAATATCTGCAGAGGAAATTACATTACTTAAGTGGTTTATAAAAATACCAGAATGACCAAAACACCTTTTGAATTATTCTGCACCAACTGTGTTTCATTAAGTGATCATAATTCAGTTTCCTTGGACTCCCCACTTTATAAAAGATTCACATAAATACTAATTACACATGGTGATAAATGTATGATACTAACTTCTTCCAAGATAAAATGACTGTTTTTTTCACTTACAACAGTACTGGATACCTATTTATGCATCACATGGCTTAAAATTCATCCAGCTGAAAAGACTTTGAAAATATTCTTGATTTAAACATCTTATATCACTAAGACAAAAGTAATTCAGTAATAATGTGATAAACTTGCTTGGCTGGTAGTCGGTTTGGGTGTTTAACCAAATAGTCAACTAAGAAGTTTTTCTCCTTAATCTCATAAGTGCCTTGCCAATGGGCATAATAAATTGTAATGAGAAGTGGAAATGAGGATCCTGACACAGGTTGGAATTCATGAAGCATAGTTCCATAATGTAGAGCCCAGGCTAATTGCACACATGCAATGTTTTCCTTTAGAACAGACCTAATCTTTTCAAATCTGTTGCATAACTGAGCATAATTCTAGTACAGTGATACCTTGACTTACGAGTGTCCCAATTAACAAGATTTTTGAGATACGAGCAGTCTCTTGGCCGATTTTTTGCTTTGAGTTGAGAGCTAAAATTTGGGTTACGAGCCAGCTTCAGATACCCCACCCCACTGCCATTTCGTGCAGCTCGCCACAGTGAACTCATGACCCGTGTCTCACTCGTTCACTTTAAGCAGTTAGCTCACAGTGGAAACTTCAGTGTTGTGCTCACAGTTATTTTGCAAAACTTTGCTTTTTCAACTATGGGTCCAAAGAAAGTGAGTTTGAAGGACAGTGCAGAGAAGAAGAAGCGGATGATGTGCATTGAATTGAAGAAAGAAATTATAGAAAAACAAGAGCAAGGTGTGCGTGTAGTCAATTTGGCAAAGCAGTATGAGCGTAGCACTTCTACAATCTGCACCATACTGAAGCAAAAGGAGTCTGTAAGAGCCAATCTTAGAAAGTTAAAGTTTTGAGTTAAACTCATATTGATGTTTGCTTAATTTGAATAGAATATTAATGTCTTTCATAGTCATAGCTTATGGTATAGTCTTTTCCCCCTATAGTTAACAAGAGATAGAACCTTCTTACTATAACTGAATAACAGTGTGATAAGAAGCTCAGTTTGTTTGGAACAAGTCTCAGTAAAGAGGGACTTGAAAGACCCATTTTAAGCTTAGAAATGGGATAAGCATACAGTTTTCTGACCGTTTTGAAATGGTTCAGAAATGTTAAGTAAATAGTAACGATTTGAGATGTAACAAGATTAAGCTTAGAATTGAACTTTTCTTACATTAATTTTTCCTTTTTTGCTATTTTAATTTTCATTTTTTTGTGTGTAAACTGTTTTACTTTAAAACTTAACTAAACTTCAAAAAAACGAAGACATTTGTCTGTGGAATCATTTCTGCGCGTCAGGCTTTTGTTGAATCTCATTTTTTTTTTGAGTCGAAGCTGCAGAACTTTGGTAATTTTGGGAAAAACGCAGCTACAGAGTCGATAAAGGCTATAACGCCAGCCAAGGGCGTTAAAATCATTTCTAAACAGCAGACATCTATCCATGAAAATATGGAGAAGCTGCTGATTGTGTGGTTGATGGAGAAGCAGCTCGCAGGAGATACCTTGACGGAAACTATAATCTGCGAGAAGGCATGAGCGATTTACGCTGATTTGCAGCAGCAGACCCCAGGCACTTTGACAGACGAGGCATCAGGCAAGCCGTTTAAAGCTAGTCGGGGCTGGTTCGAGAATTTTAAAAAGAGTACCGGCATTCACTCCGTTGTCAGGCATGGTGAGGCAGCGAGCACGGATATAAAGGCAGCTGAGGATTACCTCAAAACTTTTGCAGGAATTATAGCAGCCGAAGGATACATTCCCCAGCAAGTCTTTAACTGTGATGAGACAGGACTCTTCTGGAAGAAGATGCCAAGGAGGACTTATATAACAGCAGAGGAGAAGAGGATGCCAGGCCACAAACCCATGAAGGACAGGCTAACCCTCGCACTGTGCGTCAATGCGAGTGGTGACTGCAAGATTAAGCCGCTGCTCATTTATCATTCGGAAAACCCCAGAGCCTTTAAGTCAAAAAAGATTATGAAAGAAAGACTGCAGGTTATGTGGAGGGCAAACCCGAGGGCGTGGGTCACCAGGCAGTTCTTTGTGGAGTGGGTGAATTTGGTCATTGGTCATGAAGTTAAAAAATATCTCCAGGAAAATAACCTACCTCTGCAAGCCCTTCTCATCCTGGACAATGCACCTGCTCACCCACCTAACCTTGAAGAAGACATCCTCGAAGAGTTCAGGTTTATAAATGTTCTCTATCTTCCACCCAACACCACCCCTATCCTGCAGCCCATGGACCAGCAGGTGATTTCTAATTTTAAAAAGCTCTTCACCAAGCACCTGTTCCACTGCTGCTCTGAGGTGACGGAGAGCACAAACCTCACCCTTCGAGATTTCTGGAAGGGCCACTATAACATTGTGATATGCCTCAGAATTATTGATTTGGCCTGGCAGGGTATTACAAAGAGGACATTGACCTCTGCGTGGAAGAAGCTGTGGCATGAGGTTGTGTCTGGAACGGAATTTGAAAGACTTGAATACAAAGCGGCAGTGGTGGAGGAGATTGTATCCCTCGGCAAGACCATAGGCATGGACATGGATGAAGGTGACATCAATGAGCTCATCGAGGAGCACTCTGAGGAACTGACAATGAAGGAGCTAAAGGAGCTACAGGCACAGCAGCACACAGAGGTTTTGCAGGAAATAAGTGACGCAGAGGAGGCGGAGGAAGTTATCTCTACAAGTGAGATAAAGGAAATGTTGGGAATGTGGGAGAAACTTTCAGACTTTATTCAAAAGAAACACCCAGAAAAAGTTTCAACTGGGCGCGCGACTGCGCTATTTAATGACACTTGCATGATGCATTTTAGAAACATTCTGCAAGGGAGGATGAAACATTCCTCATTGGACAGGTTTTTTTCGAAAACCTCTGCAGATGAAAGTGAGGAAGGTGCGGCGAAAAGGGCAAAAATCAGTGAATAACTTTCAGTTCAGCCTTTCTCCACCACCTCCGTCAGCATCTTCAACTCGTCTGATCTCCAAGGCAAATGCTATGCATTATACTGTACTGTACTTAATAGAACCAGTTTATTGCAGTACATTCTATTGTATTGTGTTTTTATACAATATTCATTATTTATAAGTACATTTTTCTTATTTAAAAACATGTAACAAAAAAATTGCAGTGTTTTTGGGGTTCTGGAACGGATTAATGGCATTTCAATTCATTCAATGGGGAAAATTGATTTGAGATAAGAGCATTTTGACTTATAACCTCGGTCACGGAATGAATAAAACTAGTATCTCAAGATATAACTGTATATTAGAGGAAGGGACTTCTTCTTCTTCCCAGCCTTTTATATATATATATAATATATATATAATATATCCAGAATACCTCAAAGATGCCATCTGTATAATGTATAATAACTCAAATGGTGAGAAGCCTGTTGAGACTTGTGGTACCACCCAATAGGCAAACAATATGACGGGGATTAATTGATCCCATTTTCTCCCATCCTAGGTAACCACTTTATTTAACATTTGCTAAAGCGTCTCATGAAATGTTCTACTAAACTATCAGTTTCAGAATAATACACAGGTTTTTAGATGTTTAATTTTGAGTAATTTGGCAACCTCTCTGAATATTCCCATGGTAAACTGTGCCCATTGGTCTGTTAAGACTTTCTTAAGGAAACCAACATGCATGAAGATCCCTACCAGTTCACATGCAATTTTTTTGTTGTTTGCCACTCTCAATGGGATGGCTTTAGGATAATGTGTAGTATAATCTACCATTACCAAAATATCTATACTAATAAAAGGCAAAGCCCTCACTGACTCACTCACTCACTCATCACTAATTCTCCAACTTCCCGTGTAGGTAGAAGGCTGAAATTTGGCAGGCTCATTCCTTACAGCTTACTTACAAAAGTTGGGCAGGTCTCATTTCGAAATTCTACGCGTAATGGTCATAACTGGAACCTATTTTGTCGCCCATATACTGTAATAGACTGCTTCTCGATGGCTGTGGGAGGTGGAGTTGTGTCTCGCATCATTACGCCTCCCACGTAATCACATGAACTGACTGTAACCACAGTATGTATAGAACAAGGCAGAGCTCCAAAGAGCACTGAAGAAAAGACGCTTTACACAATTGCATACAAGCATATTCATAAGTGCAGCTACTGTGGAAACAAAGCACGGTGTAAACCGTAAGTTTAAGTTTGTAGACACACTCCTTAAATTAAGTTCATAGACAGGTATATATAATATAGGGTTCAAGGGGTCCAACAATATCTGCCCCAGCTGCTCAAAAGAAAGGAGCAGTATAGGAACAATAGGAGCACTATCCTTTAAGAAATCTGTCTCAATTGGATTTCTAGACAGGAAAAAAGTGACAGACCTCCTTGTCACAAACAGACCTTAATACCTTGTTAAGAGGTGGGCATGAGTTAGTTTGCAAACTTGTTGCCGGAAAGTTTGCAGAACTAACAACAATGACCGTACATCACCCTCATGCTCCACAACACAGTAAATTAAATAACTTTTTTATAAAAATTGGAGTCCCTGTGTATTGGGATAATTTGTACAGTGTCCATCACTCAGAACTACCACATTCTTTGTAAACTTTAGGGAATTGTCATTCCATGGCTCCCTTTCAAATGAGGCCAGAGTCTGCCTAAACTGAAAATGTAAAGTTGAGAGGGGATCTCTTGTTACCTCAAGAGGCGGAGCAATGTCCCACGATGCCACACCAATATCACCATTGGGCCAGGAACTGGAAGTGATGTCATCAGGCCTGGAATCATTAGTGATGTCAACAGGTCCATACAAAATTTACTGTGGTTGGTCTGCAGAAGAAAAAGAGAAAGGGTCAGTGCACTCTGCCACCCATTGGTGGAATTACACTCTTTTGAGCTCTTTAGCTGTCATCGGATTAAGCATTCCAAACATAGAGGTTGTGAACCCGAGAAAGAGCATCAGAGTTGGTTTGAAGAGAGCCTCACCAATGAACAAGTGAACACTTATATGGCTGCAAGTCTAGAAATCACCTTGTGTTACACGGGTTCGATACCTTGTGTAAAGCCATCCACTGTAAAGGTGCATGACTGGTAACCAAGGTGAACTCACAGCCCAGGAGTTAATACCTCAGCTGTGTAATCGCCCATTTGATCATCAAGGTTTCCCATTCACATACCTGGTTTCTCGGTCCAATAACAACAACAACATTTATTTATATAGCACATTTTCATACAAACAGTAGCTCAAAGTGCTTTACATAATAAAGAATAGAAAAATAAAAGATACAATAAGAAAACAAAATAAATCAACATTAATTAACATCGAATAAGAGTAAGGTCCAATGGCCAGGGGGGACAGAAAAAACAAAAATAAACTCCAGACGGCTGGAGAAAAAAATAAAATCTGTAGGCATTCCAGACCATTCCCAGTCCCCTCTGGGCATTTTACCTAACATAAATGAAACAGTCCTCTTTGGATTTAGGGTTCTCACGGAAAGGCTTGATGATGAAGGTCATGTAGACTTATGCCTTTTAATCCATCCATTATTGTTAGAGCATCATGAAGCTTTGAGTAGGTGAAGGTGGTGCAGGCCACCACCACAAAGAAACCGGAAAAAGAAACAGAAAAAGAAAGTAGGGGTCAGTACGGATTTTAGAGGCCATGTTAAAGTAATGTGTTTTCAGCAGTGTTTTAAACTGCTCTACTGTATTAGCCTGGCGAATTCCTATTGGCAGGTTATTCCAGATTTTAGGTGCATAGCAGCAGAAGGCCGCCTCACCACTTCTTTTAAGTTTTGTTCTTGGAATTCTAATGAGACACTCATTTGAGTATCTGAGGTTACGATTTGGAATATAAGGTGTCAGACATTCTGATATATAAGATGGGGCGAGATTATTTAAGGCTTTATAAACCATAAGCAGAATTTTAAAGTCAATCCTAAATGACACAGGTAACCAGTGTAGTAACATCAAAACTGGAGTAATGTGTTCAGATTTTCTTTTCCTAGTTAGGATTCTAGCAGCTGCATTCTGCACTAGTTGCAAACGATTTATGTCTTTCTTGGGTAGTCCTGAGAGGAGTGCGTTACAGTAATCTAGTCGACTGAAAACAAATGCGCAAACTAATTTCTCAGCATCTTTCAGTGATATAAGAGGTCTAACTTTAGCTATGTTTCTTAAGTGAAAAAATGCTGTCCTAGTGATCTGATTAATATGCGATTTAAAATTCAGATTACAGTCAACAATTACCCTAAACTTTTTACCGCCTTGACTTTTAATCCTAATGTATCCAGTTTATTTCTAATAGCCTCATTGTATCCATTATTGCTAATCACTAAGATTTCACTTTTCTCTTTATTTAACTTGAGAAAGTTACTATTCATCCATTCTGAGATACCAGTCAGACATTGTGTTAGTGAATCAAGAGAATCGGGGTCATCAGGTGCTATTGATAAGTACAGCTGTGTGTCATCAGCATAGCTGTGGTAGCTCACGTTGTGCCCTGAGATAATCTGACCTAACGGAAGCATGTAGATTGAGAAGAGCAGCGGACCCAGGATAGAGCCTTGTGGAACACCATATCGGATATCATGTGTCTTCGAGTTGTAAATACCACAACTAACAAAATATTTTCTCCCTGTCAGGTAGGATTCAAACCAATTTAAGACACTGCCAGAGAGGCCCACCCATTGACTAAGGCGATTTCTAAGAATATTATGATCAATGGTGTCAAATGCAGCACTCAGATCTAAGAGGATGAGAACAGATAAATGGCCTCTGTCTGCGTTCACTCGCAAATCATTTACTACTTTAACGAGTGCATGTTCTGTGCTGTGATTTGTTCTAAAACCCGACTGAAATTTATCAAGAATAGCATGTTTATTGAGATGGTCATTTAACTGCATAATGGCTGCCTTCTCCAGAACTTTACTTAAGAAAGGCAGGTTAGAGATGGGTCTAAAATTTTCAAGAGCCGAGGGGTCAAGATTATGTTTCTTAAGAAGGGGTTTAACTACAGCAGTCTTAAGGCAGTCTGGGAAGACCCCCGTATCTAATGAACATTATCAATTAGCACACCTGATACTTCTTTGAAAAAAGAAGGTCCAGCGGTTTCCAGCTCAGGAACACCGTCAACGTTCTGACTCAGTATGAAGAATGAAAGGCAAAGAGAAGTTAAGAGCATTCAAGACCAATGCTGATGTAAGGGCCTGTTTCAAGTCACTAAATGCAGCTTCTGCATCGTTATTCCACACTACAGTGTTCAGGGCCCTTTGTTTAAGTCATTCAAACCAGTCGTAGTAGCCCTGTAAACTGAGACAGCCTTGGATTTGCCTCTTGATCTTCGGACGGGCCATTTCAATATGGAATCTTCTTTGGAACACTGTGGCCTACCAGGTAGCCTAAATATTTTGCTTCATTTAACCCAATGAAGCATTCCTTTGGATTTATCCAAAGATCAGCTTCACCTAATGCCCATAATACAGCTTGGACCTGCTGTAGGCATTTCTTTCATGTGCTGGAATAGATGACCACATCATCCAGGTAAGCAGCACTACAGGAGTTATAAGGACGGAGCACTTTATCCAGCAGATGCTGGAAGGTCAGGGGTCTCCCATGCAATCCAAATGTAGGGACATGATACTGCCAGTGTCCACTAGGGTTGCTAAACACAATCTTATTCTCTGTGGAGTCCATTAAAGGAACTTGTCAGTACCCTTTTGTCATGTCAAGTGTGGTCAAGAACTTAACCTGTCTCAACTGTTAGAGGAGGTCATCCAGATAAGGGTGAGACTTTATTAAGCCGATGGAAGTCATTGCAAAACCTCCAACTCCCAACAGGCTTAGGGACCAAGACAATAGGACTGGACCAGGGACTATGACTTTCCTCTATAACACCTAGTTCCAGCATGTGCTGGATCTCTAGTTCCACTTCAGCTCTTTTAGCTTCAGGAAGTCGATACGGGTGTTCTCAAATGATCACGCCAGGTTCCATTACGATTTTACGTGCAATCAGCTTTTCACTCACTACCTTCAGGACAGACATAATAAAAGCTTACAGCTCCCGTCATTGCTTGGCAGTCAAATTGGGGCTGAAGTTAAGTTCTGTTTTGTGAGCAAAGAGTGAACAGGGCTGGCTGGAGGAGGGTTCAGGTTCCCTGTCTTTTCACAGTTTCAGCAGGTTTTGCATGATATATCCATTCACTTGGTCGATGATTGGTTTGTTTCACCAAATATTCAACAAGCCTTTTCCTCTCCTTAACTTCATAAGGGCCTTGCCAAAGAGCCAGTAATTTGGAGTAGGAGGTAGGAATTAGGACCATGATGCGAACACCTGGGCGGAACTCACAAAGAGACATGCCTTAGGTCATAATAGCAGGCCATTACTGCTTGTACCTTTTCCATGTGACTTTTTAGGATAAGCCAAATTTTTTTGAATCTGTCACGTAAATGCACAATATATTCTAGTATATTTGTGGAGGGGAGATTCTCTTCCTCCCAACCTTCCTTTAGAATATCTAATATGCCCTGGGATTGTCACCCATTTAATAATTATGGTGAAAAACCAGCAGAGGCTTGTGGGACTTCCCGAAAGGCAAAAAGGACTAGGGGGAGGAGCTGATCCCAGTTCCTCTCATTTTTGCTGACCTCTTTGCGTAGCATCTGCTTGAGGGTCTGTTTAAACTGCTCAACTAGACCACTGGTTTTAGGATGATATTCCGAACTCTTTATATGCTTTATCTTAAGCAACTTGGCCATTTCCCTGAATGTCTCCAAGGTAAAGGGCGTCCCCTGGTACATCACAACTTCTTTAGGGATTCTGACTTGCACAAAGAGCCCTACCAACTCCTGTGTGATGGCTTTGGAAGTATTTGTGCACAGAGGGATAGCTTTGGGATATTGGGCAGTATAATCAACTAGAACTAAAATATATTTGTGTCCTCTTGCTGAGGGTTCTAGAGGTCCCACTAAGTCAACCCCAATACGTTCAAAGGTGATATCAATAAGATGAATGGGAACCAGAGAAGCACAGTCCCTCCTAGAAATTTGATGCAGTTGACATTCCGGACAGAACATGCAAAAGCGATGAACCTCCTCAATAATTCCCGGGCTGTTGCTGCTTTTACCCAAAATTACCAAAGTTTGGCAGCTTTACTTTGCTTTATGGGATTCTGCCAATAGTTTAATGCATTGAAATGATTCCACAGACAAAATATCTTCATTTTTAAAAGCTTTAGTAAAAATTAAAAGTAAAATAGTTCACACAAAAATAGAGAAAAAATTAATTTAGGAAAAAAAAAAGTTCTTGTTTAAGAAAAGTTCTGTTTAAAGCTTATATATCATGTCATTCTTTAAATTTGCTCATACAGTGGGACCATTTCTAAACGGTCAGAAAACTGCATGCCTATCCCACTTACAAACTGCGAGTGGGCCTTTCAGTCCATGCTAGCAATGAGACTAATTCTAAACCGACTTAATTAACACACTATCATAGATATAGCTATGATATGTTCTATCTCATGTTAACTTATGTAAAAGGTTATGACATAATCTATAGCTATAAGAGATAATTATATTATATTCAAATTAAGCAAACACTAATATGAGTTTAATTTAAAGCATTAATTTTCTAAGACTGCCTCTTACACTGGCCAATAAAATCAGAGCTTAAAATGCTCAAGAGTGTTTTCTGGGCCAAATGGGCTCCCAGGAGGTGTGTGTGCCAGTTTGCAGACCTGTTGTTGAAAGTACCGCAGGACTAACAACAACAACAACCATACCTCCCCCTCGTGTGAAGGCCATTATTTTAGTCAAAGTGATGGCCCTGTGGCATATGATGTTGGGCGCATTGGCCATCAACCAGAACTACTGCGTTGTTTGCAAATTTTAGGGAATTGTTGTTCCATTGTTCCCTTTTAAAAGAGGCCAAAAAAGAGGGTTCACACCAACCTCAGTGGACGTGGTTTCATCATGTATTGCCACAGCGCCTGGTGATGAAGTTTCATGTTGTGACGTCCCCGTCACCCCGCCACGTCTCTTCTCTTAGCCAGCTGTTTACACACCATGGAGGCAGCTTGGGACGTACTTTCTCCATCCATCACTTGTTAAGGAGTGTGTGGTGTACAACTGCATTTACTATTAGACAAATCTTGCCCCAGTATAACCAGAGGAGGGCTAAGAGGATTTCAGAATATTTCAGAGGACCATGACTGTTAATTTTCTTAGCAATCTATCATAATTGATGAAACATGAGGCGGACCTGTAGTAGTGGATTTCTCCCTGAATGCAGATCAGACTGGTCTTACTTTTTAATCATTGTTGCGGCTACATGAATTGGAAAGCAACAATGGAGGTGTTGCTACCAAAATCTATTAGAACTGCTACTTTATGCCCATTGACAATTGCCACTCCTGTACAAGGGAAAAATAGGGGATTAGCCAGTGCACAATATCTCTCCTACTTTGTCCCCCTGCATCCCCCCTTGTCGCCGAGTAGAGAACACCTTTGCGTATCCGGGGAGTTTGCTCCAGGTAGTGACAGCCTGGCTCGGAAGTAGGGACATATTCTGTCTGGGTTTGACAAAGGAACTGTTCTCCTCTTCCAGATTGTGAAGCCGCATATGTCCCTCTATGATCTCAATGAGATTGATCATGTTTTTGAAATGGGTTCCCCAAATTGGCTGGGCGAGATGTTCAGGCAGGGCATTCAATAGGAAATAGCAGGCAATTTCCTGCCCCATAAGGTGAAAGCCTAGGAGTGGGTTGGCCGCTCAGGGTTAAATCTTCACTCTTGCAACAGCCTCACTTGCTGGTCTGTGGCTCCTACACATTTCTCAAAGTTTTCTTCCTTTGTGGGGTTAAAGTATGTGATCTTCTCCATAATAAGCCCTTTCTGTTTCCCCCTTCAAGAACTGCACTATTCTGTTAGCCCATCCTACACACTTGCAACAGTGTTTATTTCATAATATTACCAATACAGTGGAACCTTGGTTCACGACCATAATTTGTTCCAAAACTTTGGTTGTAAACCGATTTGGTCGTGACCCGAAGTAATTTCCCCAATAAGATTGTATGTACAGTGGTGTGAAAAACTATTTGCCCCCTTCCTGATTTTTTATTCTTTTGCATGTTTGTCACACAAAATGTTTCTGATCATCAAACACATTTAACCATTAGTCAAATATAACACAAGTAAACCCAAAATGCAGTTTTTAAATGATGGCTTTTATTATTTAGGGAGAAAAAAAAATCCAAACCTACATGGCCCTGTGTGAAAAAGTAATTGCTCCCTTGTTAAAAAATAACCTAACTGTGGTGTATCACACCTGAGTTCAATTTCCGTAGCCACCCCCAGGCCTGATTACTGCCACACCTGTTTCAATCAAGAAATCACTTAAATAGGAGCTTAATTTAAACTTACGGTTTACACCGTGCTTTGTTTCTGCAGTAGCTGCACTTATGAATAAGTTTGTATGCGTTTTTCTTCAGCGCTCTTTGGAGCTCTTCCTTGTTTTCTACATACTGCGTTCACAGTCAGTTCACGTGATTACGTGAGAGGCGTGATGATTTGACACGCAACTCCTCCCCCCACGGCCATCGAGCTAAAGTCCATTACAGTATATGGAGAAAAAATAGGTTCCAGTTATGACCATTACATGTAGAATTTCGAAAAAAACCGAAAGGGAAACTGGCTTGTTCGTATACCGAGTCTGTGGTTGTGAACAGATGCAAAACTTTGGCAAACCTTTTGGTCGTAAACCGATTTGTACATGTTCTGAGACATTTGTGAACCGAGGTTCCACTGTACTTGGAATAGAATTCGTGTCTGTCCTTCCTAAGCACAACACATGCCTCATACTCTGCAATTCGAATGCAGTATTCTCCCATCTGGACCCTTAAAGACTGGAGCTCCATTGATATGGTCATTAGGATATCTCTAAGGTCCTGCTCCTGGGTCATCTTGGGGCCAAAAATCCTACACCACTGTCAAATGAAAAAAGAAACAATACAAAAAGGTTTGTGGTTGCCATCCCATATACTTGAAGACTGGGCTGAAAATCAAAGAAAAAAACAACAAGTTGAGTTCAGAACAGAGCTGATGTGTGGCAAACAAAATGGCATTTTTAAAGCCAGATGAATAAAGTGATACCATCAAGTCTTGAACCGGAAGTGATGGCATTGGGCCCAGGCGGAATTTCACGTGTTTGGCCTGCAGAAGAAAGAGAAAGAGTTAGTGTACTCTGCCACCCTCTTGGTCTGGCATCGACTTACCCTTTTTCAAACCCTTTAGCTTCCTCCCATAAGCATGTATGAGACACCATTTATCACCTCCACCACCACCACATCACGTGGAAGAGACAGAGGATTAGCAAAAAAGCGGTAGTCTCTCCTTGTGTCCAACTGCAGTTCATAGGCTCACCAATGCAGGGACAGTTGGAGGTATGTCCCAGCTTCCTGTACTAGAAACAACTGGGAGGAATTGTGTTCTTCTCCTTTGGGTGTATCACCAGTTCCATATTGTGATGGATGGGCTCTGGATTGGTAACGCCTCCCTACTGGGATGTGTGGTGATCAGCTGACCACTCTGAATGCTCAAGAGAGGTGGGTCTGTGGCACTTGAGGGCTGCTATCAAGTAGTCAAGATTTTTGTGTTTTTGTCTCCAGACCAGCTGGGAGATGTAGTTGGGGAGGGCATCCAGCAAAAGGTCACATATGAAGATTTCTGTGATAGTTTTTCCAAGTTAATTTCTAGCTTTAGGCATCGACCAACTCTGCCCCACAATTCATAAACCTGTGAATAGGAAGGTCACTCCAGGTCAAATGCCCATTTGTGGCAGGCTGTTGCCTACTAGTCCGGATTAATTTTACAGCAAAATAGCACCTCGGTCTTTAGTTGGTCATAATCACAGGCTTGTCAAAGTCATAATAGGCCTGCTGCGCCAGCCCCCTCAAGAACAGCCCCAGTATCTGTGTCCAATCTGCATGCTCCCAGTGATGAATTCTGTCAGTTTCTGTGTGGAGTTGCAACAATATCTGGGACAGTCCCATCTGGATATGCCACTTTTCTGCTGTTCTCCAACCTGGACTTTCTATTATACAGTGCCATCCCCTATCTTGAGCATAAAATTACCATCACCAAAGCCTTTAAGCTGTTTCCCACCTGCATGAGCTTGAGAAAGGCAAAAGACATAATTTTTCTGTTAAATGACCTTAATCAGGTGTTCTTTGGAAAGTGTCCTTGAAGCCCTTTGAAAATAGACAAACACACAAATGGTCTACAATAGGTTTTGTAAGGTTTGTTTTTTATGGCTCGAATGTGCTCCCAGAAACATCTGCTAGCCGTCTCCCTGTTTTCACTTATATTATGGCTGGGCATCTCATACAAGAAATGCAGTAAATAAGATTTTTAGACTGGCAAGAGGCCCACTATACTATTTAATATTGAATTTGCTAGAGTGACCCCATACAAAGGTATTGTTGATGACATATTTGCAAATGAAAAAGCAGTGGTTACAGCTGTAAGTGCCAGTTTGGGAATAAGGCTCTCCTCTGTGGACTGAGCTGTGGACAAAAGTTTTACATAAATAGGTGTTTGACAGAAGGAGATCGGGAGTGTGGTTTACAAAAGAAGGTAGAAAAGAAGGCCCCTGTGAAAAGAGCAGTCTACAAAATAAAGAAATTTTGTTTATTATCTAGAAAAAAAAGTTTCTTTTTTCATTTGAATGTAAATGCAAAGTACAGCAGATTGTAGATGCTTTAAATTATGTGGTAATAAATGTTCTCTGGATATACACAATATAATGTTTACACATGATTTTTCAATTCTACGATCTTTCAAATTATACAGTTACATTATCAACCAGAGTAAGTGACTTTTTCAAGGAGTCTGACAAGTAATATTCATTTACCAGTAATGGCGCACTGCACAATAATGTTCAGTGAATACACTTGACTTGAGCATTCCTAGTTTTCATCCTGTTTCTCTGTATGTTTAGCATTCATTTGCTCAGAGGTTGATGCGCTTGCTGCTTCCTGAGCAGCTCTTCGTTTCTCCACCCCAGCGGCTTGCTTCTTCTTTTCTTTCGTCGGTATCTTTTCACGTTAAAGCTGATTAGGTCCATGTTTGTGTTGCAATTATTTAGTATGTTTTCTTTAATTTTTCTCTTAAGCTGGCATTTAAGTCTTCAATCTGCCTTTAAGAATGATTTAAGATATGAAGAGGTCGGGGGCATGATCATGAAGGTGGTAGGGATGAGACGGCGCCCTTATGAATGTGCCGCACGGCCACCTTGCTGGCCTCGGCCAAGAGTTAATCCTATAATAAAATAAAATCCTGGAGGTCAATCATCACCCCGAAAGTGGATAGTAGATGTCACGTAGTTATGTGTACCAAATTTCATGTTGATAGGTCAAACGGTTTGCGAGGTACAGGTGATTTAAAATCCTGGATAGACAAACGGACAGCCACGGTAGTGTATTATATTTATAGATAATTTAAATTTAACCTCTATTGTGTCTTTTTAGAAAATGAAATAATTTTCTGGTACTCAGATTTTTGAGGTAATGTCTCCACAATTTATAATTTATTGAAAAAAACACATTAACCTGTATACTTCAACTGTTTTTGGTGCATTCACTGTTTCAACTTGAATTTGACTCATCTCAGTAGCCAGGACTGCATTAAGACAATCAAAGTTATTGCTTTAGCTATGAACCCACTCAGTTATGTCAGCTTGGCATTTTGCAGAGTGCCTGTAGTGGAGATGAGCACTTAGCTAATCTAGGACAGCTGGAATCTATAGCTGGATTTTTAAATATCATTTTGATGTTTTAAGGAACTTGCCAGTATTAAAAAGTCCCTCGTGTGTCTATCTGAATGGTATTTTGGGGTCATCATTTTTGTTGAATGCAATATGCTTTTCTCTAATATAAATATACTAATGTATAGCCTGTTGAACTAATGAATTTAGGAGAATTTACAAGCATAATATTAAACTAATTCAACTGATTATATACTGTATGTTTACATACTATCAATACCAAGAAATGTTTTATAAATAAATCTTAATTATTACATTCTCCAACAATAAATAATCTATATTCCAATATCAATTCCAATACCATCCATTCACACATGCTGAAACTGTTATTTAGGATGGCAAATAATCCAAGGTGAACACATTTTAAAGCCATTAGACAAGCACATGTAGTCTAAATCTTTAAATGTTTAAATTTGAATATTTCAGGAGAAATTGCTATACACTTTAAAGAAGACAACAAAACCAATAGACAAATATCAACAAGTCTAATTGGGAAACGTTTAAGATTACTTGAACGTTTAATAAATATACTATACATGTGATGAATACATTTAGTGAGGACATAGGGTATATTGTTAATTTTTGAAAATGAAGCAGTATTAAAATTAGTTTCTGTCCTGTCTAATATTTAAAGAACAGCCCAACTTTATAATGCATACCAGTTGCAGTTCTAAAAATTTTACATCACAAAAAAGGTTAAACAAAACAGATGGTAAAACAGTTACAGGGGAATGCCAGCTGAGTGTACCATATCATGTATATATGGATGATAAAATGTATGTTTTCGATGTTTGAAATTCATTAACAAATAAATGCAATTGAAATGGACATTATAAAAAATACCATAAAAAAGGAACGAATTTAAAGAGGATAGTATAATTCTGAAAACCCATAAAGAATTAAATAGAATATTTTTGTCATTATGCCAGTCTCTCACTGAGTTCCAAAATGAAACAGAATTTTAAAACACAAAACCATATGCTCTGTAGTTTCCATGTTATTTTTACAGAATTGATTCATGTTAGGATTCATGTTAATTTAATGGAGAGCTTTAAATTGGTCCAATGTGAGAGAGTGAGTAAGTGTGGATGTGTGCTTGGATAAACTACATGTCTCTGAGACCCTGTAATGGAAAAAGTGTGTCCAGGAAATGAATGAATGAATATGTTGTCATCAGACTTTCCTCTGAATTTTTTTTCTGATCAAATTTTTATTAATATGATCTAAGAGAAAGCAACATGTAACATTAAGAAAAGAAATCACTAACCCAAATCCACCCACTCTTTCCAGGTTTATCTCAAGTCCTGCGTCATGCGCTCAGAAATAATGGCAAAGGCAATTCACTGCACCACCACTCCAAAATAAGAATGTCACTGGATCAGAACTTTTTAGCAATAAAGTATCTAACTAGAGAAGTAGCAAAAGTATAATTTTCGATAAATTCAGTAGATGTTGTATTAGTTTTTTACACTTGGGAATATGATCTTACTTGCTTTCTCTTTTGGGCCAAATTTGAGTAAAATGTACAATAGTAAACCTTAGACATAGTTTACAGATCTTCAGATTCAGAATGGCACAAAATATTTTATTTGCTAGGTGTAGGGGAATAATTTCAGACTCAACAGGAAACCTCACCTGAGGAACAGAAGGGCTTACCCACTTCCAGACTGGGCGCAGCACGTGGGCCCAGTAATACAATTTAAAATCTATCCATCCATTATCCAACCCACTATATCCTCACTACAGGGTCACGGGGGTCTGCTGGAGCCTATCCCAGCCAACACAGAGCACAAGGCAGGAAACAAACCCCGGGCAGGGTGCCAGCCCACCACAGTACAATTCAAAATGTAAATGTAAAACAACTATGTCACACCTGTTACAGATTAGAACCTGAGAAAAACAGAAATGTGCAAAAACCTACTTTTATGTGTTTTTGGATAACTAATCAAAGTCAGCAAGCTAACATTTTAACCAAGATGTTAGCATTTAGGGGAGTCCTCACCTTGTTTCACCAGGAGTATAATTATCAATAAGTTTACTCTGCAGTTTAAACAGTGTGAGAAACTGGCTGTCTTCAGCACTTGTAAGAGGAAAATAGAAAGTTGTTTATATAATTCAGTGAGGATACAATTGCCTTGATTCATGGTTTACAGTTTCTTCACTTCATGCACTTTAAGCGGGTCTTTCATGCTCAGAGTTTCCTTTTTATGAGAGGGAGCATATTGAGAGAGTCCAGGAAAGAAGAACAATCTTGGGGTAATGAATTGGCTGTTCCAGGAAACAATATAGTAAATTAATTAAAAAATTGTTCACTTATTTACTGGGAAGGTGAGGTAAGAGAACCAAGAGCTTTCTGGGAATAGAACTAGTGAGATAATAATAGGTACTGGTTCTGTGGGTCTATTGGTCTGTCATCATGGTTTCTTTTTTAGAGGACCCGTAGGTGGAAGAGTATTATGCTACAAAATGCCATGGTGTGCACCTCTAAAGTAACAACAAATTGTAGAAAATAATGATCCACATTTATCATCCATCACACAAAGATGGCAGTTTACACTGACGGCATTGACGACAACTTTTTTTTTTTTTATTAAATAGTGGTAGCATAATTCTTGTTGCAGCACGGACTTTATTGTACTTTTGCTGAGCATGATAAACCTTACATTGCTTTCATTATAAGTTAATTTACATGGCATAGAGCAGGGGTGCCCACACTTTTTCGGCTTGCGAGCTACTTTTAAAATAATCAGGTCAAAATGATCTACCTACATTAAAAATTATATATATATATATATATTGTGGCATCCAGCCGGGGCTGGAGCCCGGCCGGGACGCCCAGGTTATGTTGGGGGCCACGGGTAAAGGGCCTGAAAGCCCAGCCCTGTAGGGACCCATGGCCACCGCCAGGCGGCGCCCCGGTGCCTGAACAACCCTGGAGCCAAGCACTTCCGCCACATCAGGAAGTGCTGGGGGGAAGAAGACAGGGGACACCCGGAGGGCTTCCGGCGCAGCCGGCACTTCCGCCACACTGGAGTGTGTCTGCGGAGGAGTGCCGGGAAGCAGCTGGAGCCCATCCGGGTTCCTATTTAAGGGGCCACCTCCCTTCAGTCGAGAGCGGAAGTTGGGTGGAAGAGAGACGGAGCTGGAGAGAGGACTGGAGGCGGCCTGGAGAAAGGCTATTTGACTGTGTGCCCTGGACATTGGGGGAACTGTGCTGGA
This sequence comes from Polypterus senegalus, assembly GCF_016835505.1. Lineage (NCBI taxonomy): Eukaryota > Metazoa > Chordata > Cladistia > Polypteriformes > Polypteridae > Polypterus > Polypterus senegalus. Next base: position 179,714,197 of record NC_053154.1, read on the forward strand.
GGCACTGTGAAGTGCACTGACTAAACTGTAAATATTGTGTCAATAAAACGTGTGTTGGGTGAATTTAAGATTTTCCACAATATATATACACTGAGTATCAGAGGTGGGTACTAACGAGCTACATGAGTAGTTTTACTGCACCTATTACTTTTTACTTTTACTTGGGGACATTTGTGAAGAAGAAACGCTACTCTTACTCCGCTACATTGGGGAACACTCGAATCGTTACTTTTTTTCCATTAGATAAAGTCTGACAGACAATTTTCAATCTGCTCTGTAGTGTATGCTTTCAAATTGCGCACATGCCTTCCATTGCATCTCAGCTGCGATTTTAGTTCCCTCTCCTTTCTCTTTCTCAGAAGGAAGTCAGTTTCGTGGTTTTTATGAACAGTGCCTTTCCACATTTTCCTTCTTTGGAATAGCAATGATAGATTGACAGATCAGATAAACACATTTCGATTGTGGCATTGTGAGAGAAAAAAATCCTCTTCCAATTCCACATCCAGCCCATAAAAAACAATTTTTTTTAAAATCCTTTCTTTAGTCGATATAAATTTGAAGGCTAACTAGATCACTTAGATAGCTGGAGTTTTGCAGGAGCTCGCGCGTTTGATCGTACATGCAGGATGACCAGTTTGTTAGAAGAAAAGAGATCTCAGACTGGCCGCCCTGTATGTCAATCAAGTTGCAAATGCCATAGGAAGGATATATGATAGACTAACGTTTAAAAAAATTTTCTTTAGAATGCAACGCGTTATACCTGCACTCCCTTTCTGATCTACTGATCAATCACGATCGACGTATTGGGCACCCCTGGCATAGAGAAATGGCAGATGACAAACTGCAGCATGCAGTGTGGGATGATTTTTAATGACCCCTTTGGCATGTTCATTTGGATTTGCCTACCCCTTTCTCCAGTGACAGAATGGAGATGCTTAATATTTGAATATAGCAGATTGAAGTGGTTATGAATGTTGCTGCAAAGGAATTGAGAAGACAAAAAGTTTACCATTCTGATTAAGCAGCCCTGCTTTTTCAATTTGGCACAGCTTAGCACTGGATGTGAAGGCAGACTATTCCTCAGTAAGAAAGAGTTTGACTGGTTCTGACTGGTTTTGGACAAGTTCAGTAAGCCACTTTTCACAAATCCAACTCAAGAGAAACTAATGATCCACTGAAAAATTTGTAGTGAAGTTAAGTAATTTCATGGATGGGGCTTTTTCAACAAATGGTTGTGAAGCAAAACAAGGTGATTTTATTTTTACATTTTTAGATCAACTTGACTCTTAATTGCAATCGAAATACATGAATAAGGGGAAAAGGATCTGTAAAATGCATTGAAAATGCAACTGTTTTTGCAATATTGTAGGAGATCACAAAGCTGGTCTCAACTGCTCCATCCCTGGATGTGTAAAGTTTGCTAAAAAAAAATCCTTGTTACTTTTGCAGCTTAGCTAGCAAAGCTTCAGATGTCTGTGCATCAGTCAGGTTTTTACAGCTATCTGCATGTTTAGTCTCATAGTTGCAGTTCAAATCGTAATCCTTAACCAGAGCAATCTTTTCTCCACAAACTAAACACACAGCTTTACCTTTGACTTCAGTAAATACAAACTAAGAAGTCCATGTCTTAAAAACTCTTTCTTTATCAGTCTTTCTTTTTTTAACATGAGCTGACATTTTTGAGGGCTAACGGCTAACTTACATTTCTCACAAATGTCTGTTCGCCAACACATTGAAGTGAAGGTGCACACACTTACATGCACACACACGCACACAGAGGTATGCAAATTGATAACATACATAAAAAAGGGAGCGGTACAATGCCTAGGTCTGCCTTAAAAGCAGGATTTAGGAGTCATAGTGACTTGACACTACCACCTTTCACACATTTTCAGAAGTCGTAAAGAAGGCTAACGAGTGTTAAGTTAAGTAGAACAATGTGTGTAGTACAAGTGAAAGGAGTTTATGCTCATGCTTTATATAACACTGGTTAGACCTCATCTGGGGTACTGTGTGTAGTTCTGGTCTCCAGGCTACAAAAACAGTTAGAAATTCTTGAGAAATTCCAGAAAAGAGTGACTAGGCTGGAACTGCAGGGATTAAGTTATGAGGAAAGATTAAAGAAGGAAAGCTTTTTTAGTTTAAGCAAAATGAGATTAAGACGTGACGTGACTAAATTCTTTAAAATTATGAAATAAACTGGTACAGATCAAGACTGCTACTTTAAAATTAGTTCAACCAGAACATGGGGACACAGTTGGAAACTTCCATCCATCATCCAACCCGCTATATCCTAACTACAGGGTCATGGGGGTCTGCTTAAGTCAATCCCAGCCAACACAGGGCACAAGGCAGGAAACAAACCCCAGACAGGGCACCAGCCCACCACAGGGCAAGCACACACACACACCAAACACACACTAGGGGCAATTTAGAATCACCAATGCACCTAACCTGCATGTCTTTGGGAGGAAACTAGAGTACCCAGAGGAAACCCACGAGGAGAACATGCAAACTCCATGCAGGGTGGACCCGGGAAGTGAACCCGGGTCTCCTAACTGCGAGGCAGCAGTGCTACCCACAGATGCTTGGAATACGCTACCAAGTAGTGTGGTAGTCAGTTGGAGTTTATGGACTATCAAAACTAGACTTGATGTTTTTTTTTTAGAAAAAATAAGTAAATAGGAATGGCAAGGTTTGTTGGGCTAAATGTTCTTGTCCAGATTTTTGTAATGTTCTAATGTACTCATGGCCATCAATGGACTCGATGCTCTCCTTGCTGTTCTCCATGTATCAAACAGTGTCAACACACTCCCCAGTTTTTTCCAGCACGGGTCATGAACATTTTTCCAAGGGTTGACAACACCTTACCTCCACAAGACCTTCAGGGAAACTACTAGTTGATGGTATTGAGACCCTAATGCCAGAGTGTACTAAGAACTTTGTCTGAAATGACAATATAAATCGTGCATCAATAATTCCCGAAACTGTTATTCAAATTGTTTTGGAGAAATAGAAATGAACAGCGGTTGTTGATGCTAAATCTAGCAGTTCTGTAGTATAATTACATATGCATGTTGTATGTCTTAACTTTTGTTACATTCTCTGCAGTTTCTTGTAATGGCTCTACCAATGTCAGAATTGACAATTACTGTTACCCTAAAATTGCAGAGATGCCTCACATGAGCTTGGAAATTTTTAGTATGTCATTTTTGATGTTATGTTAAAAAATACAGACTGCACAGATGCCTGGCATGTAAACGTGGGCTTGGCATCTTTAAACACAGCTTGCACAGACTTGGAGGTGCTTATCAGAGATTTAGTTTTGGTCTGTTTGCATGTTCTGTAACTATATAAATTGAAAGTGAATGACACAGTGGGATTATTGACTTTCATATCATCATCACAATTTCAAGAGTGAGAGAACCCTTTAGTAAACTTTGATCTCCAGACAAAGTTTTTTTCAAATGCCAACAAAGTGAAAAGTGTATTGGTGAACATGGACCATACCTGCCCAGAGTGCTTTTTTGGGATTAGGAATGCCTCAGAAAAACACAGAAGATTTCTGTTCTTTGTCGCTAGGACTGTTTTACCAATTCTTGCAGCAGTAAGGGGTTTGCCAAATGAAGACAGTCAATTTCATCATTCACCCTGGACAAACAGTTTACTTGTCATCTGACTTATTTTTCATTGTTTACAGTAAGAACCTTCTGAAATGTGTATATTATCTTGGGGTTTTCATAGTTGCACGTCTTTTAAGTCTGTTGTATTTTTAGTCTTCCTGCTTCTATAAGAGATGCCCCTTCGGTCCCAGCCTTTAAATCTCGGCTGAAGACTCACTACTTCAGTTTATCATATTCTGATTAGAGCTGCTGATTAACTGTACATACTGCATCTCTGTTGTTAGTCATTATCACTAAAACATAAGTAACATGATTGTTATAATTGAATACTAACCCTCTCCTGTTCTGTTTCTGTTCTCGGCACTCAAATGTGGCAATTGGTGCCACGGCCCACCTGCCAAGTTGTTTGCCTGCCTAAGGTAAAGTCATCCCTGATGGAGGATCACAGGAATCATGGGAAAAAGGGGTCCTTTCATCGGATTGGCTGGCTGAGCAACATTTCAGCCGTGGAATGGCCAAATGGGGAGGCAGCTTGATGGATGAGGTCTCCAGGACTCTAAAAATATCCAAATCTTATTATGTGATATCATCTACTGTTAAATTCTGCTCCGTACTTCTAAAATTTTTATTATTATGCTGTATTAAGGATTTGTTCTGTTCTGTGTATTGTATTGTATTGACCCCCTTCTTTTGACACCCACTGCACACCCAACCTACCTGGAAAGGGGTCTCTCTTTGAACTGCCTTTCTTCCATTTTTCCCTACAAGGTTTTTTTTGGGAGTTTTTCCTTGTCTTCTCAGAGAGTCAAGGCTGGGGGGCTGTCAAGAGGCAGGGCCTGTTAAAGCCCATTGCGGCACTTCCTGTGTGATTTTGGGCTATACAAAAATAAACTGTATTGTATTGTATTTAGAACAATAGGAAAAATGTGACAAAACAGAACATTCAGATGAACTAGCTTGTCCATTGAAAATAACATCAAGTTCAGATTTGAAGGTCCCTGCTCTCCTCCACACTACTTGGTAATTATTTCCATTTGTCTAATGTCCTTTGCATGAAGAAGGTAATTTTTTAAAATTTCTGTGAAATTTGCCCTTAACAAGTTTCCAATCATGTCGCAGTGTTCTTGTTGCATAATTTATTTTAAAGTAACAACATGGATCCACTGTACCTTTAATAATTGTATGCATCTCAGTCATGTCCACTCTTAATCTCCATTTGCTTAAACTTAAAAGGTTCAATTCCTTCAGTCTCTCCTGATAGCTCACCTCTTTGTCCCAGAATCAGCCTAATCTCTTTTCTTTGGCCTTTCTTTAGTGCTACTATGCCTTTTTGTGCAAAGTGGAGTCCACACCTGAACACAGTATTTCAAATGAGGCCCTTACTTGTATTGTGTAACTTAAGCATAACCTTTCTTGACTCATTTGCCATACATCATGATATATATCTTAACATCCAATTTGCTTTCTTGATGACTTCTGTTTGTATGTAGATAGTGATCAGTCAACTATGACTGCTAGGTCCATCTGATAAGGTGTGCTTTCAAGTTTTAGACCTCCTATTTTGTATTTAAATCTAACATTTTTACTTCCTACATGTAACACTTTACATTTACTTACATTAAATTTCATTAGCCACAAATCTGCCCAAACCTGTATGCTTTCCAAGTCCCTCTTTAACAATTTATCTGATTCTACACTTACTACTCTTCCACCTAGCTTGGCATTATCTGAAAGTTTAACCATCTTTTTAATCATATTTTTGTCCAAATTGTTTAAATATATTAAAAAGAGCAGCAGCCATAACCCCAGTCACTATAACCATTTGCTTTGTGTATTTGAGCCAATTTTGTGCTTATGTACCTAGCTCTGCATTCCCATTTTTAGTTAAATTTTCATGTGGTAGCTTATCAAAAGCCTTCTGAAAATCAAGATGAATAATATCATATGCATCTTTATCATCATATGTATTCTTTTGTTGATTTCTTATATAATTTCAGCCTACTAGTGAAACATAATTTTCTTCATCTAACCCATATTAAGTATTTGTTAAGACTCCTTTTCTAGACATATGCTGCTCAATCTTTCCTATATAATTCCTTCCATTAATTAAACTATGATGTACGTTAAGCTTAGTGGCCTATAGTTACTTGGATCAGCCTGATCATGCTTTTTACACAACAGAATAATAGATGCTTGCCTCCAATCTTCAGGAATTTCCCCAATGTGCATTTTTGAGAAATTTGTGCCAAGGGTATATATATATATTCACTGAATTCTTTCAGCACTCAAGGATACATTTTACCTAGTCCTGGGGCCTCATGTATAAATGGTGTGTACGCACAGAAATGTTGCGTGAGAACATTTCCACGTTCAAATCACAATGTACAAGACCTAAACTTGCCGTCAAGCCACATTTCCACAGTACCTTATAACCTGTCATACACAAGTTCTCCGCTCGGTTTTGCAGACTGGCGGCACCCGGCGTCAAAGCAGTGCTACTGTTTCTGTGTGGTTACCCTTTCTTTCTTAGATCCACATTCCTGACGCGGCTTTATAAATACACTGAAACTAGCTGCATATTGTTTATTAGTGTAATGCATCTGATTGTAATTAACCTGTAACAATATAATGGTCCAGGGAATAGCCATAGTATTCTACAGTAAATACCATAACTGCTTTAGCGTTGTTACTGTTCTTGCACCTTCTTTTCTTCTTTCAGCTGCACCTGTTAAAGGTTGCCACATCATCTTTTTCCATATTACTCTCACTGCACCACTCGGAGTATTTATATCACTGTATTATCGGGATACAGCATCAAGCACACGCTGCCTCAGCCACGCAAAACACTTCAGAGACTTTCCGGTACTGACCTCGCGGTTCAGAAACAGTTTCATCCCAAGAATTTTAAACACAGTCAATTAGTCCATCAAGTGCTCCTTGTAGAACTGTTTGTACTTATAAGTACAATCACCTCAATGTAAACTTGCACTACAGTTATAATATTGCAAAACCTGCACCACTTTATAAAGCTCGAATTTACATATGATGACGATATCGTTTTTAAGATGAATTGAAACAAAATATGTTGGTTATATTATACAGATAAAACTTTAACTTCATTTAAATAATCTGTATTGTTAATAATTACTGTAAACATGTGAGGACATGATGCTGCAGCGCAAGCTAGTTCACAGATTGATCCTACCTCGTGATGTATCTATTTTTGCTGGGCTGGCGTGACACTTGAAGGATAGAAGGATAGAATGATCCTAATGGAATAAGTTTTGAAGAATCGTTGTTGTAAGCTTACAGATGGCTTACAGAGCTGATTGTGTGGCAATTGGGTATATGGAGAAAGAAAAGTAAGGACAGGAATTGGAGGTTAGTACATTTGAAAGAGACAGTACTGCTGCAATAAATTATTTCATCGAAGGTTGCGCATGGCGCAGGAGCATCTTGTGTGAGACATGAACAATCACTGCACCACCATGTTCCCATGTTTAATAACATACTTTCATTCCAATCATCATGAATATGATATAATGTATACATCTCAGTATTTTAATTAGTCAGAGAGCTGTAATATCACGAATGTAATGGATTCTGTGTCCTGACAGAGAAAGAGAAAGAACGGAATCACATAGTGATTCATACACATAGAGCACATACTGTAGAAGATCAAATACAAAACAAAGCATTTAACATGCTCTTTAGTTACGATGGGATTTGAGAAACTAGTAAATTAAATGATTTTAAGATGAAGTTTATTATGTTCTACTTTAATGACAAAATAAACTACGTGATTAAAGTGGAAATTTTTAGATTAAAGTTGACATTTTGTGCTTTTTTCCCACTGTGTGCCTATTTTTTTTTTGTCTGTACCCTAATAAGCTTTTATATGACACTCAGACAGTGGGCTACAACTCGCCTTTTCACGGCAACTTTGATATGTGACTTCTTTTTTACTTTGGGCACAGTACGACTTTGTGAACTTGAGCTTTTAAGTTTCTCCAACACGCTATGTCACTCGATCAACTTCCTTTTGTTGATTATACCACTGTTTAACACAAATACCTGCATCTGGATTTTTCTGTGCGTAAGCACATTTCGGCTTTTGTGCTTACGTCATGTTATAGTGCGAATTCTACACACGGCGTTATGCATGTGGCCTCTGGTGATTTGTTAAATTTCAGTGTGTTTAATCCAAGCAGTACTTCTTCCTCTACAATTTCCAATTCACTAAGCACCTCCTTAGTAGAACCTGTTACCTTTGAGAGGTTATCAACTACTTTGCATATATAAAGTTCAATAAAATGCAATTTCAAAGCATTGGCTATTTTATTGTCTGTAACTTTACTGCTTCTTTTCCTAATACTTTTCACATACATATTCCAAGTAAAAAAGAAAACATTTTTGTAAATTAACTTCCTTCTCTTATGGCAAATCCTCAAATGATGTCAAAGTCTATGATAATTAATAAAATAATGTATACACATATGCTATGGGACTAAAATATGATTTTACTGGATAAATATATTGTATGTATGCATGTAAAGGCAGATACGGATGTTATAAATTAATCATCAAATAAATTCACACATACATATACACATACCATATATACTTGTGGATAAGTTCTCCTGCAGATAAGTCGGGACTTGATTTTACAGTATAATTTCTGGTATTTTATAACGTCGGTTGTACAAGTCGAATGCGGGAAACTCACGCTATTGGTACAAGGGATTATGACATGCTAATGCCCACCTGAGGGAGTAACCACGGAGCACACTGCCTTTTTTTTCTTTGTGGGTGCGGCAATGTTCTTTATCAGCACTCCTAACCTCTCTCTCTCTGTTTCTATTGTGCCTACGTGACCACACAGTAATACCACGAACTATTCTGAAGCAACATTTGCATTGATTTGTTTTTTTTTTTGTATCTCACACCCTCATACACCGTTATTGTAAGAGAATCCCTTATCTATGATGGACCTTTTGATCAGAAGAAAATGTGAAGCTAGTCTTAAATTAAATATTTTTGAAGTAGTGAAAGAAATTTTAATTACACTGCTGCAACAAAATTCGATGTGTCTGTGGAAACTGATGGAAGATTGGAGGAGGCAAGAAAATGTGTCGCATTTTTGAACAGGCATATAAGTTGGGGTCTGAATTTATGAATGATTTTTTGGGTTTCAAAACCTGACTTATACATGAGTATATACAGTATGGTAAATACATTTTAGCCTTATTATCCCTAATTCCCAATCATGTGACTTCAGTTACAGAAGATCTTCCCTTCTTCTTTCGGCTGCTCCCGTTAGGGGTTGCCACAGCGGATCATCTTCTTCCATATCTTTCTATCCTCTGAATCTTGTTCTGTTACACCCATCACCTGCAAGTCCTCTCTCACCACACCCATAAACCTTCTCTTAGGCCTTCCTCTTTTCCTCTTCCCTGGCAGCTCTATCCTTAACATCCTTCTCCCAATATACTTAGCATCTCTCCTCAGCACCTGTCCAAACCAACGCAATCTCGCCTCTATGACTTTGTCAGATTGCCACCGTCTAAACCCATATAACATAGCTGGTCTCACTACCTTCCTGTATACCTTCCCTTTCACTCTTGCTAATACCCGTCTGTCACAAATTATTCCTGACATTTTTCTCCACCCATTCCATCCTGCCTGCACTCTCTTTTTCACCTCTCTTCCACAATCCCCATTGCTCTGTACTGTTGATTCCAAGTATTTAAACTCATCCACCTTCGCCAACTCTACTCCTTGCATTCTCACCATTCCACTGACCTCCCTCTCATTTATACACATGTATTCTGTCTTGTTCCTACTGACCTTCATTCCTCTCCTCTCTAGAGCATATCTCTGCCTCTCCAGGGTCTCCTCAACCTGCTCCCTACTATCACTACAGATCACAATGTCATCAGCAAACATCATAGTCCACGGGGACTCCTGTCTAATCTCATCTGTCAACCTGTCCATCACCATTGCAAATAAGAAAGGGCTCAGAGCCGATTCCTGATGTAATCCCACCTCCACCTTAAATGCATCTATTATTCCTACCGCAGACCTCACCACTGAACATTTCCCTTGTACATATCCTGTACAACTCTTACGTACTTCTCTGCCACTCCCAACTTCTTAATGCAATACCACAGCTCCTCTCGAGGCACCCTGTCATATGCTTTCTCCAGAACCACAAAGACACAATGCAATTCCTTCTGGCCTTTTCTCCATCAACACTCTCAGAGCAAACATCACATCCGTGAGAACCCTAACTACAAAAAGGACTATTTCATTTATGTTAGGTAGAATGCCCAGAGGGGACTGGGCGGTCCCGTGGCCTGGAATCCCTGCAGATTTTATTTTTTTTCTCCAGCCGTCTGGAGTTTTTTTTCTGTTTTTTCTGTACACCCTGGCCATCGGACCTTACTCTTTTTCTATGTTAACTAATGTTGTCTAATTTTTTCTTATTTTGTCTTTTATTTTTCTTTTCTTCAGTATGTAAAGCACTTTGAGCTACTTTTTGTATGAAAATGTGCTATAAAAATAAATGTTGTTATTGTTGTTGTATCTGTGGAGGTCTTTCTTGGCATGAAACCATACTGCTGCCAACTAATCATCACCTCACTTCTTAAGCTAGCTTTCACTACTCTTTCCCATAACTTCATGCTGTGGCTCATCAATTTTATCCCCCTGTAGTTACTACAGTCCTGCACGTCCCCCTTATTCTTAAATATCTGCACCAGTACACTTTTTCCCACTCCTCAAGCATCCTCCCACTTTCCAAGATTCCATCAAACAATCTGGTTAAAAACTACACTGCCATCTCTCCTAAACACCTCCATGCTTCCACAAGTATATCAACTAGACCAAAGGCCATTCCATTTTTCATCCTCTTCATAGCTGTCCTTACGTCCTCACCGTTAATCCATTGCACTTCCTGATTCACTATCTCCACATCATCCAACCCCTTCTCTCTCTCGTTCTCTTCATTCATCAGCCTCTCAAAGTACTTTTTTCATCTGCTCAACACACTCTCCTCACTTATGGGTACATTTCCATCTTTATCCTTTATCCCCCTAACCTGCTGCACATCTGTCCCAGCTTTGTCCCTCTGTCTGGCCAATCGGTACAGGTCTTTTTCTCCCTCCTTAGTGCCCAACCTTTCATTCAACTCATCATACGCCTGTTCTTTAGCCTTCACCACCTCTCTCTCTTCACCTGGCACCTTATCTCCTTGTACTCTTGTCTACTTTCTGCATCTTCATGTTCTTCTTCTGTTCATCACTTCATCCAACTCACTCCAAAAATCTTCTTTGTCATCCATCACACACCCAACTTGTGGGGCATATCAACTAACAACATTCATTATCACACCTCCAATTTCCAGCTTCATAATCATTACTCTGTCGGACACTCTTTTCACCCAAAACACTCTTGACATACTGTTCCTTCAGAATAACCCCTACCTCGTTTCTCCTCCCATCCACACCATGATAGAACAATTTGAATCCACCTCCAATCCACTTGGCCTTACTCCCCTTCCATTTAGTCTCTTGCACGCACAATATATTAACCTTATTTCTGTCCATCATATCTGCTAACTCTCTCCCCTTACCAGTCATACTGCCAACATTCAAAGTTCCTATCCTCAATTCCACTCTCTTTACCTTCCTCCTCTCCTCCTACCTCTGGACATGTCTCCCCCCTCTTCTTCTCCTTCCTGTGCTGATCAAAAGCAACCTCATGCATGACCTTCAACACTAGCTTTGCTACAGCAGGATACAATAAAACTCTCAGAAACCAACATTAATGAAGAATCCTCCAATCCCTGGTGTACTCCTGTTGTTTTAGCATGTAAAAAAGATGCCACATAATGCATTGGTATAGAATACCACCTTGCACAGATTATCTAGTGCTTGCTGTTATGATTCCTGTGACACATTAGGCTCAAAAACTCAGATAATAGGACTGAGAAACACATAAAAAGACAGACCTGTCTGCCAAGAAATCAGTTCTTGGCCCACTGGATATGTCTTTTTCCAGGAAGTTTAAACCCAAAATCAAATGGTGGCATCCAGCTTGCACAGCCTCCAGAATTGGACTAAGGTGTTGTGATAAAGGCGCTATATTGCGCCCGACCCGCCACTGACTGACATAGAGGCACGTATAAAATTAAAGACTTTTCATTTTCTCTTTAGCCGTGGGGCAAGCATTCCCTGTGTCCCACAGCCCAACACAGTCCCAAAAGCACAAGCAAAAATACAACACACTTCTTCTTCTACCACCACTCCTCCTCACCAAGCTTTGTCCTCCTCCCACCTAACTCTCGCCACTGAGTGGTGGTTGCTGGCTTCTTCTATAGTTCACCCAGAAGTGCTCCAAGTGCTTAATCCCTGAGTTCCGGCTGCACTTCCGGGTGTTATGAATATGTTGCCCATACAGGTTCAGGAGTCCCAAACAAGCGGTGCCTGCGGGAGCCAACAGGACTGCACCCAACTCCAATTTCCAGGATGCCCTGAGGAAATCTGAGGCACTCCTTGTCCCCAGGGAGGCGGCCATCTAGTGTCCAGGGCTGCTCCCCCTCAATATTACGTGCAGGGGCGTTCCAACAGGGTATGGACGCCAGCTGCCTGTCACAGTGTTTAAAAGCAGTTAGTTTCAAGCATTTAAAAATCTCTGTTACAAATGACACTGGTACAAAGGAAAAACAAAATAATTTTTTTATACTTTATTTATTAAAAGTATTCAAAAAGAAAATTGAGAAGCAAGAAAAATCAAAAAGATCAAAAACAGAAACAACATAAAGGCAAACAAATCCAACAAACTATAAAACCAATAACAGTACTTTAAATGGTAGCGGGGTCAAATGTCAGGAAATCAAAAACAGGAATCCAAAAACAAAAACTACAGATTATTTTTTTAATACAGTTGGAGCAGGATCCCAACTGCATTATTAGATGGGACTGCCTCCATGGGCTCCACATAGAGGAGGCAGGGCAGAATATAGGGAAAACTGATACATTGTGACCAGACATTTGCGCGATAGACATATGTGCGCCGTCAAAATAGCGGCGAGAAAAACACGCCGTCAAAATTGCGCCGACAAAATCGCGAAAGTTTCATTAAATATGAATTACTATTTTAAAGCATATATAATAATGTTTATTTTAGAAGTCAATATTAAGATCACGCCCTGCATATGTAGGAAGGATTGCAGCAAGGGCATCCCACTCTCTTGGCCTCTCTCGCGATTTTGTCGTGGCGATTATGTCAGCGCGCATTTGTCGAAAACCAGTTAGCAGGTTTGTTGGCGCTCATTTGTTGGTTGCGGTTTTGTTGGGGCGCATATGTCTATCGCGCTTTTGTCGGTGAACCCTAATACATAGATGCTTAACATAATACAAAATTGAGAACACTATTTTAATAAATTATAATATATTATCAATACAAAACTAAACAAAGTTAAAAGCAGAATAAATATGATACGATGAAAATACCCGCGCTTCGCAGCGGAGAAGTAGTGTGTTAAAGAAGTAATGAAAAAGAAAAGGAAACATTTTAATAATAACGTAACATGATTGACAATGTAATTGTTTTGTCATTGTCATGAGTTTTGCTGGCATATATATATATATATATACACACACGCATATAAACATATATATACATATACACACACACATATATATATACACTAGCAAAATACCCGCGCTTTGCAGCGGAGAAGTAGTGTGTTAAAGAAGCAATGAAAAAGAAAAGGAAACATTTTGAAAATAACGTAACATGATTGTCAATGTAATTGTTTTCTCACTGTTGTGAGTGATGAGTGTTGTCATATATATATATATATATATATATATATATATATTTACACACACAAACATATATATATCTATACATATACACATATATATACACATATATACATACATATATATATATCTACATATATACACATACATATATACATACACACATATACACACAAATATATACACACAAATACATATTTATATATACATACACACACACACATATAAACATATATATACATATACATACATATCTACATATATACACACACAGCTATTTCAGATCAGTGCAATACGCTGCTTGTTAAAACGGATAACTCCGCTCTTACGTGCAAGTCTGCGTGGATATTATGAACTATCGTATTTGTTCAAGTTCTATTTAAATTTTTAAATAGAAGGAATTTTTATTTAGTCGACAGAAATATCTTTGGTAGGAATGGTAAAAACAGACAGGAATATTATTCCTGAATAAATCAACTCAAACCTTAAACAACTTATAATATTTTGCTCTCCATAAAAATATATCCTGTCTAAATTATACAAGTTAGAAATAAAGTAAACGTTAAAAGAACAAACATTCAAATTTCTTTACTCTTATGTAATTTTATATAAAAATAAACTTAGATTTTAAATATCCCAAAAGATTTTGCTCTCCATAAAAATATATCCTGTCAAAATTATACAAATTCAAATATGAACATGCTGCATAACAAAACCTGGAAATATAAATAAAATGTGTTCCTTTCAGCAATAACAAATCAAATCATTCAGTTGTCTTTGCTCATATGTCATTTTAGAGCTGGACGCCTGGCATCTTTTTTTGGCCACAAGTTCGTTTCTGTTTGGTGTGAGGTTCTGTGTTGTGGAGATTCTCAGGATGGATTGCAGGTGCTCATCAGTGAGGCGACTCCTGTGTGCTGTTTTGTTAGTCTTTATCACTGAGAAGAGCTTCTCACACAGATATGTGCTACCAAACATGCACAAGGTTCGAGCCGCATGTAGACGGACTTTTTTTGTTCTTCAAAGTCACCAAAGCGCCGTGCAAACTCAGTGCGCTCAGTTTATCAGCAAAGTGCGATTTGGGAACACCGTAGTGACGACTTGGTTTAACATTACTTGGCAACAGGGAAAGTGGGGCAAATTGCACTGGTGCATTTGTGTCTCCCATAAAAGCAGCTTCACTTGAAATCACTTTGTGATTGTGCACGGTAAAACGTCCGCTGAAGTGTCAGATTCTTATTTAATTCTTCTGCTTTCTGTATCTTCTGCATTGCATTCAGGTTACCCTGATGTTTTGTCTCATAGTGCCGTCTTAGATTAAATTCTGTAATTACAGCCACATTAGCTCCACAAATGAGACACACGGGTTCAGTAAACATATACTCAGCCTCCCATCGGTTTTTAAAGGCTCTATTTTCAGAATCAACTTTTCTCTCCAGCATCGTGTGAGCTAGCTTCGCAATAACTTGCAGCATCATAAGCTAGACTTGATTAACGCGTAAGTGTTCGGCAAGGCAGCTGAAGCGCTGCATTATGGGATCTGTAGTTTATTGTGTTACCAGCGCTTCATATACCCGGGCCATTAATAACAATAATACAGTATATAAAATGATCTCGCTGGCCGGATATAATTACACGCCGGGCCGGATGTGGCCCTTGAGTTTGACACATATGGACTAAATAGAACTTGAAAAGATATATTTTTTCAAATGTGATCGCGCAATTCAGATAGAGTTGACGCGCACTACAGCCTGCATGCCTCAATAAGTCATCCTCCCCTCGCTCTTACTTTTTTACCATTCATCTAATGAATACACTGAGTATGGCTTTGCCAAAACAATTGATGGCGAATAAAGTATCCATTATTCGAGTATGTAGATCGGGATATATATATACATATATATATACCCGTGTATCGCAGCGAGAAGTAGTGTGTTAAAAAGCTAGAAAAAGAAAAGGGAACATTTTAAAAATAACGTAACATGACTGTCAATATACAGTATTTGTTTTGTGAGTGTTACTGAGTGTTGCTGTCATCAAGGATTTGATTATCATTATTTCTTTCAATCAGGTTCGTATTTGTAGGATGTGTTGTGTTCAAGTTACATTCCGTGTTTGTCAATCGTTGTAAAGATGACAGGTTTCTTTCATCGATTCGTTTCTTACTGCATCAATAAACAGCTCGTCTTCTTCTTTATCTGAGACCTGACACACTGCATGCACGGGTTTTTTTTTTTTACACTGTCTTCCTTTAGCGGAATCCGCAGTAGCTGGATTTATGAATATGCTTATCAGACGCTTCATATTTTTTGCTGCCTTTTCAATTGTGTAATTCGTTTTTTGTTCAGCTTTTTATCTGTGCACTGCGTCAGTTCACGTGAGCCACTCGGTGTACATGCATCGAAGGTTCCCAGCTGTGCTGGTGCCATCTCGTGCTATGTCCATGGCTGTATTTAATGTTACCTTAGTCCTGGCACTTAAAACTTTCTCTCGCAGTTTCGCTGAGTTTGTGTCAAACACCACCCTGACCATCTCATCTTCCTCTCCATAAGCACAGTCCTTCACCCGTGAATATTTAGTGGGAGTTTGCTATTGGATTGCCGCTGACGGACGGCCTTATATGGGCAGGCACTAAATTACAAACGCCAGCGCCAGCCTGTCTATGAACTTAATTTAAAGTGTAGGTTTACATCATGCTTTGTTTCCGAAGTAGCAGAACTCATAAATATGGTTGTATATGTCACTCGCTCGCTTCTTATTGTTTCGCTGCCTTCTAAATTATATAATGCATGTTTTCTTCAGTGCTTTTTGGAGGTCTTCCTGATTTTCTATGTACTGCGTGATTACGTGAAGGCGTGATGATGTCACACGAAACTCCGCCCCACGGCGTTCAAGCTCATCTCCATTACAGTAAATGGAGAAAAACAGCTTCCAGTTATGACCATTACGCGTAGAATTTCGATATAAAACCTGCCCAACTTTTGTAAGGAAGCTGTAAGGAATGAACCTGCCAAATTTCAGCCTTCCACCCACACGGGAAGTTGGAGAATTAGTGATGAGTGAGTGAGTGAGTGAGTGAGTGAGTGAGTGAGGGCTTTGCCTTTTATTAGTATAGATATACATATATATGCATATATATACATATACTGTACATATATATATACATATACACATATACATACTGTATATAGCAAAATACCCGCGCTTTGCAGCAGAGATGTAGTGTGTTAAAGAAGTAATGAAAAAGAAAAGGAAACATTTTGAAAATAACGTAACATGATTGTCAATGTAATCAATGTAATTGTTTTGACACCGTTATGAGTGTTGCTGTCATATATATATATATATATATATAATCTATACTAATAAAAGGCAAAGCCCTCACTGACTCACTCACTCACTCACTGACTGACTCATCACTAATTCTCCAACTTCCTGTGTAGGTAGAAGGCTGAAATTTGGCAGGCTCATTCCTTACAGCTTACTTACAAAAGTTGGGCAGGTTTCATTTCGAAATTCTACGCTTAATGGTCATAACTAGAAGCTATTTTTCTCCATTTACTGTAATGGAGTTGAGCTCGAAAGTCGTGGGGGGCGGAGTTTCGTGTGACATCATCACGCCTCCCACGTAATCACGCAGTATGTAGAAAACTAGGAAGAGCTCCAAAAACCGCTGAAGAAAACATACATTATATTATTAAGAAGGCAGCGAAACAATTAGAAGCGAGGGAGTGACATATAAATCCATATTCAGCGGCTCACGTGAACTGACGTAGTGCACAGACAAAAAGCAACAGTTCCAAAGAGTGCTGAACAAAAACTGAATCATACTGCTA